>NC_143138.1:81362396-81674764 GCF_059928025.1 Delphinapterus leucas
ACTACTGGGATTTAATTCTCAATTCTGCCACCTGGCTGGTTGAAGGAGCCTGAACAACCATAAAGCAGAGATACCCAAGAAGTATCGACTCCATAGGGCTGTGCTGAGAAGGAAGAGAACGCAGGTCAGCGACTCAGCATCGTGCTGAGAACTGAGCTCCTGCTAAATTAAGTAAGGATGTTACTACCATCCTGCTTCTCGACGCCGCACAGCCCGGCCACAGACAACTCCGCCCCATGGGACTGGCCTCTTGAACAGAAGCTACTACTTCAAATGCTGCTCCACGTTCAGTATTACAAGGGCTTCAGGCAACCAGGTTTCACTTTTATCCATCGTCCTTTTTCTGCCTCTGCTCAAAAGGTTAGCCCTTAATTTATAAATAACCTCTAAGGCAACTCTTTCTTCACTCCCCAATTGGTATGAATTCGTTCACCGTAAAACCCAAATGTCATGTGCTAAGGACTCCATGTTCTTCTGAGAATTCTGACTCCCGGCCCTCCCAGCTCACGACCACCTGGGTTCCAAAGTCCAAAATGACAGTTTTAAGAATGTCAAGGAGAAGCGTGCTCGAATATGTAAAAACGGAGGCAGAGCCACGCAAAGGTGAACAACGAAGAGAGGGAGAAGCAAAACAGCAGTGTTAAGGATGTCATTTTACAAAGTGTGTGTGTGTGTGTGTGTGTGTGCGCGCGTGCGCGTGGTATGTGTGTGTGTGACGGTGTGCAAATCGAGAGATGCTCCTGATAATGAGGACGGCTCAGAGGGTTGATGGAACTAGACCTGGAGTTTTTGTTTTTTGTATCAGTTGCAAAGATAACTGATAAAAGGCATAAACGGAGTGATGAAACTTGTAGAGAATGGAAGGGCATGGGGGTGTCCTCAGCAAGATAAATCGTCGACCATAAAGCAAGAAATCTCACGGTGACACATCAAGATAGTGGTATAAGTGTATAAACTTGGAAGTTACCACTACAAATAGAAAACCCCAAAAAGAGAATGATTGGAAGTGACTGCTTGCCTCATGGGGGTGGAACTGGGGGAAAGAGAGAATGACAGCTGGGGTTGGTGGGGGGCAACAACTACTTTTCTTTACAATTTGATTTTGCTCAACTATGAGTAAACGTTTCTTTTGATTAAAAATAAATAAATGTAAATGTTGAAAAGCTGAAGCTTGGTAACTGCCTCGTCTGCCCTTCTCCGGATGCTTTTCCATCCCTCCACCGGCAGGCAAGCCCCGTGATTGTCCACATCTGGCTGGAGCGAGCGCTCCCTCGATAAAAGTGGAACATCTGCAGCGAGTGGCTTGATTAGTTCACAGAACATAAATAAATCTCTCAGGATGAACTATACATTTTTGGCCCACCTGCACATCAAGAAAGACGGTCAAACCCAAAGTGAGGAGAGAGGGAACTTCCTATGTGCGGGAGACAGGAGAGGATGTGGGAAGGGAGCCCACTGTCCGCCAAGGCGGCAGGGTGGGGGTCTAATAGGGAAGAACAAATCTGACTCCATGTCAGATGCCTCTTTTACTTTAACCTTCGCCTTCTATTGCTTTTGCTTCCAGTTAAGAATCTTGCCTGTAGCGTGAAATATACAGGGTAGCCCATTTTCAAGGCTCTGACCTTTAAAGGTGTTAACACTTTTCTATTCACATAGAGATAAAAAGTTGCCGATAAAGGTGTTAAAACTTTTGTATTCACATAGAGATAAAAAGTTGCAGAACAGCGACTAACATTTGTCTGGTTGGAGGTTTACAGGAACATCGGGACCTGACCTACACCGTCAGCTGCAAGGACAAAGGATTCCTACACCAAGAAGTCTGCAACAACCAGCCACGCCCCTGCCTCACCTGGCCTTTAAAAATGCTTTGCTGAAACCCTCCGGGGAGTTTGGGGTTTTGGGGGCACGAGCCATCCGTCTCCTTGCAGGGCCCCGCAATAAACCTTTCTCTGCTCCAAACTCCGACGTTTTGGTATTGTTTGGCCTCACTGTGCGTCGGGCAGGTGCACTTGTGCTGGGTTAACAAGGGGAGGGGAAACGGGGAGGGGAAGCGGCCCCAGCAAAACAGCCCCTCTTCCAACCTCACGAACCAACTCGCTTCACTGAATCCAATGAAACTCCCCCCAAGAGATTTTCTTAACCTGCAAGAAAAACACCCTGAGGTTTGGCGAAGTCCCCAAAGACACTGAGTGGCGCCCAGCTGAAGTCCCAAAGAGCAGGGGCTGGGTCCGGCCGAGGTCCTAAGTGGTCCCTCAGTGCCTGCAAGAATCCCCGGCGCCTGGCCCGCACTCACAGCGCCTGCATCCTGGCCAGACCCCAGAAGGCGCCGTCCGTCAGCCTGCTGATGTTGTTTCGCTGGAGCCTCAGCACCTCCAAACTGTCGAGCCCTTGGAACGTCAGGCCCTCGATGAGCCGAATCCGATTCCGATTGAGGTCCCTAAAGAGACGAAGCCAGCGGTTCAGAGCGTCCCCCACCCACGGCCCCGCCTACAACCATCGCCACGCGGTCCCCAGAGACAATCCCGGGAAGCCGAGACGTACCACAGACGTGCATGCCCACGTGCATGCAGACGCTGACGGGCCATTGCTAACTGGTGAAAGGGGGGCCCAGAGCTCCCAGAAGCCGGTCCCACCGCACCCCCGAATGAGCGAGTGCTCCCATTTCTTCCCCAAGCACCCATGACTCTGCAGTGAGAAGGGGCTATGACTCAGGAGGTGAACGTCTTAGGTGAGCTGTCTCTCAACTCAGCAGCAGAGACCCACACCAGATGCCTCAACCCAGGAAAAATCTAACCAACGGGTATCAAACGGCAACGACATTTCCCACCGAGGCACTACTCAGGTCTCTACTGATGGAGAGAAGTGACTGCCCTCAGGGGCGGGCATCTGGGCGCACTGCGAAGCGTACACACGGGCTTCTAACCCCCGTGTGCTGAAGCCTCACTGAGCCAAAAGATCTCAGGAATCTGGGTGAACTGGCTCCATCGGTAACACTCAAGGAAGGGAGAGCACAGCCTGACCAGAAAGCCCCTGGATTTCCCCAAATACTTCTGCAGTGTCTCATGACCCACATACGGCCCTGAGCATCCAGAGAGCTTCTCCAGCATCGGAGGGGGCATGGCCGGGCCCCGCCGCCCAGGTGTGTCGGAGCAGCGGGAGGGAGCAGGGCGGGGCACACCCCGTCTGGCCGCCAAACCTGGCCGTGAACACTTGTGTTGTTCTGCTTAAACCAGACATCGATTATCAGCTTGTTTTCCTGAGGTAGCACTCTTCTGATACAAAAAAACGACACCGGCGAACAAAACAACCAGGGGACAAACAGTCCATCCGGTTCTGGTAAATAGAGGTTCTCTTGACTCCAAACCCTGGGCCATTCTAGGAGGGCACTCAGCCGTGCTGGTCAGAAAAGTAAACGATTACACCCTTGCATTTAAACAAAAGTCAATTAACTACCTTATGAGATTAAGGAGATGAAGATGGTGACCCATCTCCTGCTTCCTACCTCTGGCTACACTGACTTCCTCTCAAACTGCCCGAGCAGTGCCGGACTCTGTAATGTCCACAGTACAGATTATCCGGGTGCCTTAAAAAAACACAAAGACCTCGGAGATAAATAAGGAACCCCACGCCCACAGTCTAAGCGTTAGCCAGGATCAGCTAGGCGGCAGGATTCCTCACTGCATTTTGGAAAGTGCCGATGAGGACAGGCATGTACATCCTTGGTGGATCTTTCCTCGGCAACCTGGGGCAGCCCGCGGGCACCAGACCCAGCTTCTCATTTGCGTTTATTAGGCTCTGCATCCACGGTAGTTGATGCACAGCCTGACCGAGGGGCAGCGGGGAAGGGGGTGCATTTGGATCGAGGTCCTGGGGGAAATTTGGCCTCCGTGAAGTGTGGCTAAGCTTAATTAAAGTGCAGGTCTCTGTACTCACAGTTGTGTCAGCCGGGGTAACTTGAATGCTTTCACAGGAAGCTGGGTGATCCTGTTTTTGCTCAGCCGAAGCGTTAGCAGCGACCGTGACAGACCGTCAAATGCTCCCGACTCCAGGGTGCTGATCCGGTTGCTCGCCAGGTTGCTGGAATGATTCATGAGAGAAAATGCGGTGGTCAGTGGGAGGCCTTCCTCATTCTGTTACCGACACCAGACCTGCCTGAGTTAGGAAAATGAGCTAAAACACACCCAGAAGGATGGGTTTCCAACGAGACATCTGTCGTCCCGAGGCTGCAAAGCTCACCTCTACTCCCAGACTCGGGTGTCAGGATCATCCTTGTCAGGCTCGACAGAAGCCCTGTTTGAGCCCAGAGCTCGCTCTGCTCGTGGTCGGAGGGGTTTACCCCAGGAGGGTGGGAGGGAAGTCAGTTACCTCCACCCCAGCCATCCTCGCACCCCAGCTGGGCCGCTGCAGGAGTCCCTCGCACCCACTACCTAAGAGTTAGGGTTCAAGGTCGGTAAGGAGAGCCTTAGGCAGCAGAAAGTCCACTGCGAAGCAAGGTCAGAGTGGATGTCATAATTTGGAGCAACAGCCTTTAATTTTGAAGTGGGTCTCATTGTATGACGTGTAAATGCGCATAAACCAATTCATTTAAATAATTTTAAATGTGTCGGAGAAACATTCTAGTTAGAGAGATCTGCATGAGTGGTTGCCAGTGGGGAGAGGGGAGGGGAGAGGGGCGAGACAGAGGTAGGGGATTAAGAGGTACAAACTAGTAGGTATAAAATAAATAAGCTGCAAGGATATATTGTACATCACAGAATATACCCAATAGTTTATAACAACTATAAATGGACTATAATCTATAAAAATTCCGAATCACTAGGCTGTACACCTGAAACTTATATAATACTATAAAATCAACTGTATCTCAATGAAAAAAAATTGTTTTAAGGGGTCTGCATGGAATCCCTTTAAAAAACAAGCAATAGTTGCATGGGATGTCCACCTACAGGATTACATGTGCAAGGGGCACCTCCCCTCAAAACGCAACGCACGGGGCAGCTAAGGTCTGTGCATTCTGTTGTATGTAAATTACATCAAGGAAGGGGAAAAAAGGAGAGAAAAGGGGGTAACAATTTGGTCTTTCCTATGAGAAGTTATCCCCAACACTTTTCCTTCTACCTTCCCTAGACCAATGGTGCTTTTTGTGGCTTAAGCAAAAGAGAAAAAAGACCAGAGAGCATTTTCTACATTGGAGAACGGAACGGAAGAAGGCATTCTTCGTCTCCATCAGGCAGCGGCCCAGGATGGGGCACATGAGGATTCTGTGCGAACGGAGCCGGACTGTTTGTTCTTAACGCTCCAGATTAAAGAAGAAGAGTCTGTGCGATGAAGATATACCGGCCAGCATGGGCCAAAGTACAACATCCCCTGCTTTTAGGCAGAGAGAGAGAAGGTCACTGCAATGCAGTTTAGCAGTGGTGGTTTCTCTGTCCCAAACAAGTCAGTGCCAGGTGGCAGCCGGACACCTTTCAAAAGCCCTCACTGAGTCGGGCTGAGCACTGCCACATCGGCCGAAGGATTAGCCAAGGCCTCCTTTTTCCAACTCTGGCGTTTTGACGCAGCCTAAGAAAGAAACCGCTCCTCTCCTCGGGGATCTCAAAAAATCTGTGTGCCTGGCCTTGGTCTCTGAGCACACGGGTCACAACGACCCCTAAAACCAGCCTCACGAACAACCCTCCAAAGCGCTCACTAATAATGCAGGGGATGGGGACTCACCTGTCACCTGAACGTGCCTTTTTAGCCTGAGTTTTCAGTTTCTTCCCCAAAGCAACATTTTCCTACCAATAAGCGGTGGATTAAACAGGCTTTGACTGTTTTTCTTCTGTCTGCCAACTGGTGGGGTGTGAGATGGGGCAGTAGGATGGGCGGAAGAGAAACAGACCGACCGAGAAGGTCAAGAGAACTCAGAGGATGCACGAGCACTGGCTGGTTGAGCCTCTACAGAGAGGTTTCGCTCCGATGTCACTCATCTAACTACCCCCAAACCTTTGTTCTAAGCTTTCGTGGGAGGCAGCCCAGTGAAGGAGAAAGCAAACAGGCTTTGTGGTCAACACAGCCACGTATTCCAGGCCTACAGTCTGCTCTTAAATGGTCAGTCTGTTAGGCTACTTAACATCTCCCCACCTCAGGCTTCCTCAGCCACCTCTACAGCCAGAATAACGCTGCTGTACTTGGAGATGATCTATGAATGGGCTAACAGAGGACTACAGACCTGGGTCTCCTGCCCCCTGCCCTGCTACGGGAAGACAAGGGAGGTGTGTGCCCATCCCACTGACTCAGCCGGGCCACGCTGGAGGAGAGGAGGGAACGTCCACCTGCGTCCAGACCTGGGGGCTGCCGGCAGACCCAAGGCACTTACAGCTCCTTTATGGGCAGCCCGTGCGGGAAGCAGGTGCTCCGGATCTCTGTGATGTTGTTGGAGCTTAGATCCAGCACTTCCAAGGAAACGTAAGCCTTCAGCTGACTCCCTTCCACGCTGCGGATCCTATTGTGTTGCCTAAGACACACAAAGGAAGGTGAGTCCAGCATGTCATTTTGCAAAGAAACTATTTTCCTTAACACTTCTTCCAGACATTTTTTTCCCTAGCTGCTTTGCAACTTCAGAAAATTACAAACGCTATGACACTCCCTTTTTATTTTATTATTATTTGGCCGCGTCGGGTCTTAGTTGTGGCACACTTAAACGACATCTCCCATCCCTCTTTCCACCAAGTTCTTACCCGCAGACTGGGAGCTAGACAGAATGTCGAATTCTTTGTCTGTGACAAGTTTGTCTGCCCAAGTTCTAAGCCAGGCTACTCTCCCCAAGGACAGGAACACAGGGGTGATATTTCGGACGTGTGGAGAGCCGCCTGGCATGAACAGCACTCAGATCTTACTGGTACACCTTCCCACAAAGGATGTGCCCAGTGCAACCAGCCAGCTTCTGATGTGGCTCGCATCTAGAATCTTCAGAACCTAGTCCAACCCCATCACTTACAAGAATGCAGGCCCCAGAGCCCAGAGTTCAGATTAATCCAACTGAGCGCATCATCACATACCTCACATTTTACCAACACCTGCCATGTACCAGGCGGGGCAACAGGCACAAGGGATGAAAAAAAGATTGCAAAATCCTGACAACCTAACAAGGGACACGGGAACTCAGTGCTGGGTCTAACTGGAATCGAATCCCCTGCACCTCCAACTCCGCACTCTTGATAGCTCTGTTCCTCAGTTTCCTCATCTGGAAGATGGGGCCACACCCTTTATTTCAAGGATATGGATGATCCCACCTGAACCACACTGCTGTGTCTCGCAGATGTTCACATAAGTGTTCAGTGTTTATCTCCCTCCAAGACTTACTTGTCCCTTAACCCTCTTTCTAAAAAATCCTGCAGTCTAACCCGCCAACCGGTATTTATTAATCAGGAGAAATTCGACAGATGCTAACCAAGGCTGGAGAGAGCAGGTGGCCCCCATGTGGGTTTCGCTCTGCCTGGCAGATTCAAACCACCGCGGCCCCGATCCCAATACTCAGATATTTCAGAATCTGTGGAGTGGTAGCGCTGGGCCTCCGGGCTCCAGCCTTTCACTCAGGCCAGTTTCTGAGTAAACAGTATCGGGGTCTCCAGCCAATCAAAGCATTCTTGAACACGATACAAGTGAGCCAGGCGTCGCTAACCAAGTGGCATCTCTCTTAAACAAACACTTGACCAAATCGTTTCCAACAGGCATAAACAAGGCCCTCTTTCCCAGAAGCTCTGGGGCTTCTCGCCGACGCCTTTGTTTTCTTCCCCTCTCTCCCAGGCCCTGAACCCAAAAATCCATTTACAAGGGTACAGCCCCTTTACACACAGCAAAGTCACGCCAGAACGAGAGGCCCCTTTTGCCTCCATGTGCCTCACCCCCCAAACTACTTCCTTTGAGTTCTTTATTAAGTTCTTAATAAAGATAGTCTCTTCAGTTTTCTGACTCGAAGAGAAAAAGAAAAAGAGAATAGAAAAGAAGACCTTTATTATGTAAAGTATGGGAAAAAAGAACAAGAAATAAAGGGAGTAGAGCTGAGCCTCATCCAGGAACTCTGAATGCAGTACCAGGGAGCTGGGAAAAGAAGGTCTGAGGAAAGAAGGGAAGGGGCGCCGCTGGCCCCAAGTCACACAAAGAGGGACCATACACAGTCCAAGGGACCACGGGACAGCTGCGAGCCCCCGCCCACTTCTCCCACTGCCCCTCCACCCCGTCCTCTCCTCTGGCTCTTTCATCTTACACCTTCCTTCTTTTTTCTCGTCTGTGTATTTATGCACTGAATCAAACATGTTCTGGGCCCCTGCTCTGTGCCAGGCCCAGGCTGGAGGAAGGATGCTGTGATGAAGACGGGTCTCTTTCATACACTGGAAAGAGGTCCCTGTTGAGCAGAAGAGGCAGCCATGGAGATGAGAAACAACGGAGCGTGGGAGCGAGGACGGATGAGACCTGCCGGGAGGGAGGGCGGAGCTGGGGAGGATTCTGCCGGAAGAGGCTGCCGGGGCCAGCTCCAGAGGGTGGGATGTGCGTGCTGGCAGGAGATGGGCCGGGCAGAGGCAGGGGGACCACATCAGGCAAGCCCTCGCAGATGCCCTGAGGAGTAGGGCATCCATGTCCCAGGGGACCAGGTGAGAGGTGGCGGCAACAGAGAGACAGACACAAGAGATGAAGAAGAGAGGGGTCCACAGGACCTGGAGATGCCAGATGGGGGTGCAGAGAATGGTGATCCTAAATTTTCTAGTTCAGAAATGCTAAGGTAACCAGGCGACTGGCTACACCTTCCATCCTTGCCCTTACGGCCTATTCTCAAGCCAGCAGCCGTAGAGATGCTGTCAGGGCGTCTCACAGAATGGGAGAAAACGTCTGCGAGTCACCTATCTGATGAGGAGTGAACAGCTGTAAGACACAGGAACTGCAACCCAACAGCAACAACACGAAAAACCCAAACGACTCAATCAAAAACTGTGCAAAGGGCTTGAACAGACACTTCTTCAAAGAAGATAAATGGCGAATGAGCACGTGAAAAGACGCTCAACTTCACTGAGCGTTAGGGAAATGCAATGAGATAGCACCTCACGCCCACAGCATGGCTACTATTAAAAAAAAAAACTCCGGAGTGGTATGTGGGGCAGAGGATGTGGAGAAACTGGAATCCTGGCGCAGCTGCTAAAGAAAACGGTGCGGTGGTTCTTCGAAAAATTAGGCACAGAATTATCAGCGTGTGACCCAGCAATCTACTTCTGGGTGTTCATCCAAAAGAAATGAAAGCAGATCTCAAAGAGTTATTTGTACACCCATGTTTATAGCAGCATTATTCACAGTAGCCAAAAGGTGAAGCAACCCAATGGATGGATGGATGGATGGACGGACGGACAAACATGACAGGTGTACACATACAAAGCACTATCATTCAGCCTTAGAAAGGAAGTTCTGACACATGCTATTAACACGGATGAATCTTGAGGACACTGCGTTAAATGAAAATACCCTATGACTCCACTTCCATGAGTACCTAGAGCAGTCAAATTCATTGAGACAGAACGTAGAGCAGTGGTTGCCAGGGGCTGGGGGGAGGGGGAGCGGGGAGTTGTTTAATAAGTTTGGAGTTTTCATTTTCCAAGATGGAGAAAGCTCTGGAAATAGATTACACAACACGAGCGTACTTAACACTACCGAACTGTATACTTAAAAAATGATTAAGATGGTAAATTTCATGTAATGTGTACTTTACTACAATTTAAAAACAAAACAAAGCAAAAATCAGCCAGTTCACAGGACTTGTTTGCCTAAAACTCAAATGATGGCTTTCCTGTCTCACTCAGGACGAATTCCTTACGATAGCCTCCGAGGCCCACGTGGTCTGCCGCGCACTTGCCTTGCTGCTTCACTTCCTACTCTTCCGCCTTGTACTCTGCCCCACACACTGGCCCTCAGACACGGCAGGCAGACTCCTGACTCACGACCTTTGCAGTTGCCTTTCCCATTGCTTGGAATGAATGCTCTTCCCCCAGAGATCCACAGGTCCCATGCCCTTACTTCCTTCCCGTCTTTTTTCACATGTCACCTTCTCAATGAGGGGTCCCTGGCCACAGTCTCTAAAACTACAAGCCTCCCTCCCCCCACCATTTCCCCCTCCTCCCTCCCCCACACCACTCTCACACTTTCCACTCTCTTGCCTGCTTTATTGCTCTCAGTATTTTTTAATTACCATCTAATCCGTCCAGTATTTTGCTTATTTCTACCTTAACATCTTCTCTCCCACCAGGATGTGGCTCCATGAAGGCAGAGATGTTTGTTTGTTTTGACCACTACTGTGCCTCCAACCACTGGAATAGGGTGCGGCACATAGTAGGTCCTCAATAAATAACTGTTAAAGGAGTCACAGAGAATACAGGTTGAATTCAGAAAGGCTCAGACACAGACTTGGGACTCACCTACATTTAAGCAGAAGAAAGCCCAGGCAGGCAGATGAGTGTAATCAGGAAGCAGGAAGGAAAGAGTTTGCCAACTGCCCCGTGGCAGCACTGCTCAGAGACAAATGACCCAGCCCACAGTGGCTTCAGAGCTTCTTGGGACTCAAAGAATGCACATCATCTTCTCTCCCCAGGTCTGGTCTCTCTGCTCTAGACTCTAGCCCAGCACCCCGATCAAACTCTTCCTGAATTCCTCCTATTCAGGAAAGCTGACCACACAGCTCTATCTCCCTTCTCTCACTAGAGCAAGAATCACACCTTGTTAGATGTCTCTGTGGACCCTGGCAATTCCACCCAAGGCCATGAGTTCTTCACGGGCTGGAACATGGCATGGCATTGAAGAACATGGCCCGCCTGAGTTCAAATCCCCATTATACCACTTACAGGTGTGAACCGCTGTAAAGGTGGTGTGAAGTTCCCAGGCCCTGTGGGCTGATGTGACCTGACATGAAGCAGGTACTCAATAAAATGAGTTCGTGTTTTTATTAGCCATATCTGTACCCTCAGAGCGATGCTCAGGACCTAGTTTGCAGCGGGTGCTCTGGAAAAAGAAGGAATGAATGGTTCCTAGTCCTGCCCGATGCTTCAGTGCAAACAGGCAGGCCTGACTCCTTGGGAACAAAGGGCTGGCTCAGAGTCTCACTCTTTGCTTCATGCGTGAGACGAGGCTGCTCCAGCTGGAGAGGGTCAAAAACCCCACCACTGAGAGACTGGGCTACTTCGGGAGCTGTGCTTCAAATTAAATCCCAGATTGAAGCTTCTGCAGGATTCAGGGGGCCTAGAGATCTGGTGGGTCCCCAACCAGCTGAATTACATCCTCCTCCTCGCTCCTGTAGCATGTGGGACTCGGGCCCACACCCCCGACCCCAGCCCACCAAACCCTACCCCACCAGGGACATCCCCTCCGGACACCTGTCCATCAAGGTTCAAAGACCCAGTATTCAGGAAAGCCTCCCTCCCCCTCCTTGAGAGGTGTCCCACTTTCATAAAACTCTCCATGTTTTAATGCCACGTGCAACACGAGCGGTTATGTCACTCCTATAATGTTAACTAACTGTCCAGTTTTCAAGGCCCCCGTTCATCTTTATAACCTCTGAATCCTTGTCCAAGTTCTTTTTAACAACAGCCGACCAATTACCGAACACACCTCTAGGTAGCAGGCCCTGGGTGAAGGCTCCGTGAAAAGACACAGCAACCTCAGGAGGAAGGTACTATTATCATCTTTACAGCTGAAGACACTGGGGCTCAGAGCTCTGCTGGGCTTCAGCCACGGTCACACAACTGGGACACGAAGAGGAGCCAGCGTGCAAGCCCAGGGGAGCGGGACCCCCCAGCCCATCCGAGAGGCTCTCCAGGCGGAATTTTAGGTGCACTGCCCCAGATTCAATCCGTAAGCCTTCAGCAGAGCTTGGCTACATGTGAATGCCGGCTGGCTATTCCCGGGTCAGCTCACACTGGTCTGTGTCATTGGCCTCAGCCAGGCCGGCTTTTGTACCAGCCTCCCAGAGTCCTGCGTGAGCGACAAGTCTGCAGAGAGCTGTGGAGGGCCACGCTGAGCAAATAAGGCGGACGAAGCTCTGGCTCACAGTGATGGATGCTCTGGGTGGAAAGAAGAGAACAGTGCAGGACAAGCTGCAAAGGGAGGCCCTTAGGGCTAGAAAACAAGAGTGAGGAGAGGGCAGGGGAGAAGACAGTGTTAGAGGAGTACTTCTAACTGGTCTCATCCAGGGAGCAGCCCAGCCCTTTCTCTGCCACCAAACAGAATCAGAACAACTCTGTGGTGACAGGGACTGGGGGGAGGGGTGGTGGCCAGATCGTGCAGCCTGTGCCTCCACCCCGGGTCGGTGTAGCCCTCAGGCTGTCCTCTGGGGTGCGGAAACTGTAATATGGCAGAAGTCTATTAAACCAACACCTGTTAAAGGCTTCACAAATAAAATCCGGCTTCAAAGGCAGACAGCGGGATAGATAAGCTCTCTCCACTGGGCTACATTTTCAGAGTCGATGTTAAATTAGACAGTAAAACACCCGGAGGCATTTGAAACCAACACTGAAAGCTTTTCATCTTAAGTGATTGTTCCACTGTGGTTCTGTACACTGGGGTTTAGAAGGTAGTGCCGTTAGTGGTGGAAAAGATCTCGTGTCACAGATAACAGCCAGGAAGAAAGGGCGAGGGGATCAAAGGAAGCAGCGGCAGGTGGATTACAGCTGGTTGCTGAAATTATGCACCTACTGTCTACACCAGGGGTCAGCAATGGATTCTATAGTGGGCCAGATTTTAAATATTTTAGGCTCTGTGGGTCATTCGGCCTCTGTCATGACAACTCAACCCTGAAGGTGGGGTGTACAAGTAGCTGCAGACAATATGTGAGCCGAGTGTGCCTGTACTCCAATAAAACTTTCTTTACCATAGCAAGCTGTGAGCCAGATCTGGCCCCTGGTCTACAACATAGAGCAACCGGTTTGGATTTCTGGGAGGCAGGGACCCAGATTCTAATTCTCGCTCTGATGCAGCTTTCCAACTGTGTGTGAATCACTCTTTTTGAATCTCGTTTAACCACCTGCAAAATGGGGCTAAACACCTCTCTGCAGCAGAGAGAACCCTCCCATGCTCCCTCCAAAACCCAGGTCAGACATCAGTAATCACCATCTTTCCCAATGATGTCTTTCCTACCCCTTCAGGAAGTGAAACGGAACCTAAGTTTACATCATTCTCACGCTCCTCAGAAGATGATCCGGGTTCCTGACCGGGGCCAGTGGAGGCAGGCTGGCAAACAGAGTGATCTTACAGAGAACAGACATTCACACTGTGTATCCTCACTCTTTTTAGTTCTTCCAATGACACAGAAAGAAACACACCGAAGCTGGCCATCACACCAGTCCTAATATCTAAGCAGGCACGCCCTCAGCTCTCCCAGACAAGTAGGGTGACTCACAGCAGTACACGTGGTCAACTCCTGCAGTGTTGACTCTTACTAGATACAGCAAGTTTTCCATCATGTTACCTCAACATCAAACTTTTAATAATCAGCAAAACTCCAATTACAGCTCTTGCCTCATCGGAACCTCTGGCTAAGGAATAGTTTCACACAATCTAGCCCAGAAATGGGGGTAAAAATGTAATACACCTGCCACCACTCCCGTCCCTCCCCTCCCGCCATTCCCCACAGTGACCCAGGCAGACGTGGTTAATCAAACTCCACACCCTGCAGCCTCTGAGCACCCAGAGCACGTTGCACCTGGCCCATCACTGTGCTGCCCTGGAATTCTTCCTACGGCTCTGCACCACCGCACCTAACCCCACTGGCCCACGTAGCAGGTGATCAAAATGATCAGGATGAAGGCGCGTACACGGTATTAATGATTTTAATAACCCGAGGAGCCCTGACGTTTACCTAAGGGGGTTCGACTGTATTATTGCAAGCGCTAAAAAACATTAATCATTTCAAGGACACACAAGAAGACATTGATTTCTCTTTTGTTGCAGAACACAGCAGTATCCAACAGACCATGCGGTCGGGGCAGGGGGACAGTCGTTCTGTTTGTTTGCAAATGTTTTTACTGAAATATCACAGGCATACTGAGAAGGGCACAAATGATAAATGTAGAGCTCAATGCATTTTTACAAAATGTCTGCACCCGTGTAACCACATGACAGATACAGAACATTTTCAACATCCCAGCAGGCTCCCTCCTGTCACTTTCCTTGTCATCTATTCTTCCCCACGGGAACCTTAACTTCTACCACCTATGATTAATTTTGCCCATTGCTGTGCTTTATCTCCCTGGAATCGTTCCATATATACTCTTCTGTATCTGGCTACTTTCACTCCACATATGAGACTCATCCATGTGGTTGCATTAGCAGGACTTAAGTCTTTTTCATCACTGCGTAGTATTTCTCTCGAGGGAACATAGGGCAATTTATTTTTCATTCTACTGCTGATGGACACTGAGTCATTTCCGGTTTGGGTTACTGCAAAAACCACAGCCATGCACAGGGACATGCCTTTCGCGCATATCTTTTGGTGCATATTTGCCTGCATTTCGGGCAGGAATCGACGTCTAGGGTGGCGCTGGTACACAGTCACGGAGCCCACATATGTGCAGCCTCGGCAGACACTGGTAGATTCCTTTTAACCAAATCCTTCAGGGTTGAAATGCATCTGAAAAGTCATCTGATCCACATGCCATATCTCACGCTGCCTCATTCAACCACCTTCTCTGATGCCACCGCCCCCGTGTGTCCCTCCTTCCTGTACCATTCCCCCACAAACAGCATTAGGAATACAGCCTGGAACCACAGAGCATGAAAAAGCTCAAGCTAATCTTGTCCAGGTGTCAAACAGGGTAATTGTATTATCAGTGGGGGGCCTGAGAAACACCAAACAAGGGAAAAAAAGAGAATTAATAATTCTAAGTCCAGGGGCTTCCCCGGTGGCGCAGTGGTTGAGAGTCCGCCTGCCGATGCAGGGGACACGGGTTCGTGCTCCGTTCCGGGGGGGATCCCACATACCGTGGAGCGGCTGGGCCCGTGAGCCATGGCCGCTGAGCCTGTGCGTCGGGAGCCTGTGCTCCGCAATGGGAGAGGCCACAATAGTGAGAGGCCCGCGTACAGCAAAAAAATAAAAATAAAAAAAATAATTCTAAGTCCAAAATTGGTAAGAAAACTGTGAATGTGCCCGTTATTGGGACCAATGCCCATAAGCATCTTGAAAATAAAGATAAGGAGATTTTTTAAAAACAACTCATGAATCCAGGAGAGCTTTCCTAGGCCAACTCGAAGAAAAGTTTCTCTTCTCAGAATGACAGTTGAAAGCATCACCCTCTCACTAGGGCTGCTTTGCATTCGTCTTCTTAAAAATGAAAACCAAAACCATCTGTTCTATTGCATAAATCGATAATTTGCCTTAAGAAACCAGTGCCTCATAAGGACGGCCCAGCCTGGGTTATTTGCTGGACAGGAAATGAGACTCCGAATAAGCAGGTCTCCTTCTGTCTCTTGCTCACGCCCTCTCCCCACACCCGCTGCTGGTGAATCACCAGTTCCCTGGGGAATTTTGGCCCGATTCTCAGCCTGGCTGCAGATGACGTTCCGGATCTGTTTATTCAGGTGGAGATCGGACAAAAAACAAGAGTGGCCCAGTGGCGGGATAAACAGCCTCCGCCAGGCGGGGTCAGACCCTCCGAAGGCAGGACTGGGCTGTGTCAACCGACCTCCCGACCCGTTCACTTCCTTCGGGGTGACTTTCCCCTTGGGGTCTTCAACGGACCGTTTTGATGAACTCCATATGAAGAGGACCCAAGGTCCCCAAGGCGCCTTGATGCACCACATCCCGTTTGGTTCTCCCACCCGCTGGCTTCTACACATCGAGCTGGAAGTCCGAGATCTGGAATGAAGAAACTCAGGCACAGTCAAGAGTCAACCACTATGATTCTGTGAAGTTAAGAGCGGCCCGAGCCACGAAGGGCTGCAAATCATCAGGATCCAATCCCAAACTACAAGCACAAGACGAAGACGAGCCCTCCTGAGGAAATGCACACTGCTGAACAAAAGCAGCTCATCAGAAGAGGAACCTACTGCATGACTCCAAACACACGACCCCTGCAAAAGGCAAAACTGTGGGGACAGCAGAAAGATCGGTGGTCAGCAGGGGTCTGGGAGGAGAAAGGAATGAATAGGTGATGCACATGGTAGTTTTTTAGGGCCATGGAACTATTCCGCGTGATACTGTAATGGTGAATAAGCATCACTGAACATCTGCAGAAGCTCAAAGAATGTACAACACAGTGAACCCTGGGAAACTATAGGTTTGGTTAATGAGAACGTCTCAGTACTGATCTATCGATTGTAACAAAGCACCAGACTAATGCAAGATGTTAACAGTAGTGGAAACCAGAGGGGCATGTTGCAGGATATAAGGGAAGTCTCTGTACTTTCTGCTCCATTTTCCTGTAAATCTAAAACTGCTCTAAAAGTCTATTAATTGTAAACAGAACACAACAAAACCTCCTAAGGTATTAAGTAGTCCCAAGATCATGACATCATTAGAATGTAAGTTCAGCTGGTCTTCTTTACTGCTATATCCTTAGCACCATGAGTATAGAACCATGAGTATAACATAAAAGACATTCAATAAATATCTGTTTAAGACTCACAGATATAGAGAAGGAGCTTAAGAGGTTACCGGGCGGAAGGGACAGATTGGCAGTCTGGGACTGACATGTACACACCACTATATTTAAAATAGATAACCAAGAAGGACCTACTGTATAGCACAAGGAACTCTGCTCAATATTCTGTAATAACTTAAATGGGAAAAGAATTTGAAAGAGAAGAGATACATGTGTACGCATAACTGAATCCCTCTGCTGTGACCTGAAACTAACACAACATCGTGAATCAACTATGCTCCAATATAAAGTAAAAATTTAAAAAAAAACTGTTGAGTAAACAAATGAATTACAACTTCAGTTCAGTCTCCTGTATTTGCCACCACATTCCTGAACAAAGGAATGTTATTCAGGAAAAAAAAAGGCAAAATCAACCATTCAATTAAACAAAGCTTTTAAAGAGAAAAATGAGAGGTGTAATGTAGAATTAACTTTTTTAGGCAGGGAAGCTGACAGACAGCCTTAGAAGAACATGTCAAACACAATGGACTTTCAGGCTGATCGTGCATCTCCCAAGTTCAGTGTTACCCCGAACACGGACATTCGTTGATCAGCCGGGGCTGGCAGAAGTGGTGGCTCTACTCACCACGCAACGGCCACCAGTCCCCCCGTCACCCCACCCCTGGCAGCAGCGAGGGCAGATCGGCCCTAACCCAGGTCTCCATAGCCACACACATGCTTCCCCACTCCTGCCTCAGCCACGGTGGAAAAGGAGGAGGAGAAATTCAACCAGGGGAGTTCCAACCCGACACGCTGACCCAAGGAAGCCCTTTAAGCCACGTCTGGACTGCGCTCCCCAGGGAGAAGGGCCGTGCCATTTCACACTGGCAGGGACTTCTAAGGGCTGGCTGGGCACTCAGCTCCGTGACCATGGGGAGGTAACCTGCCCTGCATGTGGGCAGGGCAGAGCGGCACCAAGTCGGGCCAGGAGATGTTAAGTTAGGAACAGCGAGCCACTCCATCTGCACTCCCATCCACAGAGGGGCATCCCGGGTCTGAAACGCCCGGAGAGTTTCTCTCTCCTGGTCAAAGCTGACATGGCCACTCTCGGCTTTATCTTCCCTTAAATGAGTCAATCCAGCCCTTTTTTTCTTCTTTTCTCCCCTCGCCCTGGCAACCTGCTCCCTGAACACCCTATCCTCTGCACCTCCGCGGGTGGTGGGGGTGGGGAGCCCAGCTGTCAGGCCGCGTCACGTGGAACCACACACCCTGGTACCAGTAGGGAGCCCATGGCTGAACTTGACTTGCCCGATTTCTCATTACAATTTCCAGGGCGGCTCTGCAGGGAAGGCCAGCCGCAAGCCTATCCAAGAGCTAGAGGCACAGACTCCCAGATTTGAGGGGATGAGCCACCATTCCCGGCAAAGAAAGGTGGGAAAGATGGAGACCTGGCAGCGATCAGGAACCAGGTGGTCAGAGCACCTGTTAAGGCCAGGGTCAACCAAGGGGTGTTCACACAGCCCCTCCTGCAGGATGTGAAGAAGCTACGATGGGTACTTCTCCTCTAACTGATGGCTCTCCTCCACCAACGAGGGTTAGGTGGGCAAGCCCCCGGCCGGGTGACACGATCAAGCTGCTGGGCTGCACAGAGCAAACACCCCTCCCCAGGGTCCATAAATACTGGCTGGCAGCTGGTGGGTTGCGGGAGCAAGGGGGTCACCCAGGGATCTAAGACTGACAGGCTGTGTCATTAGCTCCTCACAGACCTGGCGGTTTTGCTTCTCACGGACCTCACCACCCAGGACTTAAAAAAATGTAACCACCACACAGAAACAACATGGAGGCTCCACTCAACATTTGCAAAGGAAACCTAACCTCATCCCTCTCGGGGCAGAGCTCGCACTGCAGCCTCGGCCACCAAGCTGCCCAAAGGACTCAGGCGCTCAGGAGACTGTCCACACCACCTGCCAAAGCAAAAGGTGGGACTCGAAGCTGATGTGCACTCTCTAAACCACACAGGCAGGAAAGGTAGGGAGAACTGTAACCCTATAACTCGTAGCTCTGGGACAGAACAGGAGGACGCCGGAATTTCCTCCCTCTCTTTTGCCTATTCTTTTAATGTGCTTATCAATTACGTAAATAAATTAAATAGATATTTTACAAAGCTGTTAACTCAACCTTAGACACTTAACTTTGGGACCTGATCCTTAAGTGTACAAACACCTGGCCTGCCTGACAGCCCCCAGGCGGAGGGCCCTGGGGTGGGGCACAGCTGAGAGGCCCACCTAAGGAGCGCGGCCTTTCTTCAAAGGGTGCCAGCAGGGAGGAGCCCCAGGGCCACCACTCAGAGTTCCTCCCTTCGTTTATCAGGCATCCTTCACCTAGCTAGGGATGACGCCAGTTCCAGAGTCTCCTCTGGAACCCCCCGAACCCCAGCATGCTCGGGCACACAGCCTACTCCAGGCCTGCTATGAGTCCTGGGGTCCTCTGCAGCCTCCAGGGAATGGGTCCAATGCTAAAGTCGGCTGCACAGGGCGGCGGACCCTCCCAGGAAGCTGGCCCGTGCCGCTTAGCCACTGAGGGGGCGCACACTTCTCGCGAGATACACGAGCCGGACTAGGGCTAACAAATCGAGCATTTCGTAGTTCGTGCTTACTAGGTACCAGGCTCCGGTTCAGCTCGTTTAACCCCCATGACGACCCGAGAGGCGGATGCTGTTACCATCCCCATTTTACAGACGGGGGTGATGAGCTGTAGGAAGCTTAACCAGCAGGAAGCGGCGCAGCTGGGGCTGCAGCCCAGGCACGAAGCCTCATCACACACTCCTGCGTGGAACCGAAGTGGGCAGAACCACCCCCGGGGAAGAGGGCTTCTCTGGACAGTACCCTGTGTCTCCCACCTCTTCTCAGCATCCACCAGGGCCGCCCCCCGATCCTGTGACCCGAAGGGAGGCAGGACCCGCCTGCAGATGCAGGAAGGGCACATCCTGCCACCCCCCGCCCTTCCACACGCACACGTGGGCCTCCCGGACCCTCGGCCCACCGCGTGTCAGTGCACAGTTGCTGCAGGGCCCAGCCAGACCTCTCGCTATTTACATTTAAGATGACGGGCGCGGGCCCTAAATAGCAGCGTCAGAGTGGCTCTTCTATCCTCCGGCAGTAAGTACGACAAGACTGAACCGGGCACTTTTCAGGGAGCAGAAAAAACCTGCTCACCCTCTGCTCCACACCGCGCTACAGAGGCACCGCTCGGCCGGATTAAGAGAGGGTAAGACGCTGCTCTGGGGTCACCCAGCTAAACAGCACGCGAGCCCAGGTGCCCTCTGGCTCCCGGCTGCGCTCCTTTCTGGAGACGGCCTGTGGCTACGAGGACAGAGACGGGACTGGGGGTGCTGGGGCGCTCCCGTAACTGCCCCCCCCCACCCCGCCAGCCACTGCCAGCATGTTCCCCGTCTCGCCTGCCAGCTTCCCGGCAGCTCTGGAGCTCCAGCGTGGAGGAAGCTGTTTCAGCACTTGGCTGCAGCCTCCAAGCCAAGATCCTCCCCGCCTCTGGGGAGTGATACCACTGACATGTCTTTAAAATAAAACCAGGCCTGCTTCCTGCCCCATCTGGAAGACTTCTGATCTCCCGATCATAGGATTCAGGGTATCTCTTATCACGCAATTTCCCAAGCCTTCAGCATACGACCTGACTGCACCCTGGGAGGGTTAAGGATGTACATGGGCGGGATTAAGGAGTCGGCCCTCTAATGCAGTCCTTCTTATCCACCCTGAGATGATAAGACCCGTGGCAACATCAAAGCGGCACCGACTCTTCTCCACCCCGGAACCACGCCATCCTCTTGTCTTGCCTGTTCTGAGTTCCTACAGGAGCCAACTCTTGCTCTGCTCCCTTCATGAAACAACAAGCTTCGATTTTCACCTCTGTTTCAGGTTTCAAAATACGTATCGGCCGTCGCGGCCACCTCCTGGAGCTGCGGGGACCCTCCACTGCACCGCCCTGCCCAGCTTGCCGCGCCATGCCGTCGGAAAAAACCTGCAAACAGCGCCGAACCTTTGTCATTTTGCAGGGCTTCCCTAGTGGTGCAGTGGTTGAGAATCCTCCTGCCAATGCGGGGGACACGGGTTCGAGCCCTGGTCCGGGAAGATCCCACATTCCGCGGAGCGACTAAGCCCATGAGCCACAACTACTGAGCCCGCACGCCTAGAGCCCGTGCTCCGCAACAAGAGAAGCCCCCACTCGCCGCAACTAGAGAGAGACCGCGTGCAGCAACGAAAACCCAACACAGCCAAATAAATAAGATAATTAAAATATGTATCATCATGAACCTCAAGGTCAAACATAAACTAATGACTTTTAGAAAAAAACGTCAGAGAAATCTATGTTTCGGGCCAGATAGATCTGACCCTAGGGGCACAATCCATAAATGGAAAAATTAACACATTGGACTTGCACCAAAATTAAAAACATTTGCTCCCGGAAAGATCCTATTAAGATGAAAAGGCAAACTACAGACTGGGAGAAAATATTTTCAGACCACATATCCAACAAAGAACTACTATCTAGAATATATAAAGAACACTTGAAACTCAACGGCAAAAATACCCCAAACAATCCGGTTAGAAAATGGTCACAAGACATGAACATATATTACTCCAAAAAGAATATACAGATGGCAAATAAGCACATGAAATGATGTTCAACATCAGTAGCCATTAGGGAAGTGCAAATTAAAACCACCAAGAAATATCAATACACACCTACCGAATGGCTAAAATAAAAAATACTGACACCACCAAATGCTGGCCATGATGCGGAGAGCCACACTGCTCATGCATTGCTGGCAGGAGTGTAAGACAGTACAGCCACTCTGGAAAATTATGGCACTTTCTTAAAAAATCTAAACATACAACGACCATACAATGCAGCAATCACCCCCTAGGGCATTTCCCCCAGAGAAACGAAAATCTACGTTCACACAAAAATGCTCACAGCAGCTTTATTCGTATTAGCCCAAACCTGCAAACACCCCAGATGTCCCTCAAGAAGGGCATGGTTAAACGAAGTGTGGTCTCTTCATACCGTGGATACTGCTCAGCAGCAGAAAGGAATGAACTACTGATACACACAACAACCTAGATGCATCTCCAAGGAATTATACTGAATGAAAAAAAGCCAGTCCGCAAAGGTGAGATGCTGTATGAAGCCACTTATATAACATTCCTTACATGAAAAATTATATATACGGAGAACACACTGGAGATTGCCAAGGGCGTGGCGGAAGGAAGGAAAAGGGTGTGGGTGTAAGAAGGCAACACAAGGGATCCTTGTGGGGATGGAAATATTCTCTACCTTGACTGTACTGATGTGTATCCTGGTTGTATGAAATTTCGCAAGAGGCTGTCATCTGGGGAAACTGGGTTAAGGGTATACGAGGATCTTTCTACGTTATTTTTTTACAACAGCACGAGAATCCACCATGAGCTCAAAATAGAAAGATTAATTAAAACAACAAAAAACGGAGCAAGACATTCACAGTGGAATCAGACAGAAGTGCTGGTGGAATGCACGGTGCAATCAGCCAGCCAACCTGCTACCTCACTGGGTCTCCAGCAGAAATCTACCCAGTACGACTCAGTTCCAAGGGCCAAGCACCAAATACTGCTGTGCTTTGTGAAATTTCTGAAATCTAGGGATAGGCATGAACCGTTTAATTACTTTCTACCGATTAGGAAGGAATTGGGGTGGGGTGGGGGTTTGGACTCAGTGAGAAAGGTGTAGCTGATAAAGCTGACTGGAAGACCAGTGGCCACCAGTGGTGACGTATCAGGAGTTACTGCTGGGTTCTGTGTCCTGTAACTCAGCTGAACCCCAGCACTATGTGGCCAAGCAGGAGGGCCTCCTGGGCGTCTAGACTTAGATGGTGGTGGACAAAGGTCAGGCCTGCACTGCCAGACATGGGGTTCTCAAAACACCATCCCTGGAACACCAGCCTTGGAAGGAGTTCCACGAAAAGGCTCTGGAACAGCCGCATATATTCCTCCCTTGTCAGCCCTGGCAGACGCCCAAAGTAGGTCCAAGAAAAGTACCTTTTCATTCTGCTCGATTCTGCATTTGCTAAACTTACATGACCATAAGACCCCCTTCTTTATGAAGCAACTGTTAGGGTCTCATAGAAGAGGGGTCCAGGTAGGCTCATTTTATGTGGGAGACACCACACTGCACCCCCCCCATTACTAAAGGCCCTACATATCCTGTAGCAAAGAAGGCTGCTTACCTGTAGCTCTGGGTTTTCTGAACTTCCTGACTACAGAGAAGTAGTCAGGACGGGCTGGATGCACAGAGGGATCTGCAGTGATTCTCCACCTTCACTTTGGAAAAAGCCTATTCCCCAATCTACCTGTTGGCCACTCACAGGTGAGCAGAGACCAGGAGAGCCCTTCTCCTGACACACCCACGCCAGTTTAAGGACAGTTTCACATCTAAGCAAACCGAGGCTTGCAAAGCTGCTGCTAGAAAGCAACAGATAAGGATTCAAACCTGGACAATGGGACCCCGGGGCCCGCACACCTCCCCTAAGCCACGCTGCCTTCCACGGGGTAGTTTCTACAACTGCTTTCCCTCCTATAACAGCTGCCCAGATTTTCAATAAATCAGGGACTGCGAGTCCTCTCTCTTGGCTGAAAAGAGCCAGGCCCTCTAGGAAGCCACAACAGATCATTTCTGTTATTACTTGTCCCAAATGAGTCCCTTTACCTTGACGATAAATGTCTAAAACTATCCAGTATCTGCCCTATGCTTCGACTAACCCATTCATTTAGTCCTTCATTTATTTATTCAGCCAAGTGTGTATGGGGTGCCTGTCAGGTGCAGCTGCTCTAAGAAAAAGGTAAACTTGACTGTAGTATGGTCGACCCCCTTTCCCCACCCCCCAATTCCCAAAAAACACACCCTGGAGACACAGAAAGACAGAGATGTGATGGGCACACTAACAGATGGGGCCATAGTGCTGTGGAGGCGGCTGGGGGAGGGACAGCCATTCCAGACAGAGGTGACAACATGAACAAGGCCTGGAATCAGAGCCCCGGACTGTGTGGCCTCCCATCACAAGCAGCTTGATGTAAAGCTCGAGGCAGGAAGTGGGGAGATGCCGGGAAGAAAGGGAACCAGGGGCCAACTCTGAAAGAGCCCAAGACTTTATTCCTTAGGTGACACGGAAGCCACAGGGCTCCTTCCTTCATTTCTTCACCAAATACTGACTGCGGGGCCACCACAAGGCAGGCACCCCACTGGGTGGTAGGTGTGCAGTGGCAGGCGGTGAGGGTAGAGTTCTACGGGGCTTACGTGGGAGGGAGGATGGAGAGGAAGAGAAGGACCAAGCCTGGACGCCGCTAGAGCCAAGGCCGTGAGGATCCCTTCAGAAACAAGGTGTGGGTCCCAGGTTTGGCAGTGGCCAAGATGAGCTAGGGTGCTAATTAAGCAGCTTCTCAACATGGGGGGATCAGTGGGCCCACTAGACAGAACTCACAAGCATCTGAGCCCCTGCCAGGAACCCATGAGAGACGTTCTCAACTAGAGATGGATGTTTGTTCCAGAGAACACGCAGCCCAGGTGCCGCCCCAGGCCTGCAGAAGAGGAAGTAGCCATGTGTGTCCTTGACCCTGGTTAAGTGTGGGTGATATGGGACCAGGACCTTTCCTTACAGCTGAGGCAACAGAAACCCAAAGTGGAGAGGTGACTCGTGAAAGACCCTGTAGGGGGGTATGTCTGGCAGAGGCAGGGCTAGAAGCTGAGGGGGAGGCCAAGTTCACGGGAGGGATGGCTCCTCCCCGTTCCTCGGGCGCCAGCACCCACTTCGCTGAGAACGGCTTGCATTCTGAGTTCAAGAGATAGGAAGCACTTTGTTGGGTGATGTCCTGACAAGAGAATGGTGTAGGGGGGTTTTCCGGCCAGCACAGAAGTCACCCTAACACCCCGTGTCCAGCTGGAGGTGAAGAGAGACCGGACCAATATTCTCTCCTCAAATGTCCATAAAGGAGCAGCTGTATGAGAAGCAGGCAGGGTCCTCACCAATGTGCTTTCTCTTCCCCAAAGTGACCCATGGGACCACCAGGCAGGGACAAGATGAACCTTGGCCTCAAGGTCTGATGGTACCCACAATGCACAGCAGCACTTTGCTTTCTTTGTTATTTTCTTTTTTTTATTCATTTATTTTTGGCTGCGTTGGGTCTTCGTTGCTGCATGCGGGCTTTTCTCTAGTTGCGGTGAGCGGGGACTACTCTTCGGTGCGGTGCACGGGTTTCTCATTGCATGGCTTCTCTTGTTGCGGAGCATGGGCTCTAGGTGCGCGGGCTTCAGTAGTTGCGGCTCGTGGGCTCTAGAGCGCAGGCTCACTAGTTGCGGCTCGCGGGCTCAGTAGTTGTGACTCACGGGCTCTAGAGCACAGGCTCAGTAGTTGTGGTGCACGGGCTTAGTTGCTCCGTGGCATGTGGGATCTTCCTGGACCAGGGCTCGAACCCGTGTCCCCTACGTTGGCAGGCGGATTCTTAACCACTGCGCCACCAGGGAAGCCCAGCACTTTGCTTTCTGAATCCCTCTCTCCCTGGACAATTTACTGAGCCTCCCAGGAGCTACAACTGTTTTTCAGGGAACGGGGGAAAGTGAAGACAGGCGTAAGAACCACAGGCGTGTGGCTATTTGGAACCACATAATTGCTGGAGCATCCCCAAATCACGGCTCTTGCTAACACACACTAGAGAATGAGGGAGGCAGGCAGGGGCCGGCCTGGCCTATAAGGAGCCTCGGGCGGTGAAAGGGTTTATCACTGCTGTCGGCAAGGCCAGGAGGAGAGGGAACCCCTGGAATGGCCAGTCCTCACACGGATTCCCCAAATCAAACAACAATTACGAGGCAGAAAAACTTCACTCTGCGTGCTGATAAACACTGTTTTTCCGCATACAAAAAAGAACCACACATGATTTGGAGAAAACGTCACATTTCCAAAAAGTCCAAGGGAATTTTTCCCCTTATTTCCAAAATTCTAATTACTCTTTGTGACTTGTTGAAGGGGCCTTGTCGAAGGGGCCAATTCCAAAACAACCCTCACAAAACACCAACAGATAATTATCCAAGCTGAACGTCAGCACTAGAATTCTGCTGTATTACAACACAGCTTTTGGGTGGGGTTAGAGGGAAAGCTTCACTTTCTATGGCTTAAATTTACGTATTCTTTTTGTTTTTAAGAAGAGCAAAGCCTGACTTTCGGAATGATAAAGAAAAAGGTTTTTAAAGAGTCTGAGGTAAGTTTTGCCTATTGTTTCACTATAAAGAGGGTTTTCTTCCCCCACCATCATAAATGCTTCTTCTCTGATTTATAGGCGGAATGCAAGTGAGAGATGGGTGGTCTGCCTCTCGGGGGAAGAAGATACCCCAGTTTAGGCGGCAAATCCACAATCAAGTTCTGTGATCACCCAACGACGTGGTCATGCCTCACCAGGCCAAACACGCTGCCCCACACACGACAAAGCCAAGAGCCTCTCTCAGTCATTTTGAATGGCTAACTTTGCAGTATCTTCCCATTAAATTGGTGGTAAAAGTGGTAACTAAAACCTTTCACAGGGCCCCCCCCGCCGAGAATCATAAACGCTAAATTAAAGGTCAGCCTTAGTATTTATTTTTCCTCTACTTGGAGAGAAAAAGAAAGAAAGAAAGAAAGAAGGTGTGAAAGTCAAGAAGGCACGGGAGCCTGAGTATGTTAAGTGACAGGTATCAGAGGGAAGGAGAGAAGGGGACAAAACCTTTCACTTGCATGTGCCCAGCTGTGGCTCATTAAAATTTCTTCCTGCATGTTGAAAAGAACTGGTGAGCTTAAAAAAAACAAAAAACAAAAAACACCAATGTCCCTCGTGCAACAGCCCTCCAGCCCCAAGGTTCTCCTTTAACCTGCCCTGGGATGTGGCCCGGGCTTCTAGGCTTGTTCAAGTTCCCCAGGTCCTTCTACTGTGCAGCCAAGGATGGGAGCCACTGCTAAGGTATTTGCAGAGTGCTTTGCGGCTTGCTGCACCTGTCCCAGGTAGAGGAACGGGCGATGAGAAGAGAGGAGGGAAATCAACTCTCCTGGTGCACGCAACAGTCCCCATAGAGGGAATTAATACACGAGAAAGCTAAGCTAAATCACACACACATACACACACACAAGGATGGAGAGTATCTGTCTATCACAAGAGAGCGAGCCACACCACAACAGGTATCTGCAAGCAGAGTCCGTTTTCAGGGGACGTGAAGAGCCTCTACCCCTGCCTCCGACACCAGGCCTCCCGGTTCAGGGTGGAGAATACCCACCAATGCCCCTTGGAACACAGCAGCGCAAAGCAGGGCCAGCTCCATCCATGCCCAGAAAACCCTTGATGGGTCAGGGATAGAACAGTGTCTCCAACCTGGTGCACTTTCAGTAGACACCAGACCCTGTACTGAGACACGGAGTATTTAGCGGATCCTCACAGCCAACACCATTGCACGAGTGGAGCCAACTGAGGCCCCAGAGAACCAGCACAGGCGATGGAGGCAGGACTCACATCCAGATGCAGTGGATCCAGAGCCTCCTCTTAACCACTGTGCAGAACTGCCCTCTCTCTATAAGGCGCTTATGATGTCCGACACACTGCAAGGTGAAGACATCCACTGGCACCTGCCTTCTCCCTGTATTACTTGGGGAAGGAGCCCCGGTCTTTACAAACTGATTCACAGCAGCCCGCCTCTCACAGCCCTACCCACTGATGAAGAGCTTCTTTGCCCTCAAAGGCCCTACAGCCATACAGCTGAGCAGAGAGCAGCAGCCCCCAGAGAGGACCCCCCGGGAGTGCCACCTGGCTGCATCCCACAGCCCTGCCATCCTTGGTAGCACACAATTCCCCCTCCTGGTTGAAGGGGTTGGGAAGAAAGAAGTACAAATTGGCACCTTTATTTCAGCCGTTTGGGTTTGAAAGGCGTCCAGGAAGTGAGGAAACTGTGGAGGAATTCGCCTCGAAGTGGTGTGTTGGAGGGCAGAGGGCCACTGTCTGAAGAGCTGCTGGCACAACTGAACAGGCCTGGGCGCTGCAGAGACCTGACAGCAAGGCGAGTCTTCCTCCCTGCACCCTTACAAGACGGGCGACCAGAATCAGTCAGAATAACCCAGCAGGGTGTGTTTGGGGGGTGAGGGGAGGGTCAGGCTAATCTTCAGGGCAGGAGGGCTCCCCGTCACTCTGCACCAGTTCATGAAAACCATACTGAGGGCTGCCCAACGTTCTGAGGCAGGCACACGACTTGAAGAGACGCCCATGCGTGGGGTGCAGCCTCTCATCCACACCAGAGCCTACTGGCCGCAGTCCCAAGGCGCACCCCTCTTAACACAATTTGATATGTCAGCACATGAAAATGACAAGACCCTCCCAGGCCCCCAGACCACACATTTCCCTGTGTACGGTGAGCACACAAACCCCAGAGGTGCAGAGAAATGGGACCAAGACTCACCTCTACCACCTCCTGTGTGACCTCAGAGAAGTGTCTTGCCCTCTCTGTGCCTCAGGCGCGTCATCTGTAAAAAGTGCGTAACAACAGACCTTGTGCCTCCTAGGACTGCAGAGGCAATATAATGAGGTGAGGCCTGGGGAGGCACACAGAGCAATGCCTGACAACGACAGTGTACCACATACAGTGACCGCTGCAATTTTCCATCTCAAGAGGCTGAACCACGATGAGACTACTGATGTTTTGACCACTTTTGAACTAGAAAATCTGGCCATTTCGCATGACTCGACTTAATTCACTGGGTAAACTAACCTGTCTCTAAAAACCCTTGCCTTTGAACAGGCAGGGGGAATCTAATAGTCCCTCCGTATTGCCCAACAACGAAAGGCCTTATGAAAGGAAGGGCTGGCATAAATACAAACACATTTCTTCCACTTGGGCTGTAAAAGCTGAAAATGGCTCCCAGGTGTGAGCAGACACAACTGGCCTGGCCTTCTCTGCAAGGTCACCACGGGGGTCAAAGTCGAGCTGGCCATTTTCGGATTAGGTGCACACGCTGGCGAAGCTTCCCCCGGGGTAAGTGGATTACAGAAGCCACCTGCAGGAAGTGGGAGTGCAGGGGGAGGGGGAGGAAACGGCCTGGCTGGAAGGAGGCTGTGGATATGGGCGGGGGCCAGCTCCTTTCACACGGGAGATTGTGCAATGGACCAAAGCAGCTCCGCTTCCCTTCCCCGCGCTGCCGGGTCACACGGCCCTGCCGTGCTTTCAGCACCCACTGCTGGAAGGAGTACTTCCCTCCAAGACCATCCATGCTGCACCAGCATCCCCATTCCCACTGGGTCTTGGACTCTATTTAAAACTTACACGGTCATCAGAAAAAATGAGACAGAGAAGGGGAAGAAAAAAACCAAACACACAACAAAGGCCAACTCTCAACGACAGACCCTAAGCTACCAAGTTCCCAAAAAAGGCAATGACCTCCGTGACCAAGTTCCTATTCCACGGGTGCGCCCCTCCCTCAGCTCCCCAGACTCCACAGCTGGCGTTCCCTTCCCTTTCGCAGCAAATGGCTTGCAGATGGACCACTCATCTGGCTGCCTTACCACCCCCAGTCTCAAAGAAAGAAGAAAAAAAAAAAAAAAAGGAAAGAAAAGAGAGAAGGAAAATGACAAGTCAGGACTGTGTGTAATTTGGCAGGCTCGCCGCGGAGGCCTCAGCGGTTCCTTTCCCAGCGAAAGGCTCCCTGAGACTCGGGGCAAGAGGCAGTCCGCACTACAGAAGTCCTGGGAAGCTTCCGGGACACAGAGCTGCTGTCTTTGTGTACTGGGTTTCCAGTAAACTTTCTATTTTGAGGCTCACTCATGGTGCCCAGAGTCTGATGAGCCTGCGGGTCTGAGAACCAGGGGTCCCGCTCTGCCTTCCAACAGAAGCTTCCTGGCCCTTCAGAGCAGCCTGCCTGTTGACAAAGGGGTAAATGGGGAGCAAACTGGCCTTAAAAGGGAAGCAGCCATGTCCTATGAGCCCTTCTCCCAGCGCTCCTCCAACTGGCCAGCGTGTTGGCCGAGCACCTCACTGCCCCATCTTGCAGGGGGGAGAGAAAGGAGGTATATAACTTACAGGTCACTTTGTCTGGGAACGTTCCCCGTCTTGCACCCCATCAGCGACGGCGGCCAGGAGCCCCTGAGAACTTCCCAGGCCCTGCCTGGCTGGTATGACAACTGCCTGTTTACTCATCCTTCTCTGCAACTAGACTGCGAGTCCCTTGAGGGCAGGGACTCTGGCCCGTGGGGCACGTTTGTCTGTCCTGGGCTTCACGGGGAGCGCGCTCTGGCACACCTCCCTGTTGGGCCCCCGTCTCAGCTTCCTCCACTTTCCTTTCTGGCGCTCACTGACAACCAGAAGGTCAGCCTCCCGGGGGCAGAAGGCCAGAAAACAGGAGGTGAGGATCGGGGCCATGACTGGACGCAGGGTGGAGGACAGGTGTGGGCCCCGAGTTCTGATTCCCCCATCAGGGCAGACGAGCATGGCTGTGCTCACCTTCCAGATGCCTCGCCTGGAACAAAGCAGCACCTTTCAAGTCTCAGTCGAGGGTAAAGCTGTATGTGATAACAGTGACAATCAGCAGAAAGGGAAGCGGTGCTAGAAGCGGCTCCCGGCAGGGAGGCACAGCTGTAAGCAGAGCTGCTGATACCCGCACGTGGAGGTGGGTACAGAGCTCCTGCCAGAAGAGGCTGCCTGCCTCCCAGGGACTCGTGAAGGTCTGATGGGGAGGCCTACGCGATCGCCAGTCAACAGTCAATTAAGCAGAGACAAATTGATAACAGCCGTGGGCCTCAAACCGCGGCCAGAGACAGAGCCGTGCTGCCCACGCTAGCTCCGAGTCCACTGCCCCCAGCACTGTGCTCGGAAATAAATACCTTAACCAGGGCTTGGAGCCCCACTGTCCCAAAGAAATGCCTGTGCCCATACCGGTGACAAGGGGAATGTGTCTAAATAATTTACTGCCCTCCAAAGGCTCAGCAGCGTGGTTGCTAAGGACACCGCCCTGCCCCCCACCACATTACTACAGAAGCTCAGGTAGTGGTTCTCCAAGGGTGGGAGGTTCCCAGACCAGTAGCAACAGCATCACCTAGGAACTTGTGAGCAAAGCAGATTCTTTAGTCACACCTCACCCAGACCTGCCGGATCAGAAACTGGGGCTGGGGCCCAGCCATCCTGTGGCCCAGCGAGCCTTCCAGGTGATGCTGGTAAATGGTCTAGTTTGAGAACCAAACAGGTGATGGAGAGAAGCCATGATCTCCCAAGGGAACGGGTGTGACGTTTTACCCAGAGGAAAGAATCCGTTCACACCCACAGAAATCTGGGCAAACGAGGCAGAAAGTGAGCACGTCTCTGAAGACACAGAAGAGAGGAACCAAAGCCCCCGGTTTACATCTGTTTTCCTGTTGTGCTGCTTTCTGACTAGGGCCCTGGCTTCCCTTTAGCATCTGGGATCTGAACCGGCTACAGGCTGCTCAGGGAACACGGAGATTCATTCACACTTGACTTGGGGCCTTTTAAACACAGCTTTGTTCACAGTTTCTCCCTAAAGCGTTTCAGTCACTACTGACTCCACGATCCTGATGAAAGTGTGTCCAAAGGCCTGCAGCGAATAAGATGTCAACGGCCCAGATAGGGTTTACTTTTACACCAACGCCCAAGCTGACTGGCCTTCCTTCACCAGCAAGACTAACACCTGGGTTCTAACTGGAGGACGCCACTCAGAAGCAGGATACGGAAAGAACTGCCCATTGCCACATTTTCTATGAAACTTGATTAAGTCCACTCTTAACCTGATGATTCGTGGATGGTCCAGCAAATTCCCCCACAGGAAGGACGGACAATCCTTACCTTGGGGAGAGTTTCAACGTCCACCTCCCCTTGTACACACACTTGTAGTCCCCATAGGTCCACCTTTGTATCAGGACGTAAGGAGCTCCACCGTCCAAGGTTACCACTCAACTTTGTAAGACCACACACACACGCACGCACGCACGCACACACACACGTTTTAGCAATGCTAGGTGACTATTCATTACTCAGTGTAATTTCACCTGAAAATTAACAGTCTCAGCTCGGGTCCTGAAGCCCAACCTAATTTTCTGAAGTTGAGTTCCGGGCCCCTTTCTCCCTGGCTGGGCCCTCGGGGAAATGGATTCCTCTCCCCATTCCCGAGAGGCTGCCCAGATCCTCACTGCCTCCTGCTAAGGCTCACGCTTCTTTTTTTGTGTGTGTGTGGTACGCGGGCCTCTCACTGTCGTGGCCTCTCCCGTTGCGGAGCACAGGCTCCGGACGCGCAGGCTCAGCGGCCATGGCTCACGGGCCCAGCCGCTCCGCGGCATGTGGGATCTTCCCGGACCGGGACACGAACCCGTGTCCCCTGCATCGGCAGGCGGACTCTCAACCACTGCGCCACCAGGGAAGCCCTAAGGCTCACTCTTTAATTAGGCTTTAATGTGAATTGATCTTCCCATTAATGAGCCTGTAAAAAGGACTAATCTGGCCCCTTTTTTCTAGAGGGTATGCTAGGCACACGGAGAGTTAAATACTGCTGTTGATTTTACTTCCCCAGCAGACCCAGCCCAGAAGAGCTCCCTCCATCCCTCCCGGCCTCGCCTCGTGCTCCCTCAGCAGCACCCACTTAACTGGCTCCCAGTGGGGTCACAGACGGGACAGCAGGTTTCATTCCTTCCAGGTTTTATTCTCCGGAAGTTACCATAAAGCGATGTTAAATACGCCATCCCTTTGACTTCATCAGTTTTTCTTCAGCTAAGAGGTCACAGCAAAATACAGAACCACATAGTTCAACCCGCCTCTGATGTTTTCATTTAAATTTTTCATATTCTAAGTCTTCCAGGTACTTTGCTAACAGGAGAGAAAGATACTTTTCTCAAAAGAAAAAAAAAAAAAGATGAGTTTTCAAATTACTGGTTGCCAGGAAGCTGGGAGGACGGGGATAGGAGAAGTGACGGCTTCAGGGGTAGGGGGTTTGTACTGGGGATGATGGCAACGTTCTGAAATTCGACAGCATTGAGGGGTGCACAACACTGAGGAGGTACTAAAGGTTTCTGACCATACACTTTAAATCCGATAAAACAGTGTTTTATGTTATGTTAGTTTTCTCTCGATAAAAAAAAAAATATAGGGGCTTCCCTGTTGGCGCAGTGGTTGAGAATCTGCCTGCTAATGCAGGGGACACGGGTTTGAGCCCTGGTCTGGGAAGACCCCACATGCCGCGGAGCAACTAGGCCCGTGAGCCACAACTACTGAGCCTGTGTGTCTGGAGCCTGTGCTCCGCAACAAGAGAGGCCGCGATAGTGAGAGGCCCGCACACCACAATGAAGAGTGGTCCCCGCTTGCCACAACTAGAGAAAGCCCTAGCACAGAAACGAAGACCCAACACAGCCCTAAATAAATAAAGTAACTAATTAATTAAGAAAAAAAAAAAGTAAATCCTATTTTCAAAAAAAAATATATATATATAGTTTTCAGAAAAGTTTTTTTTTCCCCCCGAAGATTCGAAGTAAAAGGTATTTTGATGTGTTTTCAAATGCAACATAGAACCTAAGAATTTTAACAGCACAATGACAAAGTCACAGGTAATTGTGTGCACGGAATCTTAGCCTAGATCTCCTACCTGATCAAGGCCACAGCTTGGGGGAGAGGGAGCGGCAAGGCATGGGTAGGGGACAGGGTCCAAAACACACCACCAACTGGAAAAGAAGTTACGTGAACAAAGCCAAGGGCCACGTGGGAAACATGCTACAGCTAATACACCTGAGACAAAGCTGCTGTGCTTTAAAACTAAAGTCGATTTTACAGCAAGCTTTTTATTCCTAGGAGTGAAAAAAAAACGCAACCATTTCCACTGGAACCAATCTCCTCAGTGATACAAGTGCAGTAACACCACAGGAAAACTGGAAATTTTTCTTCCCCAGAAACGTCACTCATGCATCTTATGCATCACACGAAATTACTGTTGCTGTGGGAATCGTAACTTGAGTTTCCTGGACTTGGAATTAGAAAAAAAAAAAATCTCAAATGTGAAAATCTACCAACAGATCCTGTCCCTGTTGAACAAAAAGTCTGTTTCTTTTTCAGAGAACTATTTTATCAAATTTAGCTCCCTCGCTCCAACCCAATCCTATTAAAAGCTTTCCTCGAGTTTAATGCTTTTTGGTTATTAAGGACAAATGGCTTTAGCATTATCTGCCGAACGCGATGCAAATAAAAATCCGCTCTTTGACAAATACTTTAATTGAATCTGATTCCTTTAATCAGAAAGTATTAACCAACTGAAATTTTCCTGAAGGACTCAAGTTCCCCAAACTCTAGAAAACTCTGTTTTGAGGCCCTGATAGTAAAGCCAGACTTGAAACAAACCCTTTTCCCACACAGGCCCTCCCAAGTGTGACCTCAGCAAAGAAGGGCACTGGTATCTGGGGGATCAGAACACTGTCTTGTGAGTGAGGAACCAGGGTTACTGACAAGGACACGGGAGACAGGAAACCAAACACAGAGATGAAGAGCCGACTTCTACAGGCAAAAGTCCCTAATTGCAGGTGTCTGAGCTGAAAACCACAAAGCTGCTACTTCTGAAAGACGTAAGGCAGCAACAGTGGTTACAGGACAGGGGTATTTCTTTTGTGACATTACTACCCCAACCCTCAGTTTCTGAGTCACAGAAGGAATATACAAGCTGCAAGTGTACTTTTACCACGTGTTTCAACCCCTTCACTCTCCAGATGAGGAAAAAGCACCCTGTCCCACGTCACAACACCATCAGAGACACAGCTGGATATATGCCTGGTCCCCCCTGTTCCCTGACCCGCCTGCCCACAACCTTGTCCCCAGAAAGCTGTCCCAGCTCCTCTCGTTCAGACAGCCTCAGCCATCTGGGCCCTTTGCACATTCTGATTATTTTTCTCATCCTCCTCCTGCCCACAAAGGGGAGAATCTGGAGACTAAGGGCTACCAGCGTCAACGTTGATGAAGCTAACTGACCAACCACATTTGCAGACATCATGTCAGGAACTTCCCACACGCGATGGCACTGAATCTTTCCGAGGTCACTCTGGGCCCCAACTGCACGGGCACAGAAGGTACTGACTAAATGTTTGTTGAACATGTGACACCTTTTACCGCTATGGTTCTGAAAAGCCACAAACACCCCCGCAAAACATGCTCTTCAAAGCCTGGACGGTTGCAATCATCATGTGGATGGAGATGTGAGAAAATCATGTTCATTTGTTGCCCGCTCTGCTATTTTCTCCCCTGTCCTTTGCACGACCGGCTCGGGGAATACAGGAAGGCATGAAGGATGAGAGCAAAATTATCTATAATCCTGCTACCCCGATGTCACCGTGCTAGCCTAACTCTGCAGGCACTAGATCCAGGCGTCTAAGATTGGAGAACACAGGCCCCTCAGAGAGAAGGAAGATAAAGACCCTTCAGCGTCTGTACTTTGAGAGAAATCACTGACCAAGTCAGATGGAGACCAGCTTCAGGCCAAAGGTAGTATCTGCCAATACGAACCTGCATTTTCCAAACTGAATCAAAACCAGGAAGGAGTCTCTTTTCTTTTTTTTTCCTTTCCTACTTTACATATTTTAATGCTGTCTAATGGAATAGCAGGAACAAGGCCAAGCAACCCCACTGCTCCTGACACTTCGGCCAAGGAACAGAAATGTATTTTTAGTGAGCAGAGCATGGCCTGATTCAGAGCACCACGGGCCCTCGGGGCAAGGATGGGTCACCTGCCACACTCCTGCCTGCTGTGCCGGGGGGAAGAGACAGGAGCAGTGAACGAGCATTTGGGCCCCGTTTTGGTTCACCTCTCGATTTTGCACCTTACAGGAACTCAGGCAGCCTTGGTTTCCTGTCTGGTAACACAAAGATGTTCTCTCTGGCCCTGGCTTCCCAACCAAGGGGAGGGAGGGAAAGCAGTGCTTCTCAAACTTGAACAAGTAGGCAGGTGGCCAGCGGCCCTTGTGAAGGCAGCGTCTGACTCAGCAAGGCTGGGATGACACTTGAGATCCCGCATTTCTAATGAGCTCAGTGCCGATAGGACTCTGCTGGTCTAAGAACCATCCTTTAAATAGCAAGGAGTTAAAAGTGTCTTCCGGTGCATTGCTCTATACACATACCAGGGATTGACATGTCCCTAACTGGCCTCAGGTAAGGGTGACTCATTTAATTTAACGAGCAATGAGACACCTTCCAGATGCCAGACCCCGCAGGCCAAATGGGTACAAAAAGGGAGTCAGATCCTTGACTGTCCATCTTGGGACAAAGAGCTACGTCCTTTGCGCCAGCATTTCACAGGTACAAGAAGTGACTCACAGACCCTGTGGCCTTAAGGGTGAGATCATGCCAAGGCCCAAGGGGCCAGGTGACAACTAGCTACCAGCCAGCAGCCAGCCGCCATCTCTCAAACACCTACTCTGCCTGTGCAGGACGGTAGGAGCATCATATACATCACACTCGCCTTGAACCTCGGGCTGACTGCCCCCGTGTGTACAGCGGGCCAAGAACACATTCTGCAGATGAGGGAAATGAGGTTCAGAGAAGTGAATCTGTCTGTCCGGGTCACAAGGCTGGGCCGCGATTCTAACCCCCTGCTCCCCAACCCCACAGTGCCTTGAAAAGGGTTGAGCCCGAGACAATGTTTCACAAGGACAGGGCATCTCCGGAACGCAGGGCCTGTGGCCAGCAAAACCCGGAGATCTGAAAGCTGCACCAGCCATCAGACGGATGACTCCTTCCCACCAGGTCCCTCTGCTTGGCTCAGGGTCGACAAGAGATACCCACAGGTGAGCAGACCAGTTATAACACCAGCAAAATCAAAATCAAATAAAAACCAGTGGGGCTGGAGTGGGAACAGGAAATTAGGTGTGAAGAGGGAGGCGCTCTGCTGGGGGAGCTGTCACTAAAATCTGGTCTAGAAAACTGTTGGACTCATGACTGGTTTATCTGGAAAGACCTCTGGGCGAGTTTTAAACAAGCAAACGCCTCCACCTGACTGCTGAAGAAGTGGGGTAACTCTCAGTTACCTCCCTTTCTTTCTCATTTAACTCTCTTTATACCCTTTTTCATCTCCAGTGTGTTGTCTATAATAATCGACACGCTGTACGTTGTCTAACACCTGACCATGACAACGAATTCCTTACTTTTATATTGATTTCAGAAGGCTGGTGGATTTTTTTTTTTTTTTTTTTTAAGCCATGAAAGTGAGTGGAGTCACATTCCCAAATTCATTACCACAAAGATGAGCCTACTGTCTTATCATGCACACAGCTTCTTTTAAGTTGGGTTTGTTCACTCAAATTGCAGCTTAACCACTAGGACAAAGAAATTTAATTCTATGTACCCCTGGGCATTAAAAAGATAATTTCCCCCCAAATTAGAGATGAAGCAAAACTTCTGGGTTTTAATTCTACACACCCCAAAAGAACAAGCAAGGCTTTTGTTATAATCATTAGAGCTACATGGAGAAAGGCCCCTTTTTTTTTAACCAGTGAGCCCAGAAACACGAGTTGCCCTGCCACCAAATGTCAGCAAGATGATACCATGGCCTCCCCACACAGTCCAGGGTCCCCCAAATGGTACCACTTACAGAAAGAGAGAGAGGATACGAGATGAGGCAGCACCCAGCGACGGTATGGCTGTCAACTCATTGTTATTGAGGTACCTGTAATGACAACAAGAAGAAATGAATCATTCAAATTAAGAGTAAGAAATCACAGACATAAAAGGGAAATAAAAAAAAAACAACAGTGCTGAGTTGCCCATGGGAGGACTGCTGTGTTGTAATGCTGAATACGAGATAAAGAATTTAAAAGCAAGTTGTTAACGGGAGAGAATTTATGCCAGGTCACAAAAGCCAATTATTTACCACACCCAGAATTTGTGAATAAACACTCAGGAGATGTCTCCCGTCCTCTAGGAGCTTCCAATCTAGCTCAGAAATCAAGACTAACAGACAGCAAACTGCGAACGCAGGCCAAGGTGCATGATGCAGAACGACAGCACCCTCAAGACCCCCAGTGAGAGAACTCCTTGTGGGCTGAAACAGTCAGAAAAGGATCTGGGGAGGAAAGACCGCCCCCTCCTGGTTGTTTTGTACACATCCCTGACACGGCTCTGCCCTCACCAAAGGGCAACACGCTCGGACCCAGCGCCAAAGACTCGTGCACTCCCGTTGGGTTCCTGGCGCTGGGACACGTGGGCCAATTACTCCAATGCCTCATCTGTACAACAGCAAAGGAGCTGGACTTGGAGATTCTCATCTATTTGAGATTCCAGCTTCTCTGAACTCTGATGAAGTCTCCAGACACGTTTCCCAGGAATATATCCGTATAACGGATATATACACACACACTTTTGCACGCAGACAACTGGAAAATCCTCCTCAGACCACAGATGCTTCCCAAGCTCCCTTCCCGCTCGAATATTCTAAATCTGTACTTCCATAGTTCATGACTCTTAACGGAAGGGGAAGCCCGAGAACCAGGACACAGCTCGCCTGGTCCGCCCCCACAGACTCCGGAATCTGGCCTCCTTACATGGACATGTATTTCCAAATCTGAGAAGAGAATCGAAAATCAGGCTTGCAAAGTGAGTGCAAAAATCCTTAGGAAAGCCAAAGCAGTGCTCAGGCTTTTTGCCGGGTGATGGGCTGGAAAGAAACTGTATCTGGGATGCAGAATCAAGGATAAAGCTAGGTTATCTTACTCTCATTTTTGCAGAGTATGTCTTACATAGAGCATCTTGTTATGGTTTGAAGACAAGGCCACTGAAATGACAGCTGTATTCATACAAGTTTACAGCTAGTGTTTGCTTGAATAGAATAATCTGGTTGTCTGCCATCTTTTATAGAAATGAATAGGGTTAAAAAAAGGGAAAAGGCCTTGAATTATCCCATTTGCCTTCTTCAGTGCCAAAGCTAGTTAGAGATGAAGCTTGGCAATTACTGGGCTGCGGGACACAGCATGTCTGTTTCAATAGCTTCATGACTGAAGCATCTGGCAGAGAGAAAGCAGATCCGTATCATGCGGCAAATCCCTTCTCCACTTAAAGGGCCCTTGTTTTGTGTGTTGAAGGAGACAATTAATTACTTTAACAGTCTCTTATCTGACTGCCCCCTAAATCAGATTGCTTCTCCTTCACCTTTTATCTCTCCACCCCTGCTGCGATCTGTTTCCTATCTCGGTACAGGGATGCTGAAAACTCTCCATCAGTATGAATCTCTACTAATAAATCTTCACAGTACCGTAAATGCACATGTTACTAGAAGACAGCCTCAGATCTTATCAGAGCAAGGGAAACTAAGGTCAGGGGCCTGTTGCCAAGAAGGCAGCTTGCTTAAGAACTCTTCATTTCTTACAGATTTACTCTCCAACACAGATGTTGGGGGGTCATAATAATAATAGCGGCAGCTAACTTACTGAGGGCTTATTATGCGCCAGGTACGACTCTAAGAGCCTTTCAGTACACTGACGCGTCTTTAGAGCCCTACAAGGCAGGCCCCATGAACAATGTCATTGTACCAATGGGGAAACTGAATCACTAAGATGTTAAGTAATTTGCCCAAGGTCACCAGTAGTAAAAGGCAGTGGCCCTGTGTGTCTAGCCCCAAAGTTTAGGTTCTTAACCATTACCTCTACTTATTTATAGCGACAGTAGCAACTCTACAGTATTATGTCACTGCATCGCTACACCTCTGAGGTTGGAACCAGGTACTAGTACTGTTCCCCACCTTACAGGTAAGTTCTCTAAATTTCAAATCAAAGGAGAGCCACAAGCGAAAAGGCCAGCAGGCAGAAAGCCTATAATTCCTTGGGTAACATGGTAACTGCACTGCAGTCGCTTAGGACTGGACTTGATTTTAAACCCAAAATGAACAGTATGGACTTTACTGCAGGGGAACTCTGGCTGAATGAGCTCGGTCTCGGGCCACCCGTGCTGCACATATGACAAACTGCTCCACCCAATTTCACAGAATACTAAATGAACAAGGAGAAGGGGCATCATCATAATATCTCATATCTTGACCCAAATGCTGGAAGCAGAGTGCGCAGGTGCCGTGGACCAGTGCTGAAGGCGAACAGGACATTTTAGGTCTGGATCAGCAGCCCGGAGTCAACAGGATGAGGCAGAAATCGCAGGCTCTGATCTCAGCAGGGCTGCTGGATTTATGAAAAGGTCAGATGGAGCTCAAAGGAGATCTACAAGGCTAGCTTACTTCTGGATCATTTCTACTTAAAAAGAACTGCTAGTAAATCTAAGTCAGCTCCACCACGGCTGGCTCTCTCTTTGTTCACTCTGCCCCTTGTTGAAACCAGAACACTACCCTCAGAAGGCAATGGAGGACCAACTCGCGCTGAGACACGACCAACTTGCCAGACTGAAATAGAGACCGGTCAAAAATAGCACAGCCAGAGCTGGGCGGGGAAGGGCCCTCGGGAAGCTCAGCACAGTCTCCACACGTAAAGACATTGTAGGAATTTAGGATTGTGTTTGATGAAATCTTCTGAATATCTCGGGCTGTGCAATCTTCCCCCACTTCGGACTCCCCCTCAAACTTGCTTCCATCCAAGGCCCTAAAAATCCTTCTAAAAAATATCTGGCTTCTATAACTGAACCTCTTCCTGATGATTCAGGACCGAGAAGTGCTCCAGGAGCATCAGACCTCGAATTGTGGCCCAACCCTGCAGCTGGAAAAGGTGTGAAAAAGATATGGGGGTTGGGGCGGGGGGCCCCCCCTGGGCAGACGTGGAGGTGGGCCTTTCCCTCCCTCCTGGGCCCCCTCAGCTCTCTCTGAAACTCCCACTTACGTCCTCGACTTGGTTTATAGGAAGCTTTTACATTCTGCAAGATGCAAAATGTTAAAAAAGGATGTTTCTGAGGACTTTCATTACTATGACTGCCTCAATCGAATTAGGCATCAAGAAACAACGAAAAACAAACCCACAGGTCATTCTGACTTATAGTGTTTTCTGGTTTTCACAAAATTTTTGGCCATATTTATTTATATACTGATAGCTGAGAAAAGCACACAGTAAAATTTCAAACTGTTTCAAAAAAGAACACCAGGAATACATATTGAAATATACAGCTTCCTTGCCCTCCAGGCCTCTGGTCGGCCTCCTCCAGCTGCCGGCTACTAGGGATGGACACGTGTTTTTCTTTAACGCAGATGCTTGTGTGTTATACAGACTGTTCGGTACCAGTTTTCCCCTTAGTAATAGATCTTGGAAATCTCCCTAATTCTTTTAACCAGCGGTGGACCGCTCCTCGGCTGGGATGAACGGTATGAATGAACCATAATTTATTTAGCCGATCCGCCAATTCGTAGGCAGTTTGGTTGTTTCCAAACACAAAGGGAGCTGCCACTAATAACAGTCAAAGTTGGGCCGGGGGTTGGAACGTCAGTTCGTTTTGTTTCTCAAGCAGGAGAAAGTCGTCAGTAGCAAGCAGGAGTCAGGGCCACTTAATCAATAACTGTTATTAGTGTTTTCAGCTACTTGAGAATAAGGCAGACTACATAACGACTTTGGCAAGACTTATGATATAGTGTGTATACCAGCTGGCCGGATACAGTTATTTTAATATCGTGACATAGGATATAGTTACTTGAAGTCAGCACTTATAAACAACAAGGGCAAACGCTTTTCTATGTGCCAGGCTCTGTGCTGAGGGCTTTATGTGCCACGTCTCACTGAATGACATGTCAACCCTCTAAGGAAGGCACTAAATCATCACCTCACCTTAAAAGAAGAAACTGAGGCCCAGTTACAGCACAGCAGAGCAGGGGTTATTTGGAGGGGATTAGCTCAGATTTTTACATCAGACAGGCCCGGGTCCATTCAACCCCCAGCCTACCCCTACCGATCGAATGGCCTTTGGCATGTCACTTAACCTCACTGTGCCTTAGCTTCCATCTCCCCAGTATGTGCAAAGTACGAGCACCAACTTCAACAGGGTTTTGGCAGGATCTGGCTGAAATCATTAAATCGAACAGCCCAGGAGAGAGCCAGATGTATAGTAAATGTTTAACAGGTGGGGGTAATTGATAGCCAAAAAGCAGTGCCTCACACGACACCCCCTCGGGATTTCACCCCGCCCTTAAACACACCGCACACACGCACACACGGAGGGGGGAGAGCAGAACCCTGGGACACCAGAGGGTGAGCCATAAATACCCAGAGGCAGGGCACACTCAGCCTTCCTCGCCGCCTTTAGGAACATTTTAGGTCAACAGCCCTGGAAAGCACACGACAGCACCCACATGAAGCATTCCTGGGCCAGGCAGCAGTAACGTGATCCGAGTGCAGTTTTGAAAGAGGCCGGTATAAATAGCCCCTCTTATTAATAGCGGAGACTCGCCGTCCACGCCCGCTGGCTGGAAACCCTCCCTGGTGGGCTTTCCTCGGAGCTGCGGGCAGTGAGGACCAGGTGGCTTGGCAGCAGGTGCACGAGCATCCTCACGTCCTCCAGGGGCCTCCAACGGCTCGCTCTCTCCCTCCCACTGGCCTGCGATGCTCTGTGGTTCCGACCTCCAAAATAAAACCACTGCTAAACCACCGCCCGCTGCTTTGCCAGCCTGTGGTTCCCCTCGCGCTCATCTTTCCAGACTCGAGTGGCTGTGCAGGGTTTAGGAGGAACTGACAGCTCCCGGGAGACCCAGTTAATTTAGAAGCAATTGTGTGCCGGCTGTGATTTTTTTCTTTTCTTCAATATCCTTCTCCACCTCCCCACCCTGCACTCCTGACGGCCTCTTTCTGCCTCCGTCATGTATTAAAATTCCCTTCGGGAAAGGCTCCGATCCTTATCAGTGAGAAGTTCCACTGCTCTGGGCCCCCGGGGAATTTGTCTCGTCCATCCCACGGTGTGACACCAGGGACCAGAGGTGGTCACGGTGGTAAAGGTTCAACCTATCGGCCCTCAAGGATTTGTTTCTTAACAAGGCTCCTAGCTCGGGGCGAGGGGCGTGCGCCGTGTGCTTCTGAGAGTAGCAGAAGGGAAGAGAAATAACACACAGGGAACCCTCCCCATGGGCAAGGCTCTGGACATCAGCTCCAATGCATAATTATTATAATTCGCTAACGCGTCATTATGCCCATGTTCCAGAAGAGGGAAAAGAGGCACAGAGGTAAGTAACTTGTCCAGGGACACAGTCCCCATAAGGGGCAGAACCAGAACTCAAATCCAGGTCTGCTTGCTACCAAATGTGCATTTTCCCCAGTACCCCCTACTGCATCCATAAAGGGCAAGCCCTGTCTTTACAACTCCCATACCCAGGAAGGCAGTGCTGCCACGGAGAGCTTGGGACAGGAGTTAGACTGAGGACTGCAGGCCCAGCTCTCCCATGTACTAGCTGTGCAACTGCAGCCAGGTTCCCAGGCCTCGACTCCTCCAACCGTCTCAAAAAGGCAGAATGTCCATAAGGCGTGGACGGCTTAGCACAGTGGCCAGCTACGCGTGTCAACATTCCTGAGTGCCTTCGCGGGAAAAAGGAGAGAAGGCACACGCAGCAGAGAGAGCGCAGACGAGTGGGTGAGGAGCCTCCTCCTGTCCCTAAATTCAACAGGAGCTCAGGGGAGGGAGAAAAGGCACGTCGGGAGGGGAGAAGGGAGGCTGGGCTTGGAGGGAGTGTGGGTTTGGGCAAGGGGTCTGGAGGAGTTAAGAGGAAATACCCGGTACCTAGAGAGAGAAGACTGGTGCAGGACGAGTGATACAGGAGATAAACACTGCACTTCCTGTCCTTTTAAAATCTTCGGTGGAAGGCTGTGGGTTGAGATGAGGGGGGTATGGGGATTTGGGGCAGTGCAGCTTCAGGGTTAAATGCACAGCTCTGGGAATCAAACAGATTTGAGTTCAGCTCTCAGCTTTACCAACTAGGCAACACTGCACAGGTTTATTTAACCTCTCCGAGCTTCCATTTCCTCTTTTGTAAAGTGGAGAAAATAACTGTAAAGGAAAGAATTTAAATCAGATAGAACCGGTGTCAGGATGAAATGAGGCAGTCTTCCCCAAAGTTTGAGTGTGGTGCTGCTGTGATTGTTGTGGCCGTTGGGACTTGGGAAATTTATCTTTAAGACTAACCAGCATCCCCAGTGAAGGACAGGTGCAAGTCAGGTGCTCTCAGCTCTAGATCTGGGTGGGGTTTACGTTCCAAAAAAGCACCAAGTAGAAGGGGGATTAAAAGCCGGAGGTCAAGGGAACCAAACCAAATGAAAATTGAAAGGCTGTCTGGGGAAGGAACAATGGAAAAAGAAAACTAGAGAGAATAATGCAGAAAAGGCTCATGGGAGCATCTACTGTGCCCCAAATTTATGGCAGGGCCAATGATTTTGGAACCATAACCTAACATGACCCCCAGGGCCCTGCAGGACCCAGGCGCTGGCCACACACCCCACCCCTCATGCACTCCTGGCACAACGGCCCTCGTCCTCTTCCTTCCTTGGGGGCCTGTATCTGCAGCCTGTCCTGTCCACATCGTTCACATTTGCTTGACCTGATCATCACGCTGGCTCCGTCATCACCCCTCCAAAGTCACAAAAGAAGAAAATCCTCCCGTGACGCTGTCCTACGCCCCCCTTAACACTTACCACCCGTGAGTCCTACTGGTTTCCTTGTTACCCCTAGGTCGTGCCCCATCTTAACGTGAGTCCTGTGAGAGGCGAGGTTTGTCTGCAGCGCCAGGATTGGGGGAGACGGGGAGCAGCATTTAAGGGGCTGCCGAAAAACTCCGGAGCCAGGATAAGAATATCTGAATGCAGTGTTTTTTAAATATCAAAGTGAACACAAAACAAAATTCATTAAGAACAGAGTATCTAAGTTTTCACACCAAGATAGGATTGGCAACAGTGCCGTGTCAAGCCAGACTGGAGCCTGGGGCAAAGGAAAGGTGAGTAGAGCTGATCCTGACTTTACCAAAACTTCTTGTATTTTGTTGACCATGGGGTTTCTTGGGCATTCATTTTGATGTTTTAAATACTGCATTAAGGTATCGTTTATCTCAAATGCTGAGTTTTTAGAGGCCCCTTAAATTCTGCACCTGAGGCGAATGCCTCATTTGCCAACCCTAATCCTAGCCCTGTATGCCTGTCTTATTCACTCCTGTGCTCCCAGCAGCACAGCAGTGCCTGGCTCATACTAGGTATTCGAGGAAATGTTAAATGAAAGCTTGAATAATGCCAGAAGAAACACCTCAATTTTTGTTTTTGTCCAATTCTAAAAGAAACCACTAAGCTCTGAGACTCAACATGCAGAAGTTGAATATCATAACCACAAGCATTAAAGGCAGCCTGGATCAGGGGAAAGCACTGGGTTATGAAGCAAACCGGTTCCTTGATGGACTGCGGTTATCCTCTTGGGTGACTGTGATGGGCTGAGCGGTATTCCCTCAAGATTCATATGTTGAACTCCTAGCCCTCAGTACCTCAGAATGTGACTGCATTTGGAGAAAGGGTCTTGAAAGAGGTCATATGGATGGGTCCTAATCCAATATAGCTGGTGCCCTTTTAAGAAGAGGACATTTGGACACACACAAGAGGCACCAGGGAAGCATGCATATAAAGGAAAGGCCACATGAAGAGGTGGCAAGAAGGTGGCTTCAGTGGAAACCAACTGTGCCAGGACCTTGCTCTTGAACTTCCAGCCTCCAAAACTGTGAGAAAATAAGTTTCCGTCCTTGAAGTCACCCAGTCTGTGGTCTTTTTGGCAAACGAACATAAAAACCCACTCCAAACTTCCCTGCCCTGACCACTGGTCTGTTGACCCTATGGGAAAATAATGATCCTGGACAAAGTATTTCCAAGAGCCCCTTCCAACTCTGATCTTCCTTTAACTTTGGAAGTTGAAACCTTTTTAAAACAGACATGGAAATCATAAACGCCATCTTGGGGAATTTGGAGACGGCGGTAGGGAATGCAAGTACTTTACAAATTGCACCATCTGATGAAATTTCCTTTCGATAAATCATCAACAACGGAATCGAAGAATAATAAACAAGGACTTTTATCAGTTACATATAGTAAGTAAAATATGTAAAGCACTTAATAATCTCTAAAAAATATGTAACAATAGAAGCACTGGGTGAATGATTTACGGAATATTCATGTGTAGTAGTTTTACACAAAAATTGAAATGGGATAGTAAAAACCTTTTAATTTACATGACAAAGTAGTCAAAAATGTAAGGATAAGTAAAAAAACAGACATAATACCACAATATAAACACAGCTTGATTCCAGAATTGTAAGTGTAGAGGTGTATATTTTTCACTAAGTGTTCACAATGGTTAGGTCTGGGTGACAATTCTAGTGATTTTCATTTGTTTTTACATATTTCTACAGTTTACAAATTTTCTGCAGTGGGTATGCATGGCTTTTCTCTAAAGTCCCCGTGGAACTAAAATCCTCATAACCCTAAAATCCATGTTAAAAGCAGAATTCTTTACATTAAAAAGAAGAAGAAGAAAAGAAGAGGAAGAGGAGGAAGAGGAGGAGGAGGAATAGGAGGAGGAAGAGGAAGGAGGAGGAGGAGGAGGAGGAGGAGGAAGAGGAAGAGGAGGAGGAAGAGGAGGAGGAGGAGGAGGAAGAAGAGAAGGAGGAGGAAGAAGAGAAGGAGGAGGAGGAAGAGGAGGAGGAAGAGGAGGAGGAGGAGGAAGAAGAGGAGGAGGAGAAGGAGGAGGAAGAGAAGGAGGAGGAAGAGGAGGAGGAGGAAGAGGAGGAGGAGGAGGAAGAGGAGGAGGAGGAGGAGGAAGAGGAGGAGGAGGAGGAAGAGGAGGAGGAAGAGGAAGAGGAGGAGGAGGGGAAGAAGATAAGATTGAGGCCTGATTTAAAGGATACGGCAAGAGGCAGCAAGACTAGAGTTCCAAAGGCAGTAATGTCTAGTTCTCTTTGGAGATGGGAAGAGAAAGTCTACCTTACTATCTATTCCTCTATACCTTGGTTTCCTGGGAAACAGAAGGGGTGGGCTGGTGCAAATGTCCCTGCAAAGCAGGCTGCTCTAGCGCCCTGGGAACTGGGGGGAAGTACTAGCCAGGTGTGTTAAACCAGCTGGTCCACCAGGCTTCCCACAAGCCTATACACCCACCATGGACTTGTGATTTCCAGTAACTCCACACCTGCTGGACTGCCCAGGAAAAAGAGAGGGGCTTCAGTGAAGGAGCACTAACTAAGTAGGACAGTTTGTCACTGACAGTCCCTCGCAGATGCTCCTTCTAACAAGTTCAGACTGCTGATCCAGGGAGGAGAGTGACGCTGCCATAAGAGAGAATCTTTCCAAGGAGCTCTCCATCCCGCCAACCCCCAGAAGTTTGGGGAAAAGCACTCACACTTCTTGTAGATTCGGCAAGTCCTCAAAACCAGCAGGATCAATCTCAGAAAGTTTGCTGTGACTCAGGTTTCTGGTAAAAGTAGAGCAAAAAACAAAAAGTTCAATCAGTACCCTCAAATTCAGGAATCGTCTACCCATCCCTCCCCTCATAACTGCCCGTATCTCACGCCCTATTTTAAGTAATCTTATTGATAATGAGGTTTACAGCTATACCTCGTCCCCACTTGGATCCATAAACAAGCCACTGTGAAAATCTCAATTCACTTGAGGTTGGCTAAATCCAAATGGATTTCAATCAATACCATTTTGCCACTTCACAACTTTATAAAGAAATTCTGAGGGAAGCTAACCCTCCTACTTTACACTAGAGCATGCTGGTCCAAATACTTTGTACCATATCAAGTCCAAGACTATTCTAAATGGCATTTTTTTTTTTTTTTTTTTTGCGGTACAAGGGCCTCTCACTGTTGCAGCCTCTCCCGTTGCGGAGCACAGGCTCCGGACGCGCAGGCTCAGCAGCCATGGCTCACGGGCCCAGCCGCTCCGCGGCACGTGGGATCTTCCCGGACCGGGGCACGAACCCGTGTCCCCTGCATCGGCAGGCGGACTCTCAACCACTGCGCCACCGGGGAAGCCCTAAATGGCATTTTTTAAAATTAATGTTTTACTAAGGCATCAAACACTATCAAGAAGTAGTAAAGGGAAAGAAGGGCTGGAGACTGATCCTTCCTTGGCTAAAAATCCGTGGTCCTCAACCAGGGATGACATTTGGCAAAGTCTGGAGACACTTCTGGTTGTCACGAGTGCAGGGAAGGTGGAGGTGGGGGTGCTACTGGCATCTGGTGGGTAGAGGACAAGGATGCTGCTAAACATCCTACAACGCACAGGACAGCCCTCAACAACAGATGATTTTCCAGCCCCAAGTGTCAACGCTAACATACAAAGGTTGAGAGACCTTGGTCTACACAAGACCTTAAGATGAAAAATCGCTCAGATGTACACTCCAAGCTAAAAGGACTGTTTAAGAAGTGAGCAATGTACAGCCCTAATCATAAGGTTTATACGAACACAACATTCCTACCATCAATGAATAAATATTTCGAGTGACAAGCACACAGGAGAGAGGAGCAGTGTCACAGGGAAACATCGGTGTGAACCAAAGGGTCACATGCCAGCAGTCTCCTCAAGATGAGAGCATCCATCACAATTATTCAGAACTACATCTCTCTCCCCTTCATCCCCGACCCCCTTCCTCAGAGGAAGACAAGGACCAAGTGGGGCAATGTTTGATCGGCTGAGCTTCTCAGATCACACCCTTAAACCCAGACCAGCTTAATCTTCCAGGAACAGAATCCACAGAGATGCGGACCACATGGGCCCTTACTTCTTTTTTTTTTGGGGGGGGGGTACGCGGGTCTCTCACCGTTGTGGCCTCTCCCGTTGCGGAGCACAGGCTCCGGACGCGCAGGCTCAGCGGCCATGGCTCACGGGCCCAGCCGCTCCGCGGCATGTGGGATCTTCCCGGACTGGGGCACGAACCCGTGTCCCCTGCATCGGCAGGCGGACTCTCAACCACTGTGCCACCAGGGAAGCCCTGGGCCCTTACTTCTTAACTGTGCACTGTGCCCTGCTCCCTGCCACTAAAATACACCTAGTCCTGTGTATGCCGAAGGGGCTGGCTGACATTCTTCATCTCAGCTATTCATTCCATTGCCATTACTGACAATTAACAAGTACCGCGAATCATGAGTTTAGAGTCTGTCTCTTAAGGGGCCCAGCATCACATTAAGTGCCAACTTTCTTTGAAGCTTCTTCCAGAGACATTCCAATCGATACTAGGCCAGAGCTGACAGCCATTTCACTGTCAACTCAAGACATTCATCTAAATAAAAGTCAAACTACCCTTGAAAATTAATGACACATCTGTGATCAGGGCACAGCCTGAATTAAAAGCAATTTGTCCAAGGATTATGATACCATAAAAATTGAAGGTGGTAATTTTTAAACCACCTATTGAAGTCAAGTGTGAGCTTGTCTGCTCTTAGGAGTATTTACAATGGGATACTTAGAAGCCAGCAGGTTAGACTTGGAACAGAAAATCCAGAAATGGAGAGAATTCTCTCACGTCACAAAAAGGACTGAAAAGACTGAAATTTTCTTCTATGGTGAGCATATTATCATGACAAAGGCGGATGGAAATCTTGTTTCTGGGTCTGCAGATACTGTGAGTTTATAATGGCTGTGACATTTATATCATCATAGGTAATGGGAGTTGTTGGGCTAAAGGAAGCATGAGAGAAAGACTCAGAAACCACAAAGGCAAGGGTAGGAAGGGCAAGCAAGTAATGCGGGTGGTCACCTGCCAGGTGTGGAATGAGGTTGACACAGCAGTGGCCACTCACCCGCCCTCCACCTACAGGGTGCATTTGCTCCTATTTCCAGAAACAAGGGTGGTATTGACCAGTCTTCTCCATTTCCAAGAGAGGCTCAATCTCTGAATTTTTATGTGAAATCTTTTCAATTCTTTAAGTATATATATAAATCTGCAGACCATATTTAGCCCAAGAACCACTGTTTTTCAAGCTCTGATCTAGGTTCAAAATGAATAACTTATTTCTGGCTTGTTATACGTGGCCAGGGCTGGAGCTGGGGCTCACAGGATCCAGGACCCAAGCAATTCCTGGTGGCTCCATTTTGAATGATCTGGAATGAAATCACTTCCCTCAATTCCCACCCCAGGAGGGTCCACATCCTTCAGCAACTCAGTATTAGAATAAAACCACTTTCGGACTTCCCTGGTGGCACAGAGGTTAAGAATCTGCCTGCCAACGCAGGGGCACGGGTTCGAGCCCTGGTCCGGGAAGATCCCACATGCCACAGAGCAGCTAAGCCCATGTGCCACAACTACTGAGCCTGCACTCTAGAGCCTGTGAGCCACAACTACTGAGCCTGCGCTCTAGAGCCCACGAGCCACAACTACTGAGCCTGAATGCCAGAACTACTGAAGCCCGTGAGCCTAGAGCCCGTGCTCTGCAACAAAGAGAAGCCACTATAATGAGAAGCCCACGCACCGCAACAAAGAGTAGCCCTCACTAGCCACAACTAGAGAAAGCCCACGCTCAACAAAGACCCAACGCAGCCATAAATAAATAAATAAATAAAATAAAAAGATAAAAAAAAAAGAATAAAACCACTTTAAATCACAACACCCCTTGGTCCATCTTTCCCTTAAAGAGCACACACAGTTTATTTAAATTTCAAAAATGCTACACAAATTCTGCTTTTTAGATAAGGCAGCTTGAGAAAGGGGGCTTCCATAAGCTAGTTGTATCAAGAAACCAGCCAGTAACAGGACTTAACATGGAGATTCCAGTAAGTAGCAACAAAGCTTTAGATACTTGTCAGTGGAAATTTAAGCACTCACTGGGTCTGCCTGGATGCGGTGACTTTTTGACTTCCAGTGAACTAGAAAAGCCATACATCAACAACTGAGGGTCTGCAGACTGGCTCTAAGAGCAATTATCCTCTCGAGTGCCTATCAGCCACACAGACAGAAGACAGTGGCTGAGGCTCGGGGCCCTTGGAACAGCTGTGCTTGTGGACACAGAGCTGCCTAGCTTTTTAGTCTTGAGAAATAAATCCTGGTACAAGCTGCTGATCATCAACTGCTTATCAGGAAATGGGGAAAATATTTATTGTCCCTGACAAATACATACAATCTGAAGTGAAATCCTCAGACATTTTCTTGTTTGCTCATTTCTGGGAGGCACACTCCCAGCATAATTTTTATCGTGGTAAAATATATATAACACAAAATGGACCATCTTGACCATCTTTAAATGTACGGTTCAGGGGCATTAAGTATATTCTCATTATGGTGCAACCATCACCACCATCCATTCCTCACTAGAACTTTTTACGCATCTTGTCCAACTGAAATGCAACACTCGTGAAGCGCTAACTTCCCATTCTCCCCTCCCCCCCGGGGCTGGCCTCCTCCACTCTACATGGTGTCTGTATGAATTTAACTTGGCTCCGTACTTCATATAAGTGGAGCCATACAGTACACGACCGTGTGTGTCTGGCTTATTTCACTCAGCACAACGCCCTCAAGGTGTGTCCACGTTGTAGCATGTGTCAGAATTTCCTGTTCCTTTTTGTGGCTGAATAGCATTCCATTACTCCATTGCATGCAGGTAAGTATGTATCTCACTCACGTTTTGTTTATCCCTTTAACAGCTGATGGACAGTTGGCTTGTTTCCATCTTTTGGCTATCGTGAATCATGCTGCTATGAACATTGGTGGGGGTTTTTTTCCAGTACAATAAAGTTTTTTTTAAAAAACCCACAAAAAACCTTTGACTGCCATGCTTCCTGACAACATTCATTCCTCAACGATTAAGGACATCCATCTACTCAGCCCAAGAACTGTGGAGAGGGGGGTATGAATTCTCATCTCAGGTCTGAAGAACAATCCAAGAGTTAATCGGCGAAAAACCTTTAACGAGGCCTTTCTTTCAGGTGGCGGCTGACATGCACACCAGTCAAAAGCATCTCCCTTATTTCTACAGACACGATCGCCCCTTACCAGGCCCGACATCTGAGTGTGTCTTCAGTTGAAGGTTTCAGATTCTCCTGTCAAAACAATTCATCTGTCAGCAGGACAGATGCTGTCAAAAGCATTTCTGCACCTTTCAGGAGCAAAGCAGAGGGGAAAGAAACCTCAGGGAATTTAGTTACTGCCAATTGCAGCTTTCATTAAACAGTGTGTCAGCCATTGTCATAACATACACTTCCCTTGTTCTTGGCACAAAGGGTGCGCAGATCTTCGAACAATGGAGCCCGGCCGTAGATATCCTTTCTGCTAACGTGCTGAGAGATGTACTGTCCGGCCCACCATTTGCCCAACACACAGGAGGCCTCTCGGCAGAGACCAGCTCAAGTCTTAGCCAGGTTTTATCTGTGGCTGAAAAGCAAAGGCTTCAACAGTGCACGACAGTAAGCTGCTTGATGAGCCTTTTTCCTGGCAAGACCCCCTACCCTGATCCCACAGAATGAGAAGAGCTAAGTGTTCAAATAGCTGAGAAATCCCCACTGTTCTGTAAACCTGTGCTCTCCAATTCAGCAGCCACTAGCCCTGTGACTACTGACATTTACGCTTTAATTAAGATTACAGAAAATTAAGAATTCAGTGTCTCAGTGGCACTAGCCATTGTCCAAATGTCCAACCACCTGCGGCTAGCGGCTACTGTCTTGACTGCACGATGCAGGGAGAGGACGTGTCCGTCATCCCTGAAATTTCTATTAATCTAAATCATGGAGTAATCAACAAATATGTCTGAATCATAAAGTAATCAACAAATATTTAAAGTGAAACAGCAGGTAGGGAAGAAACTTGGACTTTAAAAATAAATTTGATGACTATAGCTTTACAGTGCAGTCTCAAGTCAGGGAGGCTGAGTCCTCCAGCTCCGTTTTTCTTAAGATTGCTTTGGCTATTCGGGATCTTTTATGTTTCCATACAAATTGTAAAATTTTTTTTTCTAATTCTGTGAAAAATTACAAAACAGGTATAGAGTTACAGATGTAGAAAACAAACTTATGGTTACCGGGGTAAGGGGCGGGGGAGGGATAAATTGGGAGATTGGGGTTGACATATACACATTACTATATATAAAACAGATAACTAATAAGGACCTACTGTATAGCACAGGAAACTCTCAATACTCTGTAACGGCCTATATGGGAAAAGAATCTAAAAAAGAGTGAATATATGTATACATATAACCGATTCACTTTGCTGTACACCTGAAACTAACACACAACACTGTACATCAATCATAGTACAACAAAAAAAATTTTTTAATAACATAAAAAATAAATTTGAATTTCCCAATAGTTCAAGAGCTTTGTTAAAAACGTGGTGGCAGAGCGGCACGGATCTCAGCCGACATCCTCTAGGCACACACAGTTCTTAACCAGTTCCAACAGAGGAGAGAGCTTTGAAAACTCGATCCACAAGGAAGACACTCTTATAAAAAAGAAATGCCCTCTGAACGTAATTCTATAGGCTTAATCAGTATTTACATAATCTGACCAGCATCTTCCTGGATTACAACCAGAACCACATATTACAAACTTGGCAAACGCCATTCAAAGCTGGCAAACAATAATTCATTGATTCCTTGGAAGTTGAGGGATAAAAAGTTCCCTTTACTTCTGAGTAAGGTGTGGTGAGCAAATAACCCCAGCATCATTAGACAACGTCTTTAGCCCTTCATCCTCAAAAACAGACACTGCTCACAGACCCCTGACCGTACAGGCCGAACCTCTCACGGGGAAGGAAGGTGCAATGCATGGCTGTATTTTTCAACTTTAATAAGAATAATAATTCAAAGTGGAAGGAACTGGTCCCAAATCTGTGACAGGCATTCCCTGGGGAAGGAAGTTTTCCCATTCAGTTTGGTTTCCAGGCCCGTCTATTTCCCAGTACTCAGCCCTGTCTGGGCTCCTGAACGGCACAGGACTTTGCAATGTTTTACCTTTCAGATGTTGGCTAAAGTGAAGAATACAGCCGGAAAGAAAAGTGTGAAGCAATCCAATGACCCAACTGCTGAGCACATGGGGCACACAGGACTAGCCTGGGAACCTCTTCTTTCTTGGGAAACTGTGGGCTTCATCTGTACGTCTCTACTTGACCTCACACTGTGCTGTTGGTCGTCCATTAAAAAAGGAGTCACCAGCTTAGGTCTAACTGGGAAAAAGTGATTGGTCCTTTCAAATTTCAAGGGGTGTGAATGAGGAAGAGCATGTGACTTGTTAAAGTTATTTAATCCCTTAAGCTTTTAAGGCTGTTTCTGCTGCATTTTTACCTTCTGAGAAATTACACATCAAGTTCCAATGGAATCACCACACTGTGTTCCCTAGGCCCACATTATAAGGTTTTACGAGAAGAGATTTCTTTTTAAATCTAGGATATCAGATGTCCTTATCTTTTTTTTCTGTTGCAATGTTTTTCCCCCTCATTAACCAAAAGCCACAACTGAATGGCCTATTCATACACAATAAAGGCTTACACTGAGAATTATACAACTGTATCTTAAACTGGAATCACTCCTCTGACATCGTCACCCAAGAATTCCCACTCAGAAGGCAGTTCTGTACTTGTCTTTCTTCAGTAAGCTGATCAACCATATACTGCCTAAACTGAGGCTTGGAAAAAGAAACACATTCAGCAAATAATCAAATGTAAAATCACTGGATAGCAACTCAATACGTACAGTTCACCTTGAGAGCTTTTGGTCACTAACGTTGAACAAAGTCAGTGATGAGTCACAGTTATTCCAATTTTTGAAAATGTTACACAGATAATTCTCTATGCAAATGAGGCTTACAAGCAACTCAAAAGAAGAAATAATACACACTAGCCATTATACAAACCCCAGAGTCAGTCACTCCTTAAAATCGGCTTTAGAAATTGGTGCGGGTCTCTGAATTCTGATGCTTAAGACATTGTTTGAGAGGAGTCAGCCGCGTGTGCCTCTGTAATCCCGCCAGTCTTAAATGTGCTTCTCTGCCTTAGTATCTCACACATCTCACCTGGGCCTGTGGTTGATTTGAATGGAGGTTTAAGTCTTTGTCCTACAGCACCCAGCAGATGTCAAATTTGCCAAATATTTATTGAGTGTTTGTCTACAATCTGCAATGCACTTAGGTTAAATTCTAATACAAATCAGGATAAGATCTAGTCCTTGACCTTAAGGAGTTTACAACCTACTGGTCAGATAAGTCTCTGGACCAAATAATTGCAGCCAAAGGCTGTGACAGGGCAAGCATCTTGGGAATGATGGACCAGGAGTTGCAAACTGGCAGCTTTTGGGCCAAAGGTGGGTTGCAGGGAAATTTCTTTCTGAGTGAAGAGTGTTTGGAGAAACCTAAACTTTTTAGCAAATAATAAAAAGTTTCAGCTTCTCTTGAAATTACAGGCATACCTCAGAGACACTGTGGGCTCGGTTCCAGACCACCGCAATACAGCGAATATCGCAATACTGCAAATCGGACAAATTTTGTGGTTTTCCGGTGCATACAAAATTATGTCTTTACACTATACTGTAATCCATAAGTGTGCAACGGCATTACATCTGAAAGAAGAATGGACATACCTTAATTATAAAATAACGCTGTTAGAAAAACGGTGCCAACAGACTTGCTCGATGCAGGGTTGCCACAAACCTTCGATTTGTGAAAAAATGCAATAAAGCGAAATGCAATAGAATGTGGGATGCCTGTCATCACGGGGCCGGCACGCTGACAGCACACTCAGCTACATTTATTTAGCAAGGACCCCGGCTGACCACAGACCTCACCACTCCTACTGTCTCCCCCAGGACCTCTTCACTCATTTGCAGTATCTCCCTGGCCCTGCAAGCATCTGAGTTTGTCCTCCTGGCGTGGATACCACGGAGTCCAGGTGATGTTCAGAGCAGGGAAGACCAACTGCGATGAGGAAGGTTTATCAGAAAACGCAAGACCTTAGCTAAACCTGGAAGAACAGTAGAAGAACAGCATGGTTTTTAAGGAAGTGTTTCAGGAAACAAGGCCAGAACAGTACAATAAGGCACGGAAGGCATGAATCTTAAAAAAAAAAAAAGCCAAGTCAGGACCTCCTAGAAAGGAGAGGTGCAAGACAGGAATTGTTTTAGGGCAAAGTCACGAAGAGTAGCCCCACGTTTGTCAGATATACAACCTAGCAGGCAGTTAAGTCAAGGGTTATACAAACCTTAGCAAACCCCAGTGCCAGGTCCACCATGAATGTTAATCTACAGGGTCATTAAAGCTGATCCCCACAGGAACAGAATATCTCCTTGTTCATCTACTTCAAGTTTTGAGCCAAACACTCAAGAGGCCCACTACCACTGAAAGTAATCAGCCTTTGCTTTCCACAACAGCCCTTAAAACAGGAGACCTTCGGATCTGTTTTGCCTGCCCAAATCTTAGTTTGGCTAAAGAGAGACAAAGTAACTGGATATGATAAGGCTTTCTTATTTAAGCAGTCTCATGTTTGATTGTGGAGGATGTACGGGGGAGAAGCCCACAAATTTCCCACCACAGTCATTCATTAAATATGGCCTGTGCATCACGGACCCTTAAAGATTTAATTAACTTCATTAAGAAGAGGTACTCCAGCCGATGCAGCGGCCGCAGCTCTGCAGTTTTTTTTTGGGGGGGGGGACCTTACAAACAAAGAGAATTTAGGCACAGAATAGCTGCTGGCCACAGGCTGAGCCTCCCACACACCTGTCACAAAGAGACCGCCCCCCAGGACCACCCCAGCAGGGAAGAGGCACCTACAGCCATCATTTGGCTTTGCTATTAGAGAAGTGGCTTTGCTATTAGAGAAGTGGCTTTGCAGAGACTTGGAAATGGGGAGGGGGAGGGGACAGGAGTCTGGTCACCTACTCTCTACTTTATCACCTCTGAAGAGGGATCACCAATTCACCCTTTCAGACAGTCCTTAAGCTCTCTAGGGCTTTCCAAAGTCATCAGCCCCTTGCCGGGCACCATCCCACACACAGCTGAATCCTTCCCTCCTCAAGCCCAGCCACTCTGCACAGCAGAGGGTGGTGATGCCTCAGATGCAGGCGCTCCCACCCCTACCAACCTCTCCTTGTCCTAAGGCACTGGGGGCTCCAGTGAGAGAAGAGGGCTGATCAATCAGGACCCAAAGGGGACAGACGTGCACCAAGAACGCGTGCTCACCTCCAGCGACACATTTAGAGGCTGGAGTGCCTTCAGTTAAAAAAAATGGAGGAGAATTTTCCTAAATGAAAACCATGCTCTACTGAGGCAGGAAACAGAGGCTTTTGCTTCTGTTGTAGTTAAAACAAGTCGGGCAAACGGGACAGGAAGTGAGGGACACATTAATCCAGTGGATAAATTTGGAATCCATGGCTTGTCAAGTGCTTCGTCGAGTCCACCAGTGCCCCTGTGGTCACAGATTACTGTTTTCCTGTCCTAACACCTCCACCTGTACCCCTCTGTCACTACAAATATCCACTTTCAGGAGATTATTTTCCAGTGGAACCAACCACTGCAAAATACAGGGTGTTTAGTAAAACCGTGATGGGGGTTTGAAATTCATTAACTTTGGCCTGACCTACGCAAGATGCAAACTACTAACACCTTAGGAACCGTTCTTTGATTGAATGCTTCACGCAACAGAATGTGAATGTGTCAATGTTGGCATAACCACCAACCGTAAGTGATACTGTGATCAATTTCCTTTTCCAACACACTGAAATGCTTCTCCACTGAACACTGAGTGATTGCCCACACTTCATGCCCCCACCTAAGGGCCCTGAGAGGAATGTGACTGTCAGAGAGGGAAATAACCATTTTAACATGGCCCCATGAAAAGTACTCTTAGTCGCAAGAACAGGGTGGCCAGATTCCGAGCCTGTCTTGCTGGCAGAAGCTACAACTGAGGATTTCATTGGGATAAAGGGATAAAGAAATTCTATATCAGTGACTCAAGATTCTTCAGAAATGAAACCTCCAATAATGGAGTACAAGAGACACACTGAAATATTAAGAACAAACAAACAAACAAAAAAAACCCCTTCCCACCATCTGAGTTATTACACTCTTGTCTAGATGTTTCCTAGAACCAGGGAAGGACTAAGGCTTTTTTAACCCTCATCTCTTAAAATTCACTCTAACATAATCCAACCAACAAAAAATAGTAGTACACAAAACTCACGTAACAGGAATGTACGCCAAAAGACGAAAATTAAACTTTGCACGTGTGATGATCAGAGTTTGTTGATGTTGTTTAAAAGCAGTATTTAGAAGAGTGATTTTAGGCAAACATCCTCTTGGGTTACAAAAGGGCAATATATGAAAATTTGCCTAATTGTCCCCCTTAAAGGGGAGGAAGAAGGAAAATGAAAGACTTTTTTTAAAGCAAATACATCTCTACAAGGAACAGCTTACCTTAGTTTTATCAGCTAGTTTTATCAGCATCTCTTTCCTTTCCCACTCCCACACAAAAAAGTTTAAGGGACGAATGACATAAGTGGGCATAACTACCTTCCCAGAATAGAGCTGCTCATAAGGAAAACCCTTTCTGGAAAGCCAGAAGTTCCTAGGGGTGTGCTCTGGAATGCCCTAGCAGCTTCCACTGGAATTTACATGCATCTTTTATTTTTCCAACTGAAATCACACCCAGCATTCACTAATGTCTCAGGCATCTCTCTGTGCCTGTGCAAAGCCCAAGCACCCACAATCTACAAAGCTAACATAAAAATCTAGGTTTACTTGCATTTACCGCGATACTCTGCATTACAAACAGATTAAGCGCAAGGTTCCCACAAGTATTACCGAACATTCTCTTCTTGGTTTTCCACGTCTTCTTCTAGGTTTCAAACAGTCAAATATTATCTTCTCGGTTTATCCTCCCATCTTTTCCCAGCTACCTCCCAACTTAAAAATGAAGATGACTCAAATACAGAGAACAGATCCCTGATATGAAGTCAGCCAAGTTCAAAAATTGAATTGACCCACAATTTCTCGAGAACACATCCACTGCATTACAGGGAGGCATGCAAGGGACTCGAGCTAAGTATTTGAAAGAAAACGCAGTTTGGAAAGGTCAGCCTCCTGTCTAACAGTGAAGGTGCTGACTTTATTAGCTAGCTTATCGACTTGGGATCTCGTTCTGTCAATTTTTCCACTGGGCTTTTTAAAGTTTATGCGTGTCATGAAATGCTCAGCTGAAGCCAAAATTTTTCTTTCTATGATGCTCACACGTCACGAAAACACCATAAAATTAAAAGCCCATCCACGGGCTTCCCTGGTGGCACAGTGGTTGAGAGTCCGCCTGCCGATGCAGGGGACACGGGTTCGTGCCCCGGTCCGGGAAGATCCCACATGCTGCGGAGCGGCTGGGCCCGTGAGCCATGGCCGCTGAGCCTGCGCGTCCGGAGCCTGTGCTCCGCAACGGGAGAGGCCACAACAGTGAGAGGCCCGCGTACCGCAAAAAAAAAAAAAAAGCCCATCCACATCGCTGTCCTGAGGCCATGGTGACTTCTCTGGTTGTTGAAACGGCCGAGTAGATGCTAAGTAAGTCAAGGTGGGGCAGCCAGGTGGTATTTCAGCACAGCTTTGGCACAGAGTGCTATCTGCTGTTGCAATACAGGGCCTTCCTTTTCACTGAAATTACAGACACAAAGCATCAGATGGCGCCTGTGACCTGCACCCTGGACATACTAAACTTTTACTACGTCGAATGGAAAACTGGTGGTGAAAATGACGGAGCTGCAATACACTTTTGTTGCTTCTTCTTTTTTTTAAATCATTCATCAAGACTTCTAAAAAGGATGCTTTCCCTCTTCCATGTGGTCCATCAACATTCGCAGGGGCCCAGGGCATCCTAACACCTACCTCCTCACAGCCACACCCTCCCCACCACCACCCCGCCTCTTGAGAGTTTGTAGTTCCAGGTCATTTACTCCCAAAGGTGTGTCTTAAAGGTTGGATCCTAACAGTACATTCCGCTAAATTATACCTCAACCAAATAATGACCACTGGTATCTACAAGATGCGAGTCCGTTTTAAAGTAAATCACTAGCAAAATCAATGAAAAGCTCTACCGGAAGTCATTCACAAGTAACTCCCTTTGGACTCCCAGTTACAGGCTGGAGAGACCTCAGAAACTCCACGTGGACCTCTGTGAGTGCTAGGGAGACAAAAGCCATTCACTTCCCATCCCAGCAGGAAATCAGAGGCCATGGTCCTACCAAACCCAGACCTCCCTGACATCAGCTACAGAGAGGCAGCTTCCCTATGAACAGCCAGCACTTCTTTGCCTAACACGTGTTACCTGTTGAACACACACATACACACACACCCAGCTTCCACCATCACTCCTTTTTAAAGATGATGTAATCCAATTCGAACTGGTCACAGTCTGCTCAGCTTGTCCTGGTCAACCGGCTCCATCACTCTGGTGGGGAGAGGCTGACTCGCTCCTGCAGCCTTCACACTAACAAAAGTGGCATCCGAAACCCTCTTCAGCTAGAAGCCAATTGGGTTCTACGCACTGAGATACAGGGAACCAGAGCACAGTCTGGAGTGTGGCAGAGTTTGTGCAATTAAGGCATTCAGTGAGGAGACCCAACCTGTCCTCCAGGTCAGACTCTGCAGGCTGGCTTTCCTGTCTCCTCACTCCCTCCCACTGGAAGACTGTCACAACAAATAAAAAGTGCTCCCATCCCAGGTCGGGTCTGCACGGCCACACAAGTGTGACTCTGCAAAACTGTGCTGGCGACTCCGTACACCTGTGGCAAACTCCAGCCCTGATCCATAAGCCGAGGCGGGTTTGGCTTCGGTGAGGCTTACCCTTGCCCGAGCACGGGGAGAAAACCACCCACGCTCTCAGACCCAGAGAGCTCCTGCAGAAAGGCACCTGCACAAACTCGCCGGGGTGGGTTAGAAGGTCACGAGTGCCTCAGAAAAGATCCTTTCTTCCCAGGGGCATGGGACAAATGGTAGGCCTGCCACACTGCTGGTGTCAATATTTATCTAAGGCCTAGGTATTCACCATGGTAGAAACCGGGCACTTTTTCAGTTCACTCATTCAGGTAACTTGCCACTACAAAACCCCCAAACAGAGATTCATTACAGCTTGAATTTCTTTTCTTCCACTGCCATAGAGGAGGCTGGCGGCGGGGCCCACGGTCTATGTCAGCCATAATCCCAGCAGCTCGAGAATAAAGCATTCAACGTGTTTCAGAACTGCCAATATCAAATGGCCTTGCCCCGGGGACAATAAAGAGACACGGAAGTGAAACGAAGCGCCTGCTTTCTCCCTCCCCATGGCATGCATGTTTTCTGCCCTGGAAATGAACAAAGCTTAGGCCTTGCAGTAAAGGAACTGAACCCCCCAGAACCACACCCGGGCATTTCTAGGTGTGACTTACACTGCAGGATTAATCCAGCAACCAATACCCAAAGGTACGTGCAGCTCAAAGGAAGCCATGTGCTATCAAGAGCCCTCTTTGCTCAGCTCCGATTCTCCCAGACTCCCCCTCCTTCTCACCCTTTAAGGAGTCTTTCTCCCTTAGCCTCCCCTTACCCCCAGATAAAGGCCTATACACAGTCCCCCTTCCCAGGTAGAAGTCAGAAGAGAGAACTAGCCCATTAATATCAAGGTTAGGAGGCCCTTAGGACCCCTGAAAATAGCTGTGCATCGTGGAAACCAGGTTCACAAATGGATTCCTCCAAGTCTCTCCCCGCCACTCAAAGTCCTGAAATCGCCTTCCTGCAAAGGACGCTGAGCTGTAGCTCCCTCTGTTGGCTGTGCCGGCTTCTTCCAAGGAGACTCGCTGCTGTGGCCTTGTGGGGCAGGCCGACTTCAGGCTTTCACGCCAACGAAACTGAGGCACTGGAGAAAGATGGCTCTCTCTCCGGTGACAAATTAAGGAACCTGCCTCAAAGCCCTCTTGCAAAGCCGCTGGGGAGTGAAAAGACATCTCAAGCCAGCTTCCCATGATTCACTAAAACTACTTTTCTGATCCCATACACACGATGCTTCCCAGCTAGATGGGTATCCCTACCAACCCCCTCACTAGGATCTGCACACTCCGCGCAGCTCACTAAGGATCATCAGACTTATATCTGCCGACAGGCTGCAAATCACTTCCGTTCCTTCCTGAGCAAAAGTGTAATGGCAAGTGATGAGCTATGACGCACGTGTGCTCTATGAGGGGCCAACATTCCTACCTCTGCTTTAAATATGCCTGCTGAGCGAAAGCAGGCCAGCGCTGAGCACCAAATGGCAGCAGCTGAGGGTGTGGTCAGTTTCATTTTTTTTCTTACATAAAAATATACAGGACACTTAAGCGCCCAGTATTTCCTCACGCACACTGAGGTTAATAATTCACAACCAACTGACATTCATCGAGGATCAGAAAATTTAAAGGTGGTTTGTGCAAACACTCCTGTTCTTGCTCTTAACAGCTGGTTTATTTAACTGATGGCTTCTGTTGCCATTAGGGGTAGGTAGCACTTCAAAAGCTTACGTGTGAAGGCAGATACACCACTACCTGGGTTGCTTAGCCACTGGCGCACATGTTACCCAAACCCCAGCAATTACTTTCCTCTTACACAGAGAAGTTAGACAATTCCAGTAAGGTAGAAAATCCAGGACAGCAAAAGTCCTGGTTTCCTGATAAGACTTTACTGTAAGCATGCTCTCTCTCTCTCTCGTTTCTAATCTGGGCCCTCCAGACGGACAATTCCCCCAAAATGTCAGTTCACGAAAGAGCAGGAGGTCGGTGGCATAACACTCACGCAAGAGGCAAGCTGCCTGGATCTCAGACCAGACTGTCACCCACCCAAAAAGGAGGGCCCGATTCCCTCTCCTCTCAGACCTTACTCTTTCCACCTCTCTTGATCTCACTTAACTTCACTCTCTCTCTAAAATCATGTGTGTGTGTATTGAGAATGGGCAGGGGGGCAGCCTTCCTCAGACCCTTATCTGAGTGTCTCCAACCTGCTGTGGGACAGGTCGTTTACCAGTGGTTGGCGGTGGTTGCTTTTCAACCCAGGGAAATAAACCTTGGGGGTCCGTGTTATCTGCAAAGCCATGAACTTGCTACAAACATGGGATCCACCGCCTGGGTTTATGAACCCACGATGGCTCTAAGGCCACATGGACGTCCACATAATCCTTGTTAAACAGGTTACACATTAACTGCCACACATCTCAAGAGCCTATCGCCTCCACAATCTCTACACCTTTCATATCCCGCCTTTGAAAGGGCTTTCTGGAAGTTGCTACCACAGTGTTCGAAATAAATAAAACTGGATCTATATTTTGCTTTAGTTTTTAATAAGCAGCTATTTCAGTGGGAGCAGCTGGCCCTTAAAAGACATCTAGTTAACCCCCCAGGGGCAGAAAATAATAATAAACCCAAAATGGCAGACGTACAGGACGGCCAACCTGTGGTTATTTCAACACGTGTTTCAGGGGCATGGGGAAACAGTGCCTGGGATAATACCGCATGGCAGAAAGGCCAGTGGTCATTCACATGTGGTTTGGAAATGAATGAACACACACAAGTTGATTAAGCACCAGGAATGGTGCTGGACTCCAGGACCACACGGCAATAAAGTGTTCTCTACCCTCAAGGAGTGTACAACCAGGAGGCGAAGACGGATGCTGAGCGAGTAACCAGAGATGTGTACCAAAGGCCATCGCGGAACAAGGCCTCGGCCACCCTCACCCAGGTGTTTGGGGAGATCTGCCTGAGGAACGGTTTAACCTGAGACCAGAACGATAATACAAGTCACGCAGGAAAGGCACAGGGATGAGAGCACAGGCAAAGGCCCTGAAGGGAGGAAACGGCTCAGCTGGATAAGGAAACACCCAGTTCCCTGTCACCTGAGCTCAGAAGGCACCTGGTATCAAGCGACGGCAGAGGAGGGAGGGCGGAAGACAGGGGGACAGGCACCTGGTACCACAGGGATGTGAAGCTGAGCCAAAGGGAGCCCACCATCCAGGGCAACGAGCCTCACACTTCACACCTGAAAGCCGAGCCCCCCCGTAGAACTGCTTAAATGCAGACTCCCAGGCCCTGGCACCACAGATTCAGACTCCAAGGTCAATGGAAGAGTCAGAAAATGCCTATTGGCTCCCTGGAGGACCAACAGAAGGCCACCACGTCATCACCATTTCAATAATAATCAGCCCACTGGCCAGTCCACCTAAATCGGTGGCTGGCCAAAGACGGGCTGTCAATGCTTTTCCCAAAGCGTACCTGTCGGCCTTCTCTCAAGTGCCACACTACCGCCTGGGATCCCCCCACCTCTCTCCATTCCGCTCACCTAGAAGGGGACTAGGGAGTAAGAAATGAAAAACACATAACAGGCCATCGGGCCCTCCAGCCCGGGCCCAGGGTTCCCAGTGCCTGCAGAGGCGCAGTACTGACCCCCTGAGTAACCCCACCAGCCGCTCTCCCTCTGGCTTCTTGCTGTAAAGGAAACCGCTTGCAAAGCCTCAGCTTCCTTTCTCATTAAAAGCCACCAGGGCCACAGTTTTCAATTAGCTGTGTCAGCCTACCACCCCGAAGCGGCCCAAGTTCAACATGTGGGCCCTCTCCGCAGCTTCCGGTCTCCACCAAGCACTTCACACCTCCCTATTGTAAACCTGTCCAGAGCAATTACCCTGGCTGCATTTGGACAGCCTCAGGACCACTTTTCTGTCTAATTTATAGCTGCGAAGCTCTGTCGGCAGAGGCAGCCTTGCCCTGGAGCAGAGGAACTGCAGAGAAAATGGTCAGACCTGGCTGTAAAGGCATGTGCACAGCAACTTTCCTTAGGTTACAGGAGGGCAAATTCTCCCATGCTCCCAGGGGCCAACATGGCGTGATAAGTAAGTTCCCCCAGAGGGTCTGAAATCTGGATTTGCTGCAGGAATAACTATTGTTCTGTTCTGCCACATTTCCTCCTTCGCCTGGGATTACAAACAGGGAGACAACTCAAGCAAATAAACCAAGCAAGTGCCGCACGTTATATTTCTACCTGAAGATTTTAAAAGTCTTTAAAATCTTAAAAATAAAATTCTGCTCACCTAAGGAACATAAGACAGAGAAATTTCTCTATCTGGGGAATTCAATTCATCCAAAATTTTATGACCTGTCTCTTTTTAAAACATGCACTTCTTAGAACTCAACAAAAAGACAAATGACACAGCTGAAAAAATAATGGCAAAGAAAATGAAGAAATATTTCTCCGAAGAAGATATACAAATGGCCAAGACGCACATGAAAAGATTCTCAGCATCACTAGTCATTAGGGAAATGCAAAACAAAACCACAAGGAGATACCACTTCATACCCACCAGAATGGCTATAATTAAACAGACAGACGATAACAAGTATTGGTGAGGCTGAGTTGAAATGGGAACCTTTATTTGCTGCTGCTGAAATTGCAAAAGGGGGTGTGCAGCTTCCGTGCAAAACAGCCCAGCAGCTTCTCAAACACAGAGTTACCATATGACCCAGCAATTCCAGTCCTAGGTATCTCCCCAAGACACATGAAAACACACATTCATACAAGAAGTTGTACACCGATGTTCATAGCAGCATTATTCACATTAGCCAAAAAGTCCATCAACTCATGAACGGATAAACCCAGTGTGGTCTATCCAAACAAGGGAATATTATTCAGCCATAAAAAGGAAAGAACTGCTGATACATGCTACAACATGGAAGAACCCAGACACAAAAGGCCACTTATCATATGATTCCTTTTATATGAAATGTCCAGAATAGGCAAATCCAGAGGGACAGAAAGCAGATGTTGCCAGGGGTTGAGAAGAAGAAAGAGTGTGGGGGGGAGCTGCTAAGGGAATAGGGTTTTGTCCCTCGGTGATGAAGATGTGCTAGAATTAGTAGTGACGGTTGTACAACTCTGTGAATATACTAAAAACCCTGAATCACATAGTTTAAAAGGATGGCTTCTATGATGTTGAAATTATATTTCAATGAATCTGTTATAAAAAAACAAAACACAAAACCTTCTGCCTTAACAGGCTTTCAAAATTCCAGACTGAAAATGCCACCTAGCTACTTCTCTACCACACAAATGCAGAAACAACCTTTTCCTCTAAGTGCTAGGAGATAAATGAAGTGGGGTACAGGCAAAATACGCACATTTCAGATGGTAAAGGCACGGTACCACCTCTGAAACCCCTTCCACCCAATCAACTCCTTCTTGCTTCCTAAACTATACTACACTCATGACCATGGCTCTGCCCATGAATCTGTCAGAAGTGGAAAACCTCAGCTGGAGTCTATCCCCCACAGAAAACAAATTCTCAAGATTTCAAAAGAGCATTTTTTTCTTCTTTTTTTTAGTAATTATTTAATAAGGCTGTGGAAAGCAGGGTTTTCCCGACGGCCAGCCATTCGAAAATGAAGAACAAGCCAGAGGCAGGAGGAAATGTCACCACAATGGGGAGAAAATAAATTAGCTAGATTAAGATCTAACTGATTAAGATCTGACCCCTTTCTGTGGTTCAGGCAGGCAGATTTTAGAAAAAGAGCATGCTATTTCGGGAAAAGTCCTTCCAGAGGAAAAGTCGGCAGGGGGGTGAGACTATACGTTTCAGTTTTATATTAAAAATTTGTTGATGCTGATTGAAAGCAGATGCAAATGGCCAACACCTCCACATCCCCTGCCCTCCCCACCTTCCCCCACAGGTGTGCTGGGTCCCTTCTGGTCAAGAACGTGTCCCCCTAGACTGCAGGTACCACACCACAGCCCAGCCCTCGCCAGCAAACATGCAGTTAACTGGGAAGTCCAAAAGTCTAATGGGGCCAGGATGCCAACCAACATCAAAGAGATTCCAGTTGCTCCCCTTATGCAATAAACTTCTTTCACCCAACATCATTCACACTTTCAGAGTGCAAAGTTCACTCTGATATTGGTGGCTTTCTCACTTTGTAGCTTTTTTGGCAAGTGTCCCTTGGCCTGGTTGTTCATTAATATATAATCAGAACATTAAAAGCATTGTTTCGCCTTCTAGGGAGGCTGTGGCCAACTGAATAAAGCCGACATTGTCCCTGGGATGGAGGAACTACCTTGTAAGGCACAGACAATTCAAAGATGCCCAGGTCAAAGGGTACGTGTGTCCACACGCCCACACTCATACAGAGCTACGTTATTTCACAAGATGTTTTTGATATTCCTGGCAAGGGGGTAAGATTAAAATGTTGATCTTACCACAGAAATGAACCTGGCGTTTCTTTCCCTTTCAACACCAAATTACTCCTTACCTTTTAAACCTTTCCAGGAAGTCATGATATTTGCGGCAGGAAGACAGATGAGCGAGAAGGGACATCCCAAGGGCCATCAGGCAGTCTACAAGGATGCTGGGGAGGGCACTACTTTTACTTTTCAAATCAGACACACACCAGGACAACTCACTTTCGAGACCATGTTTACTTTGCCGAAAGCCACATTCTAAACACGGGCTCGTTTGTGGAAGGGAAGCTGCTTACCGTCCAACCTTGTTTATGCTCCAAGTAGGTTTGACAGAAAAACCACATCAATTTGTTTTAAAATAATTTCCATTTGCTGGAAGCTGTTCCTGAAGGGTTCTCCGCCACGCTAATCTGCTCTGATTCCTACCAGCTGGAGGTGCCAGGCACGCCGGCCACAGATGGGGTGGGGTGGGTTGGGCATAGGCGGGCTTGCTCTGCAGGCAGGGTGGCAGGCCGGGGTGACTTCTGGGGACCCACAAAGCCACTGTGACATCCCCCTCTGGGACGCACAATCAACTCTGGTCTAGGAAGAACACACAGGCATTTCCTAGTTCAGAGGCAAAACCGAACTAGGAAATGGACACACCCACACATAAGCACCGTTTTCCAGGCAATGACACCGGGGGCGGGGGGAGGCTTTTCATGCTTTCAGAAGCACATCACCTCTAAGTATTAGGGATATGGATGTGTGTTCGAGCCCGAAGTTCACAGTTGAGGGCACTAAGAGAAATTATTTGGCTAACAGAGCCTGAGAAAAAGAAGGAAACTTAAAAAAAGGAAGTGTCCATGGGTAACACCAGCAAAGATCTGCAGCCTCGCCAACCGAAGAAACACAGATTAAAGTAATCCAATGCCATTTCCATGTATTAAACTGGTGTGTGGTTAGAGAAAGATAGCAATCTCATGTTTGTGAAGGGAAAACGGGCAAAATTTCACATGTAAATCTTAAATCTGTGGCCTCTTAGGAACAGCAGTGCCAAGTCTTAAGAAATCTGCATATCCAGAGCAACTTAGATTTAACTCATCCTAAGGAAATAAGAGATGTATAAACATATATGTATAAGGATGTTTACCACAGTTTAAGAAAAAACCTAAATACACAATAGCAGGGAAGTCTAATTATGACTTAAACCATATTTGTTTAAATGTTTAAAGTTGGAGAAAATATTGATGATACTGAGTCTTAAAAAAAAAGCACACGTTCTGTTGTACATATACCTGAAACTAATATAATGTTACATGTCAATTATTCCTCGATTAAAAATTTTTTAAAAAGCAGAATTACAAGTGAATAGTAACCCTAATTTTGTTTAAAAAAATATAACTTGAAATACTACTCAACCACAGACATTATTGGAAATGTATACACCAAAGTGATATTTATCAATGGAGAATAAGATCAATTATTCTTTTTTCTTGTGTAGTTTCCTCTTTATGCACTATATGTGTCTACCATGTGTCACCAGAAAATTAAAAGTAAATAAAGTAAATTCACAGGGAATTCCCTGGTGAGGATTCGGGGCTTTCACTGCTGAGGGCGCAGGCTAAATCCCTGGTCAGGGAACTAAGATCCCGCGAGCTGCGCGGCACAGCAAATCAATCAATCAGTCAATTAAATGAAATAAATGCATGGTAACTAGGCTAGCAGGTTAATGGCACAAAACCCCTTTAACATCAAGTCACCTTCCTCAGCTTACCGGGTACAAAAGGGTCTTCCTACAGAGCCCAAGGCCTTGACACCATTAAAATAAACATCTGAAGCAGAGCGCAACAGGCAGAACACAGCTTTTCCACTGCCTCCTGTTAGCATCTCTGGGGGACTGCCCACACCTGAGGACCAGGCTAAAAGGGGCCAGATTTAGAAATCTGTCTGCCCAAACTGCCTCCAGCCACTGGAAGCTTCTCTCTCTTTAAGTTTCTATTATTTTTAATAAATTTATTTATTTATTTTTGGCTGCATTGGGTCTTCGTTGCTGCGCACGGTCTTTCTCTAGTTGCAGCGAACGGGAGCTTCTCTTGCTGCAGAGCACGGGCTCTAGGCGCGCAGGCTTCAGCAGTTGTGGTGCGTGGGCTCAGTAGTTGTGGCTAATGGGCTCTAGAGCGCAGGCTCAGTAGTTGTGGCTCACGGGCTTAGTTGCTCCGTGGCATGTGAGATCTTCCCGGACCAGGGGTCGAACCCATGTACCCTGCAATGGCAGGCGGATTCTTAACCACTGTGCCACCAGGGAAATCCTTAAGTTTCTACTTTGGACTGAACCACTGAGGGCACAGTAACCTGCCCTTAGTGTGTGTATGTATATATGTATGTATGTATGTATGTATGTATGTATGTATGTATTTATTTTTGGCTGCATTGGGTCTTCACTGCTGCCCATGGGCTTTCTCTAGTTGCAGCCAGCGGGGGCTACTCTTCGTTGCGGTGTGCAGGCTTCTGACTGCAGTGGCTTCTCCTGTAACGGAGCACAGGCTCTAAGGGCGTGGGCTTCGGTAGTTCCAGCACGCGGGCTCAGTAGTTGTGGCTCGCGGGCTTAGTTGCTCCACGGCATGTGGGATCTTCCTGGACCAGGGCTCGAACCCATGTCCCCTGCATTGACAGGTGGATTCTTAACCACTGCGCCACCAGGAAAACCGCTGCCCTTAGTGTTCTTATAACTCATCTGGTCGAGGAGAACAGCCTTTCTCTCTGCCAGCGAAGAGGAAGAAAAAAAATGACCCTGGCCTGGTCATCCTCTCTGTCAAAGTAGAGGTCTTAGCAAAGTAAAGGAGAGCCAGGCAACCCAAACCAGCTGCCTGGCCAGGGCTCAGCATAAATAACCACAGGGGAAGGGTGCCGAGACAGCCTCAGTCTAGGTAAGACGCAACCCTCCCCCGCAGTGTCGACTCTGCAAAAATGGATTCCAAACATTGGCTCCAGCAAGAGAGCAGAGCAGAGAACATGGAGGCAGGTGGAAAATGCACTGTGGGATCCTTTGCCAAACACAACACGGAGGAAGGTGCCGGGCCTGGTCCACCTGACACCAGAGACCCAGAAGGAAGGCAAGTCCCTTAAACTGGAAACGGGTTTCAGGAACAGTACTTGGATATGGGCTTTTAACAGCCACCTTCCCACAACAGAGGGACTAAAATGACAGTCAATTCTTCGTATGGCATGGCAGCTGCCTGTACTTGTCATCTCTCCACTTGGCTGCCATTTCTTTCTTCTTCCTTTCCATTCTTTTAAGTTCCTCAACACGAATATTTGGTGGAGGATGGAGGAAACTATCAAACTGTCAAAGAGACAAGGTATAGAAATGACAGACAGCTGAGCCCCTGGGAGGGTTAAATTATCCCAGTTGTCTGGGAAGGGTATTTCTGTAAGACTTTCAGGACTGCATACTGGGTTGGCTAAAAAGTTCGTTCAGTTTTAAGTAAAAATAAGACACATTTTTTCACTTTCACCAAGAACTTTACTCAACATGCTCATCAACCGAACAAACTTTTTGGCCACCCCCAAGAGAATGGATACCAACAGCTCCCCCTATCTGTCCTGAGCATTTAATGTGTCCCAGGCTTTATGCCAGATTATGGGAGCACCACAGTGGGTCTGAACCAAAGCCAGTCCCTGCTTCCACGGCGTTGACACAGTTTAACGGGGGAATGAGATATTAATCAAATCAGGACATGGAACTTCTGTATGTACTGCAGGGTCCCTGAGGCAGGAATCTAACCCAGAGGGAAGGTCAGCAAAGGTCTCCAGGAGAAGAGACATTTAAGGGGGATGTGCAGCAGTTTGCAAGGCAGCGAGGGAAGAACGCTCCTCCAGGCGGAGGGAACAGGATGTAAGGGACACGTGACGCGTGCAGTATTCCAAGAGCCTGGAAAAAGTCCCAAGGGGTGGCCGGTGCACACGGAACCAGGTAGGAAGGATCGATGAAGCTGGAGAGGCAGGTGGACGGCCAGGGCAGTTAGGCAATGGGAGTGGTATGTTCCAATGTGTGACTCCTGCCAAGATCCCCATGGCTGGAGGGGGTGGAGCAGAAGAGATGGGAGTAAAAAGTTTTCTACTTCCCGTAAAGTCTGCATAACACAAAGATTATAGAAGAAAACTGAACATAAAATTTATCCACCTAGTCACCTTCTTTCCATCTTTGCTGTAGTCCTTTCTTAAAATGAAGGGGTGGGGGTGGGGGGCAGTGGGTCACTGATGGCCACGGCAGTCTCCCAGGACGACATACAGCTCACAGGGCCGCATAGCCCAAGGCATACCGAGGACCTCAGGCAGAGGACACACTCCATCGGCTGGCCGAACTGTTTATATGTTCTTGAGTTAAAAATACACCCCTCAGGTCAGTGTTAACACCAGGGCCTTAGGACCAAGGCTGTTTGTAAGCCGGTTACACAAGGCCAGCCTAGGACTCGCCCATCTTTTAAATGTGCCTCGATCTGCAAATTGTCTGCCGATACATCAGTGGGATTATAATAAAGCCACCAAATACACACGCATTTGAGAAAAACACTTTCCAAACCCAAGGATACTTTACTGTTTATAAATAGTTTACTTTTTTTGATCCTCGGGCATATAATATTCGCAGTTGCTCCAGAAACCAAAGAAACATAGAACAGGAACACAAACCACAACCTCGCAGAAACAATAAACAACAGATGGCGAGACATACGCGCAGGCTGCCACCCCCTGCACCAAAGGGGCACACAGAAATGGATGCTGACACACCAGCCTGCCAACGAAGACACGTGCTCTTCTAGACACCATTTACGGAGCACCGTCCATAGAACTAAGTGTTAGGTGCTTCAGGCCACCAAGGAGGTGATCGGCCAATCACAGGCCTCAAGGAATTCAGAAACTTGAAAGGGAGGCAAGAGAAACACAAGAAAGCAGACAACGCCAGTCTTACTGTATTCTTTCTAAATACCGCTATGTAGTGTCCATGTGTGGGTTCTAACTCTGGAAAGGTGCTGGATTCTGGGCAGGTTATTCAACCACTCTGGGCCTCAGGCATAACAAAGACGTAAGATATTTCACAAGAGTGAAGATGACAATTAAATGAGTGCATGTCCATGTGTCCTGATGCAAAAACACAAACTTACTGCTATGTGTTGGGCCCCCTTCTAACAATTATAAAGTATTTCAATTTTGTCCTCATAACAAGTTTAGTGAGGTGGGCACTATGATTATCCTCATTTAACATAAGAGGGAACGGAGTCAGAGGGAAGCTAAGTAAACTGCCCAAAGTCACCCAGGACGGTAGACACAAGCACCACCACTGCTACCACTGTGCCACCTAAAAGCATGGCTGCCTCATCTCCACCACCAACACCCCCATCATCACACATGTGACATGAAGGGGGCTTTGTAGAGGACAGGAACACAGTATTATCTTCCCCAGTAGATCCTGAAATGCTGCACTGTTCTGGCCTTTTCATGGGTTAACACAGCTTAAACTTTAAAAGTTCAAGACAAATGCTAAAATAAATTCAGACTCTCATGTCACATTTGCCTTAACTAATGATTCTGATAAGTTGATGTTTATAAAACTTTTTTAAATGTCATCTGTGTCAAAACAAAGGGAGGAGTCTCAGTAAATAAGTGTGGCCGTCATATTGCTTTCCAAATATGGACATGTCTATTTCAGGGATCACAAGCTCATGTCCAATCATTCTGCCAATTTCACTTCAGTGCTCATTTTTTAAAACTCTGACTAGAATTTTCCAACTACAATGTAACTTTAAGCTTTTGTGTTTCTTCTACATTTAAAAAGAATGCCATTTCCCAATATATAACTCCCAGATGTAGAATTCACAGATGATTCATCTCGCGGAACAAGTGTTCAGAGACATCAGCTCCAAATAGAGCAAAAACTTGGAATTCCCTTCTCCCTCAAAGTAAGAGCTCGCCTAGATCTGCTCTGCTCAACAAAGTTTGTTTTCAATTATATTTCCAAATTCTTTTAACAATAACTGCATGGCGTCTGGCACCAACACATCTGATTCTTTGAAGTGGTTCTCAAGCAGAGAGTAGAAAATAAGGGTAAAGGGTAAAGGAAGGGAGGCCCATCCATAATTTTTGTTTTAGGTCAAATATTCTCTGCAAAAGTGCTCTTCAACATATAAATTCAGACAAAACGCAAGCTATGCGTTCTCCCTGAAGGTCCCCGCTACAGGAAGTACCACGATTGAAGAAAGCTCCTGAATTTATCCCTTTACCCATCAGCTGGCTCTTCATGGGAAAACAGATCTTCAGCACAAAGAAAATGGCCTTTTACTCCTTATATCTCAACTCCAAAAAACCCTTTTGTTAAGTCCTCAGCACAGGTCAATTAGGAGTAATCACACTTGGAGGGTAAATTACAGAACCCTTTCCAGACACAATGAAAACATGGGATCCTTTCTGCCCAGAAAAAAGGTGCAACAAGCCCCAAGAAGGAGAGCTATCGGGCAACAAACAAATAATTATCAAGGATTCCTGGGTACATGAAAGTGAACAATCCTGCTGCTTTCAAGTCTAAGTGGAGAAAAAGAGACAGGGATGTGTGAAAACTCACCTAACCAGAGAGACGCTTTCCTCTGGGAGAGGACAAGATAGAAATAATAAATCCATCGGAACAAAGTCAAGCGAATAACAGAGAGAGTGTCTAATGTTGACAAAAGAAGCTTGTGGAAGAGTGGGGGGACTATTTGGCCTATTTTGATCTCAGAAAGCACATGGGCAAAGGCCACCTTTAGGTCTTAAAGGGAGAATATTTTAAAAAATGAAAGTCTAGTTCTTTGGCCCATTTCCTTTAGTCCTAAAGTAGTCCCTAACTCTTGTTAAACTTCCTGTCAAGAAGTTCTAAACCACTAATTGTGCCTCCAACTTCATTGTATTTTAGCTGTAGCCCCAAACAAGGTTCCAGATTCCAAGAACTAGTTCTAAAGAAAAAAAAGAGAGAAAAATCCAAAGGTTCCACCTTAAGAAAGTGTACATGACAAAGAATGAGCGGAAGGGAAAGAAAAGCCCAAGAGATTCCACTGACGGCACAAACAAACTCCACATGGAAGAAAGGTGGATATTCAGCACACAGAAAATAAAAGCTCCCAGGCTCGGCACGACAAAGTCTTCTAAGGAGTCCAATTGTGACAGGGACCACAATTTTCAAGACCAGTGTTTGACCAAGAGGGAACCAATGAAGACACAGGCAGATGGGTCACTTGGTATGAACTTGACCAAAAAAAGAGTACGAGAAAGACTTCAAAATTGGAGAACTCAAGCCCCTGGACTGTACATATTAAGCTGTTGAGTTTCCACCTTGAAAGGCAACCTCAAAAGAGCTCCCTGGTGAAAGGGTTAAAAGCTACGCTGATACCCACCACGTTCCCTGCATGTTGTCAACGGCGAGCCGGCTCAGAGAGGACTGATGAAGGGGTGTGTAGCTGCCCTTCCTCAGGCGATTACTAGTGAATCGGCTATAGGTGGCTCATCTACTCACTTCAGGCAGCTTATCAACACCACCTACAACTTCACTCGTCAGAACTACGCAATGAAGGCCCACTTGAGAGAGATGCTGCCTGCAGTGGCCCTAAGAAAGGCAGAGATAAGCGACTCTTGAAAAAACAGGCCCTTAATTTATTTGCCTTTTGTGACCTAAGATCTTAAGAAGCTAAATTGAAGATCTAAAGTAGGTCTGCGCTAGCTTCCATAGTTTTCTTCAGGTCAGAGGGAAAAAGAGGCAACGATCAAAGAAAGAAATACGGTGGAGTATTTGCCCCCTGCATTAACTCCCTCACTGAGAGTCCCCCAAGCACACCATGTTTCCCTTTGCTGCCCAGGGCATCCATCTGAGGATTCCACTCAGAAACACCAAATATGCAAAGGTGACTTTTAAGTAAGTATCCTAGACACACAGATCAATTGACTGATTCTTACCAGCCAATGAGTAGTCAGTTTATTCCTTCTTTGTTTCAATTCGGATAGACTCATATACCTGTATGTATGTAGAAGTCATACATCCCCTTTACAGAAAGGAAATTAACTGATCAGCTCAAGGTCACACTGCCAATCAGGGGCAGAGCTGGGACAAAACCCCAAAGTCTCCTGATACCCAGCCATGGGCTCTTTTCCATCCATCCACATTCCTGCCTTCACAGCTTTAAGACAACTATTCTTTTTCCTTTTAGGTCAATAATTTTTAGCCCTCTTTGGTCAAGAACCCCTTTAAGAAGGGGTTCTTGAAAATGTGGGCTCATTGCTGCCCAGAAAGATACATTGAGCTCCCAGATTTCACATATAATAAAGTTCCCTAGACAGCCCCCCACAAAAAAAATATTTGAGTTCAACAAGTCTTTATTTTAGGACAGTCTGGAATGTAATATAATTTAATCAATTCACAGTACTGTTTCAAATGAACTTGTGAAAGAATCCAAAAAGCTCCATAGAAGATTTTTCTCTTGGACAAAACACAACCATCGATGAGGCCAAACCACTGTGGCCAAGAGTCCCACACAGACACCAAATCTGAGAAAACATTCAAAGGAATTTGGGATGAGGCAGACCTCAAGAGCTATAAAACATTTCAGATCGCTTTCTGGATCTCCTCTCCTCCCAAGACGAAAGGAAACCCCATCCCATTTGAGCTGTAGCTTCTGCATCCATCACGTTGCTGGATCAACAACCAACTTCCTGGAAGCAACAAGCTCTTCTGGCTGTTTATAAGTTTTGCAAGCACTGGGAGCTTGTGTGCCAGAAACTCACACCAGCCCAGGTGGAGGGAGGAAATTACAGGAAAAAAAAAAATGTTTTTAATTAAAGAAAAAATTAAAATATAAGCAAGATGCATGTTGCTGGACCAAGATATCACACTGCTGAAATCAGATGAAAGAATGAATTTCTCCTAACTTACAAAACTGAAATTAAACTCAGTCAGAATTTCTCAATTCTAAGTACCCCCAACCCTGCACCTCCTCCCCTGTTAAATCTTTCTTAAACACTTTGGACTGTGTTTCCACTTTCCTAAACACAGTATCCACGTAAGATGGTATCTAATCAAATATGATATCAATTTAATAAAGCTTAAAACAACCATGAGTTTAACCTGACCGTGTTGGACAGCATTTAAAACCAACGAAGACTACATAATCTACAGAGAATTCGATTTTCAGAAACAGAATATGGAAATCATTCCACAGACTTTGATAAAGTGAATGACTATGTAACTCCCATTTGGATTCCTAATTAAGCTGCAACCAGCATGAAATCTGTCCTAAAAGGCTCTCCTAACCAACAAAGTAACAGGCTGTGGAGAAATTAAACTATGGACTTTGACAAAACAAAACCAAAGCATTCTGCAGCTACTTGAAGAAAAGCATTTTCAAATCTGTGTGAAGTTTAAATCAAGCACAGAGGGTTCCAGGACTGTAGTTCTTTGCTTTTGGGGGATTTTCTTCCAGGGTGCCTCGAACTCTATTTAAAGCAGCCTCAAGTAGCCACAGCTGGAAGGTCAGGCCTTACAAAGTAAACAATAGTTAACTCAATTCAGACTCATGACTTAACTACAACCAATGGCTAATTACCCCTCTATTAACCAACAATATCTGAAATATCACTTTTTAAATGACCCATTCGGAATTATGTTTGTTCACTAAAGGATTCTAATCAACAATTAATAGCATAGTAGAAACCGCCCAATTAAGAGCTACATGGGGAGAGATGAGAGTTCCTCAGAATTACACATTTCTGGCAAAGGACTCTAGCACAAAAGAACTTTCTAAGTACCTCCCACAAGAGAGAGAGAAAAACTGTATTCTGAGAACATATAAATTAAGAGTGTACACAGTATGCACTCAATAAACATTCTTTAAATGTATAGCTTACCACAATTCCCTTTGGAAAAAACAGACTCAAAATAAATGCTGATTTTTTCCCCCAAGGCTGTTCAAGTTCACATTTCTTTAAACCACCCCACAGTGAATGAAATGAAATTTAAATTTTCTCAAAAAATACTTATATCTTAATTTTTAAAAACCTATACATTTACAGATGAAGTGATATGCTTGGATCTGTTTCCAAATGGAAGGGGACAAGTGTATTAAGGCATAGCTCAAACAAGAGGAGCCATTATCATCAAAAAGAGCACAAATAAAAAAAGCTGGAGAGGATGTGGAGAAAAGGGAACCCTGGTACACTGTTGGTGGGAATGTAAACTGGTGCAGCCATTGTGGAAAACAGTATGTAGGCTCCTCAAAAAACTAAGAATAGAATTACCATACGACCCAGCAACCCCACTCCTGGGTATATATCCGAAAAACAAAAAGACTAATTCAAAAAGATACATGCACCCCAATGTTCACAGCAGTATTACTTAAACTGCCAACATACGGAAACAACCTAAGTGCCCATCAATAGATGAATGGATAAAGAAGATGTGATACATACACACACACACACACACACACACACACACAATGGAATACTACTCAGCAACAAAAAAACGAAATTCGCCATTTGCAGCAACGTGTATGGACTTGGAGGGCATTATGCTCAGTGAAATAAGTCAGACAGAGAAAGACAAATACTGTATGATATCACTTACATGTGGAATCTAAAAAATACAACAAACTAAGGAATATAACAAAAAAGCAGCAGACTCAGACTTAGAGAACAAACTAGCGGTTACCAGTTGGGGGGGCAATATACGGGTGGGGGAATGAGAGGTACAAACTACTGGGTACAAGATAGGCTCAAGGATGTATTGTACAACTCAGGGATTATAGCCAATATTTCACAATAACTGTAAATGGAAAGTAACTTTTAAAAATTTTATAAAAAATTTTTTAAAAAAAGGAGCCATAAGTGGCTATTTGTTGACGCTGGGAGATGGTACATAAAATTCATTACATTATTCTGTCCACTTGTGTAGATGCCTGTAATTTCCCTAATAAAAAGGTAAGAAAAAACACCCTATACCAGCAGAAGTGACTTAGTTTTTTAAGTTCTTGGGTGCATATCTAATGTTCCATTAATTCAGAATTTTTTTTTTTTAAAATCAGACTTTTCAGATCTTCCCCTCACTAGAAAGAGAAGCTGTGGGACTTCCCTGGTGGCACAGCGGTTAATAATCTGCCTGCCAATGCAAGGGACATGGCTTTGAGCCCTGGTCTGGGAAGATCCTACATATCGGGAGCAACAACTACTGAGCCCGTGCACCTACAGCCCACGCTCGGCAACAAAGAGAAGCCACTGAAATGAGAAGCCCACACAGCACAAAGAAGAGCAGTCCCTGCTTGCCACAACTAGAGAAAACCCAGGCGCAGCAAGAGAAGACCCAATGCAGCCAAAAATAAATAATGAGGGGGGAGATGAGGGGGGAGGGGAGGGGGGAGGGGAGGGGGGAGGGGGAGGAGGGGGAGGGGAGGGGGAGGGGAGGGGGAGGGGAGGGGAGGGGGAGGGGAGGGGGAGGGGAGGGGGAGGGGAGGGGGAGGGGAGGGGGAGGGGAGGGGGAGGGGGAGGGGAGGGGGAGGGGGGGAGGGGGGAGGGGGAGGGGGAGGGGGGGAGGGGGAGGGGGAGGGGGGGAGGGGGAGGGGGAGGGGAGGGGGAGGGGGGGAGGGGGGAGGGGGAGGGGGAGGGGGAGGGGGAGGGGGGGAGGGGGAGGGGGAGGGGGGGAGGGGGAGGGGGGGGAGGGGGAGGGGGAGGGGGAGGGGGGGAGGGGGGGAGGGGGAGGGGGAGGGGGAGGGGGGGAGGGGGAGGGGGAGGGGGAGGAGGGGAGGGGAGGGGGAGGAGGGGAGGGGGAGGGGAGGGGGAGGAGGGGGAGGGGGAGAGGGGAGAGGGGGGAGGAGGGGGAGGAGGGAGAGGGGGAGGAGGGGGAGGGGGAGGAGGGGGAGGGGGAGGAGGGGGAGGGGGAGGGGAGGGGAGGGGGAGGGGAGGGGAGGGGGAGGGGAGGGGAGGGGGAGACAGGGGAGGAGGGGGAGGGGATGGGGGGCGAGGGAGGGAGGGGATGGGGGGCGAGGGAGGGAGGGGATGGGGGGCGAGGGAGGGAGGGGATGGGGGGCGAGGGAGGGAGGGGATGGGGGGCGAGGGAGGGAGGGGATGGGGGGCGACGGAGGGAGGGGATGGGGGGCGACGGAGGGAGGGGATGGGGGGCGACGGAGGGAGGGAATGGGGAGCGACGGAGGGAGGGGATGGGGAACTGCCAGTCAGTGAGTAGCTGTCACTCCCCAGGCAGAGCCCCGCGTGTCACTGTCTTTTCATCCAGTCCAAAGTGCCACTGCTGGGGGTACAAATGCTTTCAAACGAAGAGCAAGGCCACTACAAAATTTGGAACTGAAGTGAGATTATCCATTCTCCAGTTCTAAACTGCTCAATTCTTCTCATTGTATCTAACAGGCTATCATCAACTAGGGTAATCCAGCGAGAAAGAATTTATCAGTGCAATGTATGCCCTGGCCAAGATAAGCGCCACATTACTTGAATGGCAATTTATAAACTGGTGGAAGGAGCAAAGGACAGGAAGTGAGGAAGTGGAGGTGGGGGAGGGGGACACTTTGTAAATGCTGTATAAAGGAGTCTTAGAAGATGAAGTTGTATGATTTGTTTTTAATCAGCAAAAAAAAAAAAACCCTCCATTATCTCGTTTCTTAGCATTTAGGCATTAGGCAACTCTACTGCAGGGCAGACCCTCACCCATTCCATTCATTTTCTTCCTAATAATAAGACAACTTGAGAAAAAAAATATTTGCAGATCATAAAAGATTAGAGACCTGGGCACCATAAAAGTTTAAAGAATAATCAATGCAAAGTGCTTAAAAAGAGACAGGCCATGCTTTCTTTAAACTCTCTGAATGCCACCTTTTGCCAAGATAAACTGAACAAGCAGTGATTGGAACCTGCATCCTGGTTCATAAGGAAACCAAGATGTATTAGGACTTGCAGAGATGAACGGATTGGTTGTTCACACAATGGGCTTTACCGGTTATGCTAGATTAAATAGTAATAAAGACGCAAACAATCGTAGCCGTTCATGTGGGCAAGGCTGTGAATCATGGCCATTCACGGGGGAAGGGATGCAGGTACAGGTGCATGAGCAAAAGCAAATGGCTTTTCAGGTGGCATCCTTGCCAGATTCCTCAGATGACCCTGTGCTCACTGCCCGTGTCCCCTACAAAGTTACTGTACAGTGGCAAACAAACCAAAACAAATGAAAAATGTCAGAGCTCTCCAGCTCTCTGCACACAACCCCACAATCATCTCCCCTCACACTTCCTCCCCCAAACATTTCCAAAGAGAAGTGGGTACAGCGCAGGATTCAGCCGGCCCCAGCCTGCAACCTAACCCTTGATTGGAAGAGCACATCTGCATGTTTCCAAGCGACTGACCGAGCATCTCATAGGGCTCAGTTTCAATGAAACCCTGGGAAATAATGGGATAAAATTATTAGTTTAAGGGCCTCTCACTTCCCGGCCTCCTTCCCATACCCCACCTCCCAGAAGGGTAATGTTCAGTAGACAGAAGTATTTGCACAACTGGAATACATTTATAAACCACCTCAATCACTTTTGCTAATTGCATAATTCATATAATTTTTTGCAACTGTTCATAGCTTCCCCCCTGAATTTGTCTGAGCTTCCCAAGGGCACATAAAGTTTCACTCTATACATACCACCAAAAACTTCATGGCAGAAGGCTGTTTGGGTTGTGAGCCCTGCCACCTGCTTACGCCAAAAGAGATCTTCATTATCAGAAAAGTAAACTTTTCCCAGGAAGCCTCTGTCACCAGGAACTCTGACTTGGAGAGACTTGCCATGAGAGGATGCAAAACGTGAGTTACTGGGGCCTTAGCCTGAGGTGACTGATTCACACTGGACTGGGCTGAATACACGTGTCACCTAACTTAGTCTTCACAGCAGCTTAAGATAGAATATTATGATCCCCTTTTTAGAAACAAAGGGAAGAGGTTCGCCACAAATCACACACACAGCTGTAGGGTGGTGGAGCCAGGAATGGAACCTAGAAATAATTTCCAATCTCTTCATCACTATTCCCTAGTGAATGGTGAGCACTGGGTGTGACCAGCAGGGATGAGGCATCCAAATAATTAACAGAGTAAGAGTGAAGGAAAGCTTGGCCCTCACCGGCTCTTTTCCCCATCAATAACCCAACCCAAGACCCAGGGTACAATCGGGCATCAAATGCCCACCCAGAGGACAAAGAGAACACCTGAAGGCAGGACATGAAAAGCACGAAACCCAGGGTAATAGGGAAGCAGCTTTTTTAAAAAAAACGAGCGCCTTTTATAAGCAGACTGGGTTTATAGCTTGCGTTTCAGAAGATTATGTGTAAAGTACTTATACTGAAACCACACGTAAAGTATTAAATTATATAAACATACTAGTATAGTATGTTTATACTAAAGCATAAAGCCTTTGGCTAAGAAAAATTCATAAGCATGCCCCCACCAAAAAAAAAAAAAAAACCCATAAAAAAACAAAACCAGGGTACAAATTGGCAACTTTCAATTAGACCACAGACAAGTCACAATATTCATTTTTTCTGTAATCCTGATTTAACTATTAATTTTGCTTCATGGCAACAATCGTCTATCAGGTTCTTCAGTAGAAAACTTCTCAGCCTTAGTCCTACAATTGGCCAATTATTAGGTAAGTCTGGACTACTATTCTAAACCCTGCAGTTATACAGAAAAAATAACTCCAAGAGGGTTAATTATTGTGAAAATTTTAACCTCTGGTCTTCAAAGTCCTACTTCTTTCCATGAGGACATAAAAACAGATCTGAGTTTCTGACGGATTCCTACACTTTAATGGGCAGAAAACAGCCACATTACTGACAGACACCATGAACTGAAGCCAGGAGGTAGATGGAATGGACCCACAGGTTCAATGCCATGCTTAAGTCATTAAAAAACCCCGCTAACGGTTCCTAAATTCGCCACCGGCCAGGGAACATTGGAGATTTTTAGATACTTCCCCTCCTCTGCCTGGGAACTTTCCTCCCACCTCTCCTCCCTCCTGTCTCAAGACAATGCCTTCAGCCTTTGAAACTGCATCCATTGTAAACAGCTCTGAATATTAACACAGCCCAGAGCCCTGCTCTAAAAGACCCCCAGGGTTTCAAGTTGCAGTTGCTGAGGAGGGGGAAGGTCCCCAATGAGTTAATATCACCAAACTCATTCACAAGTCGTTGAAAATCAGGCTTGCTCATGAAACTTGAAGTCTTTCAACTTATGGGGTAAGTCAGAGGAACCCCTTTGAGTTTTAAGCCAACGACCTTGGTACCACGAACATCCCTGATTGCTTATTGAGCGACTTTCAATTCTACGAATCCCCTTCCCAGATTTCCCTCTCTGGTGTCACTTTTAAAATAACCAATGGCTATTTTAAACAACCTCCTTTCGCGGATAACAGACCTTCCGGGCTACAGCAGGTGCACAGAACTGGGCCGGGGGCATTGTTAAGTCACACAAAACCCTAGTAGCTCTCTCGCATTCCTGTCCACTCTGAAAGAGAAGATGCTGAAAAGCCTTTGCACCAGGGAGACACCTCTGCAGAATGGGGGAGAGGCCCTTTCATTGTGAGCGTGGTGTTTGAGGGAGAGAAAAAGGTCAGCCAGAGGCCATCCCAACGTGCTCAGGGAAGGCTGCGTGGGGAACTCAGGCCAAGGCATTAACACGACAGGGAGAGAAACTTGCGGCCCCTGGAGCAGGGCTGGCGGGCCCGCGCATCCGGACATCCACTGGGAACCAGCTCTCGTTACTCTGCACAGAATCGTCATCTTTCTGGAGATGAAGAATTACTGCCGACAATACATTCAAAAGTCCAAAGGTTGGGAAATCTGGTGACCCAGTGTAATTCCGGAAAAGGAAAGCACGCTTCTTTTTAACACAGTCCCTTGGAAAGGAGGAGCAAGAACAGCCCTGACGTACCCTAAAGGCAAGAGGCACCGTGGGCCAACACAGTTCATTTGTATTGGGCCCTGGGGGTCTCCCGGCACTTCCTAATTTCACAGTCCTCAAAAATTAGATTTTACGGCCATAATTTCATATCAGAGGGACTTAAATCCTGTCCCTTAAAAAGCAACCAATTTCATTTCCCAGACTTCCACTTAACTCAAAAAAAGTGTCAGAAAACTCTTAACAGATAAGTGCTCCATCATGCAGGGGAATTGAGGCCACGCCTGTGACAACTTGTTGCAAAGAAAAGGACTCTGAGCTCAGACTAAAGCTGCCCAAAACTTTAAAAGCACTTGCACTTTTCAGATTTTCTCTCTGCCCATTACCCTGTGTTCGAAAGGGTCCCTATTCAGAAAAACGCTTTGCCCACCCCCACCAATCGGAAGATGCTCATGGTCTGCTGAGTTCTTCTTAAGTGATACAGAGACTCAAAGAGGATAATGGGCAGAAGGGAAGACCTCGGGGTAATCCAGACAAGAATCTACTTCTTAAACACACACACACACACACACACACACACACACAAGAATCTCAGCTTAGGTTCTGGAACAATTTGGTCATCTGCACTTTAAATCTAATTTGCATAAACAGGATGGAAAATATTTTCCAAACCCTTAATTCACAACACCCCAACACCTGGGCCTTCCAGCACAGCTGTAAAATTTGAAAGACAAAGGCCCTCTATGCTTCCCAACTACAATGGCAACCACCACGGGACCTGTGTTTATTTTCTAATGTAATCGTAAGCACCACTTTGGTGCCCAAACCAACAGAGGTTCGATTAAGTCACCCAGCTTCGGTACTGCAAACACGAAGGGAGACAAAATACAAAGAGACCCAAATCAATACAGTTGTCTTAATGTGACTCAGAATAACCACACTTGGTGACCTTTAAGGGATGTCCTTGCTTCCTAATGCCATGTCATCTTCCTTCCACACTGAGAAGGAGAATCATTTGTTCCTCCTCCAAGGGCCTGCCTGCCTTCCTATCACAATCCCATTAGGCCATCATTGAGCTAGCTGCCAGACCCTGTAAGCAAGCAATACTGTGCTCAACTTCATGCCACAGACAAGAGTCTAAGGTAAATTGTGTTTAACGCGTCTTAAACAGCTTCTGAAGCCATGCTCTCCAAAATAATTTCAAAGAAAGCAAACATCTGAGTTCTAAGAAGTTCAACTTCTTCTAAGGTTCTGGGAAGTTGGAATAGGGAGTGGCAGTGCTGGGAGCTATTTATGAATGTGCTGGTTGGACAAGGCCAATCGCACCTACGTAATGGGACGGCAAACTCAAGTAATGGCTCAATTACTACAACTATAAGTTATTGTGTTGAATAAGTTATCCTCAGGCCCTGGGAATGAACGTATTTTCCTTTCTCCCAGCGCCACTCCAGTTCTGCTATTCAAACCGCATTTACATCCACTATTAAAGAGTTTTACTTTCCTTATGCGGGGCTTAGGAGCAACTCCAAAATTAGATGCACTGTTTACAAAAGCAAAAAAAAAAAATTCCATAAAGCCACAGGTCCCCTTCTATCTCAAACCCACAGCCTGAAATTGTTTGAACTAGCTGCAGTAAATCTAGTTCATGGGGTTACAAACTAGCTCAAAGCATTTTCTAGACACAATGGACTCGGAGGGTGTAAACGTGGTGAAACTATAAGGTATTTTATTATATTATAGACAGAGACTTTCTCCCCTAAAGTCTTACTGAATCATAGCCAGGAATATAAAAGATATAAATATCCTGATGCAAAATTTAGACTAAGACTAATGACTTAAATGGAGAAATCTGAAGTCTAGGGAAAAATAAAAACACATTTGCTTGCTTTTTCTTTAATCAGAAAAAAAAACACTTCACAAACATTTTTCAAAGGATATACATTCTGTACTGAATACCCCATTGCCACATACTAACCAGAAGCCATACTACTCATATCTTAAAATCGAATCAGTTAACACCATCATCAGTATAATCAAGTCTAACTGAAGCTCAAAACAGCCAGTTTGGTATCTACTAATCATCAACTGTGTGAGGAAAAGAGAAAAGACTGCAATTTTAAAGGTATTTATGACTTGTGAAATGTCACTCCTTAGGCAGACAGAAAGCCCTCCAAACAACCAGTAGTTTTGCTCCAGAAATTAAAGGGCAAGGCAAAGTGGATCTTGTGGCCACAGGAAAGTGAAAACAGAGGACACCCTGTCCTCTCCAGGAAGCCACCACTTCTGAACTAAGTGCCTTCCCCACGATGCCACTGACACCTGGCATTGGGAGTCAGTCTTCCAACAGGTGAACACCTAAGATGTTAGTCTGATCCCACCCACATGATTTAACTTTTTAAAAAACTAAGAGTATGTAAAGGAAAACCCACAATACCCAAGACTACCACAACTAAATACAATACTACCTAACGACAAGGCTGGGCTCTATCTCCCACTACCTTACACAGCCACCACCTGTGTTAAAACCCACACCTTGATCACTGGTCTTCCCTAAGGGGACTCCAAAGAAACAGCAGAATACTGAAGAGAGATCCTACACATAAGTCAACGGTCCAGTTTCAGAACTCTGTAGGACTGATCACTAGTGACCCATGTGCAGCGTGGTCCAAGTTAAAGATCTGTGCCCCGCTCTCAAAGGTACAGGATCTTCACGTCAGAAAGGAATTAACTTCCCTTCTTTCCCTTCACAGCAACCAGATTCCCAGACCACATGTTCTTAGATCAAGCCACAGGTGTTGGTTAAAACCGGTGTCACCAGTTTTCTTTCTCTTTTTTGAACAGTGAATGTCCCGCCTGAGGTTACTACTGTGCCTCTTCTATATTCTAGGAAAGATGTCCAATTATTCAACTGAAAAGCAGAACTATTCAACCTAGGCCTCTTCTGGAAGGTACTAACAGTTCTGCAGAGATGTTAATTACTGATAACTGGACAGCATTTTGACTCATGGACTAGATTTGTCAGAAATTTTTAAAGCCTATGACATTCTACCATGTTTACAGAAATCTAATGTGGTGGTGGTGTTGTTTTCCTGCCAAACCTCCTGTAAGAAGTGTCCCACCAAGTCCGGATAGGCCAAAATCCGGACAGCACACAAAAGAGCCTCTTGCGGGTAAAACACACTCTGCTTAAATCAACCCAGAGTCTGGCACCCTCTTCCAAAGTAGCAATACTCCAAAATTAATTTGCACCATTTATAGAGGAGAAATGCTAGAGGATGGGCCCCACTCCACCGGATCGTCAAGCCCAATGGGTCCCCTAGGGAAGAGACAGGAAGGGTCTGGAACACAGTTCCCTAAAATGCCAACCAGGTGGAAAAGGACCAACTTCCAGCAGTCACAGATCTCCAGGAACTCTCAAAGCCCGAAAACTCAGGGAGTCCTCCAGGGAAGGACTCAGAGGGTGTCCTTCTGCCCCGGGCCTGAGCCAAGTCGGGCCACCAAGGTCCTGGGGAGATGAGGAGGCGGCTACACACACTCTCACTAATAAATAATGTAAATGGAAGACTGGAGGCAAAAGTCACCTTCATTCATTACCCACTGGAAGGCCAAGCAGCTCAGACAACAGAGAGTTGGGTTACAGAAGAGAAAAAAAGAAACACCCGGGGACCCCCAGACAGACTTCCTCACTCTCTCCCCTCCAGATGTTTCCCACTCTCCACCCACAGACATACACTCTCACCTCCTGACTCTTTACTCACATTCTCTTACCTCCAGAATCCCACCCACTCACCAACTCCCAGATGGCCTTCAGGAGCCACGCTCACTCACCTCCTGACCCCCACGACACTTTCTTCTCCTCCAGAACCTCAAGACCCACACTCGCTCACCTTCGTACCCCATGACCCACGCTCGATCACATCCTTCCCCCCACGAGGTACACTTTCCTCCTCCAGATCCCCAAGACCCACGCTCGCGCACATCCAGACCCTCACGAGACGCACGCTTTTCCCATCCCGACTTCTTCGCACGCACGCCCTCTCTCCTCCGGACCCCCAAGGACCACCACTACGATCCCGCGCGAACAGTTTTCCAGCTCATTCAACTTCACATACAAGCAGCTCAATCCGCACCCCTTTCCCGGGGAAACACCCCTGCCGCCCCGTCCCCAAGTGACAGCGTCCCGGGGCGCGGGGAGGACGGAAAGGGCGGCACTCACAGGCTCCGCGTCCAGGCGGGCAGGTCCCCGGGCAGCGCCGCCAGCCCGCGCCCGCCGCAGTCCAGCGAGTCCCCAGCGCAAGTGCAGGCGGCAGCGCAGGGCGCCCGCGGGCCGGCCACGGCCGATGCGGGCTCCAGCCGAAGTAGCACCAGCAGCAGCAGCAGCCAGTGGAGGAGAAGACAAGGCGAGCGGCGCGGGGCCCCGAGCGCTCGCCGGACCGGCCGCGCCATCTTGTCTGGAGCGCGCAGCGAACTCCCGGCGCTGGGGCTGCGAGGTCCGGGGCGACCGCAGGCGCGGGCGGGCCAGCGGGGGCTCCGCTCAGCACTAGGCTCCGCGCCGGGACATGGCCGCCGGCACAAGTTCTCTCTGCGGCGGCGACTCCGGCGTTCAGCGGGCCCCCGGTGCCCGAGCCGCTCCGCCGCGCCCGGAGGGGGCCGCGAACCCCGCGCCCATCCGGGCCGACCCGCCCGTGCCCGCTGCGAACCCTACGGATCCGGGCAAAGGGTGCTTGGCCGGCGCTCCTCGTTCTCCCGCCGCGCTCCTGGCCGGGCTTCGGAGTCCCCGTGCACGCCAAGTGCCGCCGCCGCTGCGAGGAAGGCGCTCAGGCTCGCAGCCGGAGCTCTGCGCCCGTGGGCATCTTCCTCACCGCTACGAGCGTCCAGCTGCAGACTCCGGGCTGGACGGCGCGGCCAACCCCGCACTGCTCCAAAGACCCGGTGCGCCTCGCTGTCCCAGCGCCGAAGACAGAGCGCGCGCACGCAGTTCCGGGCTCCGCACGGCTCCTCCGCTCTGCGAGAACCCCGCACACTTCGCAACCGAACAATCAACCGCTAGCAGCTCGCCTCCCCGGGGCGCAGCCCCGGCCTATCCCCGAGGCCCCGCCCCCAGCCGCTAGCCCTCGCACACCCCCTGGGCTTCTTGCCCCGCGGCCTCCAGCCGGCCCACGTTGGAGGCTTTGCAACAGCGCCCCGCCCCGCCCCCCGCCTGCTGCTCATTGGCTGACGGGGTTCACGGCGGCCAGCTTGGACGCCCATTGGAGCTCTCGCCATGATCCCGCCCCTCCTGCCTCTCGGGCCACCCCGCCCCACTCTCTTTTCCCACCCAAGGTGTGAAGGGCGGGGGACTGGGAGGAGAAAGGGAGAGACGGCCTCCGGCTCTTAAAGGGGACGTGCTGACTGATGATGGAGAAGGGGGATGCGCACTGGGGAGAGGAGGAGTAAAGGTATTCCCTCTGCGTTTAATGGAGGGAAGAACGTTGGTAAAGAGAGTAAAGCCCCCGCTTTGGAGCGGTCTGGGCTCAAAGTTTCTTCCCTCCTTCCCAGACTGCAAACAGGGCCAGCGATTGACAGCAAGTTTACACACCCATTTTCCAGATGCCCACTAGGAGCAAAGATGCAGATTTAAAACTTCACTAATTTCCTACTGATGGGGGCATCTTTAGTTATTTTATTACGGGTGGCCGCCTTCCTCTCTCACAACCTGGAGCTCTTCTCGGCTCCTGACTTGTTTTTGACCTCTTAAATCCAGCAATATGTCCTCGATTACCAAAATGAATGTGTACTGCATGCAGAAACCGAATCTCAAAGGTGTACACAGTCCCACCCCCACCTCCGCCCTGGTGAATCGAAGGGTACTCCTGGAAACACTCCAGCCTTCGACAAAGGGGTTGCTTTATTTGTTTAAATCAGAGCGTTTTAAAGCCAGTTTTCAAGAAGCAGTACATCGAGTACTCCTCAGAGACAGAGTAAAAAGGCAACTAGTAATTGTTACAAAGCTACTAACTTTGGCTCCTACTGATCCGAACATAGTAACCAAGTGTTAGGACAGTGTACTGAAACAGTAAAGCAGGCGCTGCGCGGGGACACACACACACACACACACACACACACACACACACACACTGCAAAAGTTAAAAGACTAGCACAGTAAGATATATAGCTGCTCCTATCCGCGTTTGGGTTTGCTGGTGTCTCATGCCCCTTCCCAAGAGTATGCAAGTCTCTAACATAACTGAACGCATTGTCAGGAAAATTAAGCAAGTCATGTCTGTTGAAAAACATCTGTGCCAGCAAATGAAATCTGACTTCTGTGTTACAGAAACGAAAGGGAGATGTTCCTCTGAAAGAAAAAAAATTTTTTAAGGGTTTTGTCCCATTTTTGACACATTCTAAGGGGTTGCTTTAATTGAGATGTTAAAATTTTCCTCAGTCATGAGAGCACCTCTTTTCTTTAACCAAAATTGGGTTTGGGCTTGGTAGTCAAGGGGTTGCTGGTTTCCTTTCTTTTTGTTCCCTCCTTCCCCTCTTTATCCCCCTCCCACTTCTGATTTATTATGCTGTCAACTACTGGTCCCTCATTTTTTCCTTCCTTCCTCCCTTCCTCCCTTCCCCCACCCTCCACATGATCGCAGCAGTAATGCCCAATACAATGCTCAAATATGTGTGTAAATCAATCAAAATGTGATTCCCAAGAAACATTATCAGAAAAAGGCTGTGCCTGACCCATTCTCCCTAGGGCTTTAACCAGCTTTTATGTTTCATTTGTGATCCACACTAAACATATACCTTCCACCTGGACAAGAAGCAGGATATCTCTGTTATAATGCCTTTCGGTAAAATAATAGTAATAAGAGGAGGGATGGGATTTAAATGACCCCAAATTGGTGTAGTCCGCTATGTCAAGGTTTCTTAAATTTTTCAAGACCGAAGAACACAAAACAGTAATTTAATGCAGAATACCCACGAACATTTCTTTAAACGAAACTGTCAGACCTGCCTTGCCCCACCTCAGATGAAACAGCATTTGCAGCAGAAATAAAATGAACTCATTGAACCCCTTGAGATGTTGACCTAAAATTATCTTTCAGCTTTGTTCCATCATTGATATTGTAAAATGGAAATTTATTGTCAAATGTTTTTCCAAATGCTTGTGGGTGCACCTGTGAGATGCTTCCTTGGAGGATAGGAGGATAGGAGTTGAGAATCAGCAAGGTAAAGATGTGCTCACAAATCCAAATCAGCCCCTGTGGTCTGGTTACCACGCAGCCAGAGAGAAGGATACCAAAACGCAGGAACATTTGCAGGGACTGGGCGCCTGAGCCTTGGCAGTTCCCCTTGTCTACAGCAGAGCATGAAGTCATGTCTGCTCCCCATACCATGTATGGAAGTTTGCCCATATACTAGCAACCTGCCTGTGACTGAAAGGAGAGTGTGGGCTTGGAGAGCTCAGGGGAGAATTCACCTGTGGCCACAACCTAAAATCACAAAGACCTGAATGACAACAAGGGCAAGCTTCTAAGGGAGTCTCTGTCCCTGCTTATAAAAGAGCAAGTACTGGTCCATTCAGCACCAAGTGACAGCTGATTTGGGCATTCTGGGTCCTCATTTTCCTCCACTGCCATTTTCCCAATTTTAAAGAGTGACTTTTTCCTTAAAGGGGTCATCCAGGGAGTTTTCGGTTTTCCCATTCATTTTAATCTACCAGACACCAAACTCCAGGGGCCAGCATGGACTCAAATCCCCCTCAAAAATCACTGCAGGGCTCCCTCTTAAAAACAGAAGCTCTAGCAGTTAATCACCCTAAACCCAATGAAAGAGACAAACCCCAAATCTAAATAGCCCGAAATGACCAAGCAGGAGACAAGCAAATGACAAAATAACAAGAAGGCAGACTGATCACATGGACTTTTTCTTTAACACAAATTCCAGGGGACCGAATCATGGTGGTTTACAACAGTTCTAGGTGGTGATATTTGGTGGTTTTAAAGAATGCTGAGATTCAGACATGCTTTCTGTGAGAAGAGAGTTTACACCACGTTCAGTACATGAAAAGACCACCAGGGCCGTATTCAGAAGACCTGGATTCTAGCCAAGCCTTGTTACCCATGAAACCTTTGCCCAGTTATTTCCTTTCTTTAAGCCTCAGTTTTCTCAAACAAGGAGAATGGTACTTCTGACCTGAGTACTAAGACAGTTAAGGAAGGATCCATTTTGATATAGGACCTGGCGGGCTTTATCAACTGTTTAGGGCTACAAACATTGAAGGCTTATTTTTAAGGTATTATTGAATTTTAACTCTGAAAAAAATTGAGGGTCCAGGTACATACCATAGATGGGAAATCTTAGTAGGTGTTTTCAGCATAGAGGGTTTTTTCCCCCAGGCATGCCACAAAGGGTTAATAATTACCTATAAAACCCCTGAAGCCTTGCAGGGTGATGACAGCCCTGCTTTGAGCCTGTTTTGTATCTCTCTTCCAAGGAAAATAAAGCTGTGTACTCATTAACTCCTTCCTCGTAATACTCCGGTCAATGACAAGGATGGGTAGAGAAGGTAACAGACAAAGCTTACGAGTCCAGAGATGGAATATAAGAAGAGACAATTTGGAGATTTCTCTGTTCCCCATCCCAACATTTTCCCTTTGGTGGAGGTGGGGAGACGTATGCTTTATTGTGCAATCTCTGGCTACTGGAATATTGGTCACTGCCCAAACGGTGCCAGGCTGCAGTCACTACATTTCCACAGCAAGAATGGCTGATGCCTGAAGCTCTTCTGGGCCCCTGCCAGTGTCCCCTTCCATTCCTACAGAGCAGCATCAACCAGGGGCCCCAAACCACTAGAGTCTACCTTCTAACACAAACTAGACCCTGCATGCTTGTTCTTGCAATTTTAACTGGTTCACTGAAAGAATAAAGAAAAACTTTACGAAAGCTAGGAGCATTTCAAAATTCTGAGATTCTGGAGTGATGATCAGTGTAAGAGGCAGCCTCTTTGCTCCAATGATGAAGAGAAGGGTAATTACATCATCACCAGAGGCCGTACCTCTCACTACCAATCTGCTGCCTTTCCAGTTATCACTTGGAACCACACGTGAAAGAGGAGGGGGGCTGGAAATCAAAGTTTATGCTTTACTACCAGCAACTCAGAAGCAACACCTCAATGTATATAAAGAACAGCACATTGGGCTTCCCTGGTGGCCCAGTGGTTGAGAATCCGCCTGCCGATGCAGGGGACACGGGTTCGTGCCCCGGTCTGGGAGGATCCCACATGCTGCAGAGCAGCTGGGCCGGTGAGCTATGGCCGCTGAGCCTGCGCGTCTGGAGCCTGTGCTCTGCAACGGGAGAGGCCGCAACAGTGAGAGGCCCGCGTACCGCAAAAAAAAAAAAAAAAAGAACGGCACATTTATCATAACTTATAATAATAATTTTCATGAAGTCATATACCTTATATTTTTCAAAGCAAGGTCACATCATAACAACAGCTGTCATCTACAGAGCACTTATTCTGTATCTGTCATTTGGCAGAGTGCTTTAGGTACTTTCTCCATTGAGGTAGAAGCTGAGAAAAATGCTCGAGGCCACACAAGCTAATAAGTAACGAGGCCAAGATTTCAAGCCATCTCTGAGGACACCAAAGATCCGTTATGACATTTGAGCCTTATAAACTTCGAATATGACAGTTATTTTTTTTTAATTAATTAATTTATTTTTATTTTTGGTCGCGTTGGGTCTTTGTTGCTGCGGGCAGGCTTTTCTCTAGTTGTGACGAGTTGGATCTACTCTTCGTTGTGGTGTGCGGGCTTCTCATTGCGGTGGCTTCTCTTGTTGCGGAGCACGGGCTCTAGGCGTGTGGGCTTCAGTAGTTGTGGCACTCGGGCTCAGAAGTTGTGGCTCGTGGGCTCTAGAGCACAGGCTCAGTAGTTGTGGCGCATGGGCTTAGTTGCTCCGTGGTATGTGGGATCTTCCTGGACCAGGGCTCGAACCCGTGTCCCCTGCATTGGCAGGCGAATTCTTAAACATTGCGCCACCAAGGAAGCCCTGACTATGACAGTTTTGTTGTTGTTGTTGTTGTTTTGCGGTACGCGGGCCTCTCACTGTTGTGGCCTCGCCCGTTGCAGAGCACAGGCTCCGGACGCGCAGGCTCAGCGGCCACGGCTTACGGGCCCAGCTGCTCCGCGGCATTTGGGATCCTCCCAGACCGGGGCACGAACCCGTGTCCCCTGCATCGGCAGGCGGACTCTCAATCACTGTGCCACCAGGGAAGCCCCAATGACAGTTATTACTGTTCCCACTTTACAAATGAGAAAGCTGAGGTTAAATGATGTGTCAAAGTCTCACAGGGTCAAGAATAAGTGGAACCTTAAATCAAAGTTCCGTTTCAACCACCATCACACACATTTTACATTCAGTAGATGTCTTAGGAGATGGGTCATGACGCTTGTTTCTCAAGGATCTTGTGAGAATGGACATAATTTCTTTCCTTTTCCATACTGGTGAATTGCTTTTCTGAACTTCCTCTCTGATTAATAAGCACAAAGTTTTAAAGATAAATATACTGGCCGTTTCCTCCACCATACATGGCAGGACTTCTATAATAATAAAAGTTAATCATTACTGAGCATTTACTATGCGTGAGGCATTATTTCACTTTATGGCTTAATTTCACTCAAGTCACATATGGATTCTAGGAGGCAGGCATTGGAAAGATCATTTTATAGATGAAGATCCCAAGACTCTAGTCAATCAACTAACCCAAGCCACATCCTCCTTAGTGGTTCAGGAGCTCAAAGCCTCTGCTAATTAACAGTTAACTCAGCAGAATCACAGTTAACCCACCACTCTCTCAGCACTCTCTATTGGAATTATTTTTTGTGTTTATCACTCCTTCTAGACTGGCAGCTCACTAAGTTCAGAGCCTGAGTCTTAGCCCGGTTTCAGGCACATGGTAGGCGTAAAGGCAACATTTTCTGCCTGACCTCTACCTGCTCTGTAAAGAAGGAAACGTATCGTGCACCCCCTTGTCCCCCATCGTGTATAATCTTTCTCTTCAAATCTGTGCATCTACGCACCTAAAGCTTGTCAGAAACTCCAATCTCAGCTCCCATCCCAGACCCACTGGATCAGGATCGGCTTTAAAACAAGGTCCCCAGGTGATTCGTTTGCACATTTAAGGATTAAGAAGCACCAGGTCACCTTATACATCCCACATACACACCTCCTGTGACTGTCTTTCCCGTTGCTGCCACAAGGATAGACCATACTCTTCACACTTTATGCATTTTTATGTGCTTGTGTGTACATTTTCCATATTTTCACAAGCCCTTAGTAAAATAATTTCCAAAATATAGGCAGGCATGTGGTTGGCATTATTGCCCCTCAGCTGAAGACCATTCAAAACATCTGCTGCCCGTGAGATTTTTGGTCAAATCCTCTCGTGCCGTTCAATTCCCTTTTTCTTTGAGATGCGTTCAGGCTAATAAGAAGCATTTGGAGAATTTTATGGCCTGTTATATTTGTTTCCAAAAGGACAGTTGGGTTTTTGACACATTTCAAATTTATCATAAATGTATAGCCAGACATATTATACGCTTTTCACTGTCATTCTTATCCATGGGCTACATTCTTTAGGTAATCATTTAAATATCCTTATTTCCCTGAGGGAGTTCTGACACTCTTCTTGGATTTAGATGCTATAAATCAAAGACAAGACCCCCTCACCAAAAAAACCCCACTGTTTTGTCTTATTTGAAGTGCATTAACTAAGATTCAGAGAAGGCAAGGATATTGCAAAAACGGTCACCAATAATTTCTCCCATCAAGAGTAAATGTGGAGTAAATGTCCCCTCCCTCCTTGAATCTGCGATGGTCTGGTGACTTCGTCTGACTAACACAATGTGGTGGAAGTGACACCATGCCAGTTCTGACATGTGTGAGCACCACATGAGCAGAGGTAAGCCATCCCCACTGAACCTAGTCCAAGTTCCTGACCCACAAAAATGGGAACCAATAAAAACAGACCTTGTTTTAAGCCACTGACTTTTGGGGTGCTGGGTTCTGCAGTTGTAGGTATCTGAAACAACAAATGTGGCTAAGTGGACATGCAATAAAACGTGAGTAGATGGGAGGGAGGGGGGGAATAAAGTGTAATCAAATAAACCTGTCATTAGGAGTGTCCAGAAAATTAGTGTTATTAGTTGACCTTCCCTGCATGTTTGTCAGGACCTCTGATTGAACGCAACACACCAACTGGCTGATGCGGTTGAACAGAACTTCTTGGGTAATAAATATTCTGGCTCTGCAGCAGGCCACCAAACGAGCTCTCTTCCTCCCCGCTTGGAAATTCGTACGAGAGAAATGCAGAGTATCTGCTTATTTATAAAAGATAGCTTCTCCCATGTGGCTGGCAGCAAAATAAAATAACTGAAAGGATGAAATCCTGGAAGTCCTATCCTATTCTTCCTGAAAAAAATCAAATAAGGCTTAAAGGGTTTACCTTATTTTTCATAAGAGACAAATGGATGAACCTCAAAAAATGGAGTCCCGGCCATAAAACTGACACTGAGGTAGGGAGTTAGGGTGTGGGTGTTCAGTAGGGGTGAGGATGGTAGGGGGTTGTAGCTCTTGGGCACAGACTAGCTTACCCCTCCCCCCGCCAGGTGGCTGTATGCTTACCTTTAAGGTCTGTAAGGCAGAGCTTACTGCTTCTCTGTGTTATCTTACACTGTTCTCCAGGTCTCATTCCTTAAGAGTCTTTACTGTGCCTGACATCTGGGAGGGGCAGGGCTGTGAGGGTACAAAGCCCACCTAGCCGACTCCCTGCCACAACAAGCTATGGTGCTGTGGGCTACGAGATCCCCAGCAGCTAGAACAGTACCTCCAGCAGCTAGAACAGTACCGGATAAACAGCAGGTGTTCAAGAAACAGCGCTGAGTAAATAAATGACTCACTGACGGAATGCATGGTTTTCTGTACATGAACCTTATTTTCCCATAAAGACCATGAGTGGCTCACAGGAAGCAAACACAGAATCACAGACTGTTGGAAGACAAACGGACCTTCGTGACCATCTAGTGCCGTGGGTCAGGATCCACCCCGGACCTGCTGGATCAGAAACTCTGGGGTGGGGCTCAGCATCCCATGTTTTAACAACAAGAGGTTTTCATACGTGATGAAGTTTGAGAACCACCCATCTGGTCTGAACTCCTCATTTTACAGAGAAGGCATAAGATGGCCTCAAAGTCACACAGCTAGTTACAGGCTGGAAGTAGACCTAGTGTGACCAACCATCTAGATTTGCCCAGAACTGAGGGGTTTCCTGGGGAACATGACTTCCAGCACTAATACAGGGAAAGTTCTAGGTGAATCAGGACAAGTTGGTCACCTTATTAGAACCTTAGTTTTCAAATTCACATCTAGAACATTTTGCCTGCCATATAGCTAATTTACCTGAGTACCAACTATGCCCTAGCGAATGACTTCAGTGCTCTAAATGCATTAACTCACTTAATCCTCTCAATAGTCCTATCAGGTAGGAACTATTACTATCTTCACTTTATAAAATATGGGCAAACCTTGGAGATAATGCGGGTTCACGTCCCAACCACCTCAATAAAGAAAGTCGCGTGAATTTTTGGCTTTCCAGGGCATATAAAAGTGATGTTTTAGAGAACCGACTTGTGGTTGCCAGAGGGGGTGGGGGCATGGATTGGGAGTTTAGGATGAGCAGATGCAAACCATTATATACAGAATGGATAAACAACAAGGTACTACTTTGTAGCACAGGGAACTATATTCAATATCCTGTAATAAACCACAGTGGAAAAGAAAAAGAAAAGGGATGTTTATCTATACTGTAGTCTATTAAGTGTGTAATAGCCTTATGTCTAAAAAAACAATGGACATACCTTCAGTAAAAAATACTTTACTACTAAAAAACACTAACCATCATCTGGGCCTTCAGTGAGTCATAGTACTAACATCAAAGATCACTGATCACAGAGCACTGTAACAAATGTAAGAGTCATGAAAAAGTCTGAAATATGGAGAGAATTACCAAAATGTGACACAGAGACATGAAGCGAACAAATGCTGTTGGAAAAATGGCACCAACAGACTTGCTTGACACAGGGTTGCCACAAACCATCAATTTGTAAAAAGCACAGTATCTGTGAAGTGCAATACAGTGAAGTTCAATAAAACGAGGTCTGCCTGTAGCACACTAAGGCACAGAAAGGATAAGGAACTTGCCTAAGGTCACAGGGCCAGGAAATGAGACTCCAGAACTCAAGCTCTTAGCCATCACTCTCATACACTTCCTTTTTATTACAGTGAATTCCCAGCTCCTCTTCCACTTTTTTCCTTTCAATCGCATCCCTCTGTTTGTCTTTATAACACTTTTCACAGTTCGCAATTATTTTCACAATTTGTCAGTCAGCCTCTCTAATAGTAGAAATGGAGCCTGAGAGAAGGGACCACCACTTGACCTTGCATGGTGCCTGGCACGGAGGGGGCTGAGGACAGATGTGTTGAATGCATGTCGTGGGCATGAAACACAGTAGGTTGATTGAATGACTGACTGATCAAGGTGAGTTTCCAAAAGAAAGGGGGTCTAATATTAACTGAATACCCACCGTGTCTCAGCCACCAGCCCAGTAAAAAGGTGGACCAAACTTGATTTATTTGACCTGGTGTGTTTATTTTCAAGTGTTAAATATGACCTGCCTTTAGGGGTTAGGCATCTGCTGACTGTCTTAATTTATATTTCTTTCCTGCCCACTCTGACAGGCATTTTAGTTTGTAATTAGGATCCCAGGCTTTCTCTAACACAAATTCATTTATTCTTTACAACAAGCCTATGTAGTAGGTATTCCCATCTACACTTTACCAATATGAAACCTGAGGCTTGGACATTATAGGTAACCTGGCCAAGGTCACAAGCTCCTAAGGACTCACCTCAGGGCTCACCCTTCTCCCCACGTCCACCCCTCCACCCCACGTCCCTCTTAGCCACTAGGGGCATCACAGGAACAAGAGGGCTATTGCGTTTCAGATAAAGCGTCCATTTTACAAGGATGAGGCTTCTATAAAAGGAGTCTCCTCTTGCATTCCATACAGTCAACCCAGATGCACCTCAGGCTCTTTTAGATTGTTCTTACCCATGACTGAGACACCCCCTCCCCGAGGAGAACATGATGTTCTGCAAGCTAAGTGGAAGAAACAGTCAGCCATGTCAGATACTTTCAGAAGGTCATAGGGAGAACTACAAACTGACTGCTGGATTTAGCAATACAGATTTCATCTGTCACCTTGGCAAGAGCCCTTCGGGTGGAGTAAAGGTAACAAAGCATGATGAGAATGTTAAGGAGAGAAGTGAAGGTAAAAATTGGGCACCATGAGGATAGATAACAGTTCTGAGAATTTGTGCTCTAAAGGGGAACAGAATAATGGATGGTGGCTGAAGAGGGGAAGAGAATCAAAAGATGAGAGGAATAACACGATATTTGCAATGATGGAAATATTGTTGTATAAAATGGGAAGAACAAATAATGTACTAAGGAAGGGGAGAAATGTGGAGATTTGAATTCAAGAATTCAGATATTTTTGAATAGGCAAGAGGGGATGGACTCTAGTGGAAAAATGGAGAGGTTGATCTTAGCTAGGACCACGGAGCCTTAAATAAGCTGGAAGGCAGATTATACGGCAAAGAAGCAAGTAGCTTTGTTGCTGGAAGTCTGTGGAGGCTTCTTTTCCTTCGTGAAACAGGAGGCAAGATCACTGAGAAAGAGAATACAGGTGGAGGCGTTTGAAGTTCAGTGAGCCATGACAAGGCATGAAAAAATCATCTACGAGAGTGGGATGACCAGGGAACGTAAATGTCCACTCGAGGTTAGAGGGCATGAATGAAAGTGGCCGCAGCTATATGTGTCTCTTCAGTCCAATTCCTGTGCTCAGCTGTAGTCTGGTCCAGTACTGGACATCACCAGGACTCAGGCTTTGCCGGAAGCTCGTTATGAAGCAGTGAAGGGGCAGGGGGACTTGAGACTCTATGCTAAAGAGTAATTATAACAAAAGGCCATGATGTGTAAGCCAGGCAGTAAGGGATGTGAAGACAGAAAGGGGTGAGGGACCGTGAAAAGGGTGGTGTAGCATCAGTGGAATACGTCCCAGGGTTTGGAAGTCATTGAAGTCAGAGGGCTACAGGAAGTGAGCTGAGAAGCCTGATTGGGCAGGGGTTGCTCTAGTTGGCAAAGACTAGGCTGGAAATGACCATGGGAGTCAGCAGCTGAGAGCGTGTGGAAGACGGAGGTCTAGCCCTCCAGACACGGTTGAACGTTGAATAAAAGCAAAATCATTGGAGGTGATCTGATTTAAGACCTGAGAGGCCAAGATAATGGAAAGATCATTTATGATCTTTTATGAAAACGATTGTGACAATTACCAAGAATTACAATGGGAAGATTATTGAGAGAGTAACAGTGAGCCGGGAGCTAACATTTTCAGGGATCGGTAGATGACTGCCACAAGGCGGGTGGGGGTGGATGGGAGAATCTAAAATCATGAGTTTCAGAGCTGTAGGGATTTGGGAGAGGGAGGAAGGAGAATGGTCTGGAAGTGGCAACTAGGATCAAGAAAAACATCTACCCCACCTCCTGGCCCAGCAACGTAAATGTGAGAGTAAAACAAACAAACAAACAAACAAACAAACAGGCATCAGCCATTAACTTTCCCTGGAATTAAGATAAACAGATATTTGGCTAGACGGTCATCAACACCAGAGGTCAACAGACTTTCCCAGTACAGTGCCAGAGAGTAAACATTTTCAGCTTTGTGGGCCATAGAGTCTTTCTTGCAACTGGGCCATTGTAGCTCAAAAGTAGCTATAGATGATACATAAATGAACAGGTATAACTACACTCCAATAAAACTTTACTTACAAAAACAGGCTGCAGGCCAGATTAGGCCTGCAGGTGGAAATCTGTTAACCTCTGACAAAGACTGCTGAAAGAAGCCCAACTGGGGGAAGGTCTCATGAACATAAACAGGACATGTTTATCGAAAGACCAAAGATTAAAAAGGATTTAAGTTTAGGATCCTGGGTGTAAGCAGAGCGTCCATGTAGAGCTGTGAAGGTTGTACACTGCACAACCCCAGGGGGCACTATTCACAGAGACTTCCAGGTCAATGACTACCCTAGAAGCTGTGCAGGGCATAACCTGAACGGTCACATATGACAGTCCTAGTTGCAAGAAGAGTAACTGCAAGGATTTTACTCTAATGAAATGGTTGAAAGGATATCCCGGCTTGAGATGCTTTTGCCACTATTTCTAGAAAAACAATAACTAATTTTATTGAGCGTCTGCTTTGCCTCAGGCACAATACGTGGGGATACATAAATATCAACGTCCAGCAGCCCTGTAAGGTATATATTTTCCTCTTTTAACTTTGAGATTCAGAAAGGCTAAGCAATTTGCCCAAAGAACCCAGCTAGTAAATATCTAAACCAAGGTTTGCCTGACATCCAATTCCTTCTATACCTCTCTCCTTTCATATTGGTTACAAGGTTCGTTAAGGATGACCTAGTAAAGCATATATTAAAAATTTTTCTTCTGGAGACCTAATTAAAAATAATTACATACCTTAAAAGACACTGGAAATATGGCAGGCATGCCAACAAGGAAGACAGTTCTTATTCTATCAATGTCTTTATGGATTTGGACTCTGTTCAGAAAAGCTCAGACTCAGAAGGTAATTGCTGGCAGTGTGCAAAACCCATCAACCCATAATTAACATATGACAATTATTCTAATTGCCTCAAACATTTCTATGTTTTTAATTGTAGAGCAATCTGCCAATCTCATCATTAATTGGCAATTCATATTTTAAACATGTAAAAGACAATGGGTCTTTATTTCCTTTGAGGCAACTGAACACACTAACTGAATTTTTAAAATACGTTTTCTTCTTTTCTCAGACCCCCTTCAGATGGTTCTGATTGCAGTTTCTTCTGGCCAGAGTGTTTTTCTCTGGGTAACTTAATCTTACTTTAGCACTTTAATGCATTTTCTTAACAATTCACTTAGATCAGATCCTTGTTTCTCTCTAGACACCCTAAGCAGGGCTCCTGTTGACTTCAAAGGGAAAAGAGTGGGTGCAGGGGAAACCAGGAATCTGGTTCCTGGTTCAAAAACCCTCCACACACTGTAAAAACTCACTGGTGTCTTCCTGTGTGTTAAGGGCCAATTAATACATGTGAGTGAAGCCTCTGTATGAAACCACCCTGGCAAGTCGTGAGCTTGTCGGAAAGCCCAGCAGCTAATGGAAAACAAGGTTTAGTGGACCCAGTTCCCATACAGACTCCCTATTTGCTCATGGGGAGGGAGGGAGAAGAAGAAGAATTGCCTAGAAAGGCAGTTATTGATCCCTCCATATTCTCTCCCTGTCTCTGTCTCTTTCCCTATCTCTGTCATCTCCATTCCTTCAACAAGCATTCATAGGCTACCTTGGGCCAAACACTAGGTAGCAAAGATACTCATCGCTCAAGCGTCAACCCCCTTCATCCGAACTTCAGTAGTCACTTTCCTCCGGAATATTGGGGAAAGGGGTGGTATGCCTTAACTCTGCAGCTCGGGCAGCCTGACACAGCTTCCGTGTTGCAGGATCTTCCCTCCCGCCGGGTGGCTTACTGTCCCTGGGATCTCCTGGGCTTTAGCCCCATTGGGGGGATGCTGCTTCTCTGAGTGGGTGTTAGTGGGGGAGGGCGGAAGGAGTAAGATGCCTTTACCTTGTCCCTTACTGCCCTCCCCGCCTACACACACAAACCCACCGTCACCGCCACCGCCTGTATGAGGCTGTGAGAATTTAGTGATGGCTTGGAGGTATCTGATGGAAATAGGAAGACAAAACTTTTAATAATGTCATACTCTTCATAGCTGTTTACGTGACTGTTACATAGAGCAGGGGGAGGCACAGAAAGTTCACACCCTGACAGGGGTTTCTAGCCTGGCTTTGTTTTTCAGACTTCTGGGCACTCTCTTCCCAAGACCATCTCCTTCTCCAAATACACCCCTTTGCTCTTGCCCTTGTGTGGGGATGCTCAAATCTGACTGCATATTCCCTGGGGAGCTCTACCTGGACCAGTTAAATCAGAAGCTCTGGATGTGGAGCTGGGCATCAGTACATAGTTTCTCTCTTCCCTGGTGACTTTAATGTGTAGCTAGGGTTGAGAGCCGCTACCCTAGGAGAGATCCTTTGCCTCCACCAGGCCAAGGGGCAGGATGGGAGTCGGGGTACAGGTCCCAAAGCTTGAATTATTCAGTCTAGACCAGAGTTTGCAAATTGGAGGCCCACCCACAGGCTGCATCCGGCCAGCAGATGTGTTTTGTTTGGCCCACACGGGAGTTTTAAAAAAATGAAATTACTTGCCAACATTTATTACTGGGAATATATTGCAGAAAAATCTGGATATCTGGCTTCGTTTGGAAAATAGGATTCTCTGCCCATTCTCGGTCTGCATTCCTGTGTGACCACAATTGGCTGGCGAGGAAGAGCCACCAGGCCCTGAGGTGCAGCCTGTGCTCTCTGGTTCACCACAATCCTCACCACTCCCTAATGCCTCACTCATTTACCTTCCTGGCCCCTGTGGCTGTGACTAATGGGGAAGGGGGGGAGGAAGCCCTGTCTCCCTTTGTAATATCTCCCCTGTGAAGTACAAAACAAGGACCGTCATCCACAGGATAAGCGTGGCAATAAACCCACAGAGATTCCTGGATTCACGGAGAATTAAGGAAGAGAACTCTTTTTCTATACCCAACTTAATCTGCACAGGCCCCCTGCCTACCATGGGGGAGTACTTAATATTATTTTCACAGAGCGGGGTCGGTTTGAGGCCCACCCCATCTCCTCCCTTTACCTTCACCTCCATTTTTCTTTAATCTCAGACTTGAACTCCCATAGGAAAAAAAAAAAAAAAAAATCACACCCCCGGACTGCCAACCCATTCAGTGATTATCAACGCTCTAGGCCAGGCCAGGTGGTCCCACACCTGTCTCCCTGGGGTGGTATTTTTTAATATGTGGCTCACACAGCTCGTGGCAGATTCCTGGGCCCTACCCTAGACCCACCGAATTGAATCTCTGGGGGGCGGGGCCAGGTATACACATTTGCCAAGTGACGTTTTTACCCGAGAATTTTAGCACCAGCTCATGGCAGCACTTACTAAGTGCTTTCTTTGTAGTATCTCATTTAATCTTCACAGAAATCCTTAAGCTGGGTAGTAATAGCCCTACTTTCCCAATGAGGAGACTGCAGCACAGAGAAGTTAAGTAACCTGCTCAAGGTCACACAATCAGTAAGTGGAGGAGCGGGGATTCTAATCTAGTTTCTAGTTGAAAAACCACTGCTTTGAGTTTTGAAAGGAGGCAGGAGGAAGATTCATGAGCTCTCAAACTAAGCAGGTCAAGGAGGATGGGGTAGAATTTTGTCCATTTACAATTAGACAGCATTGCCTTGCTTTCAGGAACTTGAAAGCGTTTGGGGTAGAGACTAGACAAAAGCATATTACTCATAATATATGGTAGCATATGGTTAGATGTCAAAAATACCCTGGGTCCATAGGATCTGGTCTCTGCCTCTCTGACATCATCTTTCCACCTTATCCAGCTTCCCTACCGTCCCCCGAGTCTGCATGGCAACTTAGCATGTGTGGGTCCCTCTGTCTGAATGTTCTTCTTTTAGATCAGGGTCGGCACGCTTTCTCCCTAACAGGCTAGATAGTAAATATTTCAGGCTTTGGGCACCATCAGTTCTCCGTTGTAACTATTCAAGTCTGTCACTGTAGCATGAAAGTGGCCACAGGCGGTGTATAAGCAAGTGGACATGGCTTTGTTCTGATAGACCTTTATGGACTCTGAAATTTGAATTTCCTATGATTTTTATGTGTCACAAAATATTTTTAAAATTTGTTTAAAAAAGTTAAATTTGTTTTCCAACCATTTAAAAATGTAAAACCTATTCTTAGCTGGCAGGTTGCACAAAAGCTGCTATCAGGTAGGGTTTTTGTGACGGGCCATCTGCCTCCTGCCTTAGATCTTCTCATGGGAAGTGCTTTTTGTACCTCAAGTTCAGCTCAGCTTCTCAGAGGCCTTTCCTGATGCCTCCAGCTCAAGTGGCCCCCTCCCTTCTCTGTTCATATCTCTCCCATCACCTTTTAAAACGACTCAATAATGCTTAGTACTATTTTGGGGTGTTCTTGTTCATGCAGTATATAGCTCATTGTGGGTCTCCCTCTGCTAGAATACACGTTCCATGAGAGCAGGGAGCTGGTCTGTGTTCTTTGCTGTCTCTTCACTGTCTAAACAGCTCCTACTGGCACTCAGACACTCAGAGGCTGAGAACCTGGATAAACCACTAGACAAAACCCTCCAGTCGCACAACTCACAGCTCCTTTGACTGGTCACTTGCAAACCTTTTGCTATGCTGAGCTCAGGGGCTGCAGAGATAGAATACCACCCAGCCACTCTGCACAGGAGTGGTTAAGTCATAGAAAACAACAAAAACAAAAAGCCAACAACTACTTGATTTCTCTTATCTAGAATAGAATAGAGTTTCCTAAATACCGAGGATGGCTACAATTGAATAATGCCCATAATTCTTGGAGCTAGGCCACTTCTTTTGCACAGAGCAAAAATTTCATCTCGGGCTAAACTAAGGATTTCCACATTTCCTTATGAAAAGCTTAAACAACCAGGGCTCATGATTTTCTCTCATGTAAATAAATAAGATAGTAAGCAGCTCTTAAAATGCTGTATCTCATCAGGGCTTGAAGGAAAGGGACTCCTTACAAACTGGCCCCAGCACATACACAAGAGAACAAACTTGCGCTATTAAGACTTTTATGACCAGGGCCACTGGGTCCCACGATCACAGCAGAAGGTTCCCCTGACGCCCTCAGGGTCGGCCAAGCAGCAAGGGGGGGCCAACACTGTGAGGTTCACCTATTCGAGGGAAGTTTTCCTTAAATCTTAAGCAGCAGTTTTTCCATTCCACTGAGAGCCCATGGGAAGGGCCTCTATCCTCCCAATTGCCCACTGAAAGTTGGATGAGAGTGGGTTTCAGCAACTCCCGGTGAGCAGCCCGGTGAGTGCTAAACACGTGATGGTCACATTTCCCAGGTACCGTTAGTCCCCTTTGGACTTCACCACACTGGATTCTCAGGCTGACGGGGAATTTGTTAAAGAAAAATCACTGCCATGGTTCTACCCTAGAGGCCTGAAGCTGAGGCTGAGTGCTGGATGCTGTGTCCTCTGAGCGTCTATTTCAAACAACGAAGTCCCAACGGGCCCTGTGGGCATTAGGGCAAAGGCAGCAATGCCTAAATGCAGGATTCCGAAGTTAAAGATCTGCTGTCTCCTATCAAACTCTTAGAGGAAAACATAGGCAGAACGCTCTATGACATAAATCACAGCAAGATCCTTTTTGACCCACCTCCTAGAGAAATGGAATTAAAAACAAAAATAAACAAATGGGACCTAATGAAACTTAAAAGCTTTTGCACAGCAAAGGAAACCATAAACAAGACGAAAAGACAACCCTCAGAATGGGAGAAAATATTTGCAAATGAAGCAACTGACAAAGGATTAATCTCCAAAATTTACAAGCAGCTCATGTAGCTCAATGTCAAAAAAACAAACAACCCAATCCAAAAATGGGCAGAAGATGTAAATAGACATTTCTCCAAAGAAGATATACAGGTTGCCAACAAACACATGAAAGAATGCTCAGCATCACTAATCATTAGAGAAATGCAAACCAAAACTACAATGAGGGCTTCCCTATTGGCGCAGTGGTTGAGAGTCTGTCTGCCAATGCAGGGGACACGGGTTTGTGCCCTGGTCTGGGAAGATCCCACATGCCACAGAGCGGCTGGGCCCATGAGCCATGGCCGCTGAGCCTGCGCGTCCGGAGCCTGTGCTCCGCAACGGGAGAGGCCACAACGGTGAGAGGCCCGCATACCGCAAAAAAAAAAAAAACAACAAAACTACAGTGAGATATCATCTCACACTGATCAGAATGGCCATCATCAAAAAATCTACAAACAATAAATGCTGGAGAGGGTGTGGAGAAAAGGGAACCCTCTTGCACTGTTGGTGGGAATGTAAATTGATACAGCCACTATGGAGAACAGTATGGGGGTTCCTTAAAAAACTAACAATAGAACTACCATACGACCCAGCAATCCCACTACTGGGCATATACCCTGAGAAAACCATAATTCAAAAAGAGTCATGTACCACAATGTTCATTGCAGCTTAATTTACAATAGCCAGGACATGGAAGCAACCTAAGTGTCCATCAACAGATGAATGGATAAAGAAGATGTGGCACATATATACAATGGAATATTACTCAGCCATAAAAAGAAACAAAATTGAGTTATTTGTAGTGAGGTGGATGGACCTAGAGTCTGTCATACAGAGTGAAGTAAGTCAGAAAGAGAAAAACAAATACTGTATCCTAACATATATATATGGAATCTAAGAAAAAAAAAAGGGTCATGAAGAACCTAGGGGCAAGATGGGAATAAAGACACAGACCTACTAGAGAATGGAATTGAGGATATGGGGAGGGGGAAGGGTAAACTGGGACGAAGTGAGAGAATGCCATGGACATATATACACTACCAAACGTAAAATAGATAGCTAGTGGGAAGCAGCCACATAGCACAGGGAGATCAGCTCGGTGCTTTGTGACTACCCAGAGGGGTGGGATAAGGAGGGTCGGAGACACAAGAAGGAAGAGATATGGGAACATATGTATATGTATAACTGATTCACTTTGTTATAAAGCAGAAACTAACACACCGTTGTAAAGCAATTATACTCCAATAAAGATGTTATTAAAAAAAAAAAATCTGCTGTCTCTTTGACAGAGAGCCCAGTAGCAGTAACTCAAAGCACTGACCATGTCTCATTCATCACATTAATTATAAGTCATTAAAATGATTCAGGATCACTTTCTTGTTCCTTAGGGTCTGGAGCTTTAATGGAGCTTCTATTGAGCATTTACTACACACAACGCACTAGGCTGATGGATGAGGGAAGTGAGTGGGAGTGTAATATAAGGATGAAGACAGGAGGGTCCCCCAGGTTGGAGTTCCCACCTGAGCAAAAGGATGCATGTGTTGGATAATATAATTAGGTATTTTGATAATTAGAACTGGGAATTGAATGTAAGTTTCATCATCATTGGAAAAAAATCAAGCTACTCTTGCTGGCTACCAATGGCTATTGTTAATTGAGTACATAATTAATTCTTAATTATTTACTTACTTAAATTCTCACAGGCAGTCAATGAAGTAGGTTGTCTTTTTTGCCCCATTTAATAGATGAGGTCACCAAGGATCAGAGATGTTAAAGAAACAGGTGCTAGTTCACACAGCTAGTAAATGCCTAAGCTGGGGATCAAACTGGGGTCTGTCCAAAGGCCATCTACCTGATCACTAAGCCCCTCCTGATAGTGCCCTCCTGGGTTGGTCTAACCCTCAGGTAAGGACAAAGGTCTTTACTCACTGTGGTCTTCTTCCCTAACTCCACCCTGCAGTCTTACTTCCAAGAGCTGAGATTTTACCATTAGAGATTCATTCCTTTGGGGGAAATCTAGGTCTCTTGGTAAATGCCCCCTCAGAGGAATTATCCCTTATGAACTGCTCAGTGTCATACTGATAAGGGAAGCATGGAAAGAATGGGTTGGGAGGTAGGCACAGTTTAGACAGCAGCCTTCAGAGGAGTCCCTCATGAAGTTTGCAGTTTAGGGTTCCTGGTGCCTCTGGCCATAGGATAGGGGAGGGGAGTGTGAACAGAGATGAGCCTTTCCCTTCCCTGCACCGGGCTGCAGGCCACCACCAATACGTTCTCTTCTTCCTGGCACCCAGCTATGTTACAGCTTCTTGCCTCCCTTAGAACAGGTGTGGTCTCACTAAGTTCAGACCAATGAACTATGAGTAGAAATGAGCCTAAGATGGAAAAGCCTGACTCCCTAAGCAAGTCAGTGCCTGGACCCTTGCACCCCTGCCCCTCCAATGAACTACGATATGAGTGAGGAATAAACCGGGTGTATTAAGCCACTAAACTTTGGGGACTGCTTGTCACGGCAGACAGTTTACCATACTACATGCCCTATGTGTTCCCTACCATCTTCCCCCTTTAACCTGTCAACCCTTAGCTTTTGTCCTCACGTGTCATGTGGAAATAAATGTCTATTTATTTAGAGTTGTCTGTAACAAGGTGGACTGGGTTGGTAGTGTCCGCCTTCCCCCACCCCTCCAAATTCACATCTGTCCCAGAACCTCAGAATGTGATCTTATTTGGAAACAGAGTCATTGCAGATGTAATTTGTTAAGGTGAAGTCAGACTGAAGCAGGGTGGGCCCTTAATCCAATATGACTGGTGTCCTTACAAGAAGATGAGAAAAGACACAGCGAGAGACACGGAGGAAGAATACCACCTAACGATGGGGACAGAGATTGGAGTGACGCATGTGCAGACCAAGGAGTGGCAAGGATTACCGGCAACACCAGAAGCTAAGAGAAGGCGTGAAACAGATTCTGCCCTAGACCCTTTGGTGAGAGCGTGGCCCTGCTGATACCTTGATTTAGGCCTTTTAGCCTCCAGAAATGTGAGAGAATAAATTTCTGTTGTTGTAAGCCACCAAGTTTGTGGTAATTGGTTATGGCAGCCCTAGGAAACTAACACACGAGGGAGGCAGCCACCATCACTTGCATTTGTCAGAGACTCAAAGGCTCTTAGGAGAGGGGCAAATTTTTAGAGTGAGGGAAAGGGAAGGCTTTAGGTGGACCCTGATGGGAGGCTGTTGGCACGGGAAAGGTGGGGGCAATTAACTGGAAGTGGGGCAGTTTATGTGGTTTGAAATCATACTTGGCTTTCTCGGGTTACTCCTGAGCTGGGAGCGGGGGCAAAAAATAGACATGTTGGCCGTCACTGAGTCTTGACTGTCCTGGGCCCATGACTAAAGAGGTTGTGCTCTGGTTTCCTGAACTGGTCATGCAATTAGAGGCTGTGATTAGGCTTCCTAGTGTGGTTGCTGCAGACGTTGTAGGTCAGGATTCTACTGACACATCTGGTCTTGCCATTGTCCATTTACATATTCAGTGTCTAAGGTGAAACCCTTTAAGGCCAGAATCCTCTGAGAAGCCATCTCTGACCCACACCAGAGCCCCTGCAGCATCTGCACTGATGTCCCTTATCCTCTTGTCTCTTCTGAATCTTTCATGATTTTCCGTCTTCTTCCTCCTCCTTCTTTCTCTCTCTCCCTCTTCTTCCTTCTTCTTTTTCTTCATGCCTTTGTTTTTTCTTTATTCCCAGAAAGTTAGTTCTTTAGGGAAAGCACCCTAAGAAACCATAAGAAAATAATAAAAATGATAATAATTGCTAACATTTACTGAATACTCTACTCACTAGGTGCCAGAAATGTACACTTTCCATTGACTCCTTTCAACAAGGCTGTGAGTTAGATATTATTAGCTCTGGTTTGCAGATGAGGGAAAAAGCTCAAAGCAATTAGGCAACTGGAGCCTCTTTTTCAAGCCTATGAAAAAGATCTTTCTCCTTTTTATTCCTCACATTGCCTTCTAATAATTTTCTCTTTATAAAACTATAATTGCCATCTTATTATGATGATTATCTTATTACTGTTATTAAATGTATTTTCAGAATTTCTGCAAAACCTTTTCAACGCTCTTCTTACAAAAGAGAAAGGTCATATTTTGTCATGACATAATAACGGTTAAAATGGGAAGGGTTGCTGCTAAATGCATTTTGAAAGGAAAATTGTATATTTAAACAAGGAATTTTAATTTGTAAAAGCTGATACAATGTACCCTCGGAGCAGAGAGCTGATAAAAAACAATTTTATGGCAAGCACTTGAGTTGGTCATTAAAGATTTACATTTTGATTGAATCAGCAAAACAAACTATTAGGCAGCATTGAAAATCGATGTGAAATGGGTTTCTGTGTGACTTGCCCACGCACAAGTTGTAGTTTGACAGAAAGCAGGTGCTTCATAGGAATCCAATTAGAAAGATTGGTTCAATACAACCTAAAATTGATTACCCATAACTCACGGCTCAAATCTATAGTCATGCCCACAGTCTGCCCTCTAAAGAACATGGTGATCTATTTTGCATATGGACATTTTCAAAATCTTTTGCATGGCTTTAAAAAAGGAATTCTAGCCACCCCCCCATCCCTGGCCAATCTTTTCTCACTCTATACAATGTAAAATTAGGTGTGGTTACCTTTGGCAAGAAGAACTTGCTAAACCTATTTATTCATTAACAACAAAAATTGCTGAATACATGTTATGGGCCAAGATAGGTGCTAGACACCACAGCAGCCACTAAATGGATCAAACTCCAAGCTCACAGTCTTAGAGAAAAGATCAGGCACGGACCAAAGTACTTAGACAATGATTTGGGTTACTTCAAAGGTATTCTCAAATATTTTGACATTTCAGTCCATCCACTGTGTGACTGCTTTGGGTGATAAAGTAAGACACAAGTGATGCTCTGCCAGGTCCAGGCCGGCCTCTGTAGGGACCAGCAGCTTCCCTTTTGGTCTGTTGGATCCCTGGGCTTCCAGTAAACATTTCACCTACCCTGCGGCCTGTGAGGAAGCACAGGCTGGGCATGTGGAGAAGCTCTGTGGAGGGAGAGAGCGAGCAAGAGAAATACCTGAGTCAACTAAGCTGAGGTCCCGGAAATCATCGAACAAAGATATGCCATCCTTGCTAGGCCCTGCCCAAATTTTTGACCTAGAGGCTCATGAAACATAATAACAAATTATAGGTTTTTTGTTTTTTTTTTTTTGCGGTACGTAGGCCTCTCACTGTTGTGGCCTCTCCCATTGTGGAGCACAGGTTCCATACGCGCAGGCTCAGCGGCCACGGCTCACGGGCCCAGCCACTCCGCGGCACGTGGGATCTTCCCGGACCGGGGCATGAACCCGTGGCCCCTGCATCGGCAGGCGGACTCTCAACCACTGCGCCACCAGGGAAGCCCACAAATTATAGTTTTAAGCCACTAAGTTTGGGCATAGTTTGTCATGTAGCAATAGATAAGCAGAAACGCTTAGCGTCAAGACAAAGGGATAAATGAGAACCATGAGAAATCAGAAGAAAGTTCTGTTTCTTGCCTTAATGATGGTGGGAGGAAAGGCTTCAAGAAAGTAGTGACATTTGAGTTGAGTTTGGAAAACTTGAGGATTAGGAAATTCAGAGATGAGAGGATAAGGACAGTCCAGGCAGAGAAAATAATGTGGGTAAAGTCATGTGGGTACAGAGGTGAGAAAGTGATGCATGTGGGGAAGCTGGAATGGTTCATTTTGACAGAAGAAAATGGGCTGCAAGAGAGATTTGTTGGGATATGAAAAAAGAAAGTCTGGAATCAAATAAGACATCAGCGAAGGCCTTAATGCCAGGGTGAGGAGGTAGATTCAATGAAGTGGGCAAGGAAAAGCCATCCACTACGGTGTATAGAGAACTGATGTGTTAACCCTGGGCCTTGGAGAAAGTTAATCCAGTGGGATTGGAGGTGGGAGTTAATGAAAGGTAGGAGGCCAGTTATGAAGGTCCAGCAGATGGAGAACTGACGGTGCATCCTGACCTCTCTTTGGGGTAGAGGTGGGGTACTAGAAGGTATGGACTAGCGAGAAAAGTAACGGCCCCCAGAAACATCCATGTACTAATACCTAGTATCTGTGAATATGCTACCTTATGTGGTAAAAGGGACTTTGCACATGTGATTAACGGCAAGGACGTTGAGACGGGAAGATTATCCTGGATTAACCAGATGGGCCCAATTTAATCACATGCGTCTTTAAAATGGAGAGCCCTTCCCAGTTGTGGTCAGACAGAGATGTGACCATGGAAGAAGGGTCAGAGAGATGGGACATGACAAGAACTTGACCAGCCATTGCTTTGCAGATTGAGGAAGAGGGTTATGAGCCAGGGTACGCAGCACCCTTCGAAGCTGGGGGGAGTCACCAGCTTGCAGTCAGCCAAAAAATCTGGAACTGCGAAGAACTGAATTTTGTCTACAAGCCAGAAGAGTAAGGAAACAAATCCTCCCCTACAGCTTCCAGAAGGGAATGCAGCCCTGCTGACACTTTAAGTTTAGCCTCATGAGACTCAAGTCAGACTTCTAAATTCCAGAACTGTAAAGTAATACATGTGTGTTGTTTAAGCTGCTAAGTTTGTGGCAATAATCGAGAATGAGTACAGATCTCGATGAATGAGTGATATTCATGGAGGACGAGGAGTTGACAGGCCTCTCCTAAGCTTCATCTTCACCCACCTAGGTGATCTTGAACAAGTTATCTAACCTCTCTGAGCTCTGGTTTCCTCTTCTGTTAAATGAGGGGACTGAACAAGAACAGTTGCTCCAAACTCCACGACATGCTTGATCGAGAATGTTCTCATCTGCCAGGCATGGATGGGCATAATCTCAATTGGAGGACATTTCCAAGGTTCTAGAGATAACATCCTTTCCTCTCCCTGTCAAGAAATCATCTCAGAATATAAGTGACGTCTTGACAGGCATAACCTTATATTTACTCCAATCTACTGAGCTTAAAGGCAGGGCACGACATTTTATGTACATACGTTTTCATATTTTACAACAGGGCACAGAATTTCATTAATATAACACAAGACAAGAACTATATCATAGTATAATTATCAGCAGTGAATTACTATTTTAGCGTCACAGTACTAATAGTGGTAGGAACGCTGGATTAGATGTGGTCCACCCTCTTCCTAGCACTGACATTAAACAGTTTTAGAAAATGAAGAGGGGCCTCAATTAGTTGAGGGTGAACCACTTGCAGCTGACAAGGTGGGAGGACGGTGAAGGGGGATAAGGTGTTTTCTAAACTTTAAAACAAAAATCAACCTCTCCGCTGCCCCCCTGCTCCCCGCCATCAGACCAAAGAAACTGAACGCATCCTTAACATGGTAATACATTATTAGACTTGTAATTATTTCATTAGAAAATGACACCCTAAATGCGATCCTAACTTTGTGGAGAGAGCAAGGGTCAAGGATCTCCTAGCAATTCTTAATGAATTTCCTACTGAATAAGAAAGAGCCATAAAGGGTAGCAAGCAGCCCAGCAATATGGACAACAGGCCAGCCTGAGTTGTAGTCTACTATTTAATGACCCAGGGGCTGCTTCACGTTGAACAGCTGTGCCAGGAAAAGCTCTAAATCTGAACATTTCAATATTTTCAAGTCAGCTCAATTTGAGTCGGGCATCCTGACACAAAGCACGTGAATTTCTAGAAAAAGAGATGGTAAGTTGTTGGAGGGGGGAAGCCCTTGTGTGGGAGTGGGGTAATAGGGTGGCCAAGGGCGTGGGTCCCAGGGTCAGACACCCCTGTGAATACGTCCCATCTCTGCCACTTACTACAAGTCTGACGCTGGGTAAGTTATTTACCTCCCTCAACTTCAGCGGCCTCATGTGCAAAATGAGAATCACAGGGCTTTCTTCACGTTCTAAGTGTTTAGACCGATGCCTGGTGGGCAGTAAGGACTCAACATCGGCTCTCACTATTGTTAATAAGACCACAGATACCTCGAAGAAAAGCTGCCAAGTGGACTAGATCATTTCTTTTTTTTTGCTCTATGCGGGCCTCTCACTGTTGTGGCCTCTCCCGTTGTGGAGCACAGGCTCCAGACGCACAGGCTCAGCGGCCATGGCTCACGGGCGCAGCCGCTCTGCGGCATGTGGGATCTTCCCGGACCGGGGCATGAACCTGTGTCCCCTGCATTGGCAGGCGGACTTGCAACCACTGTGCCACCAGGGAAGCCACTAGATCATTTCTTGCTATGCATTATATTAATGAAATTCCTTGTCTGCTTTGTAAAATATTAGGGTACTTCTACATGAAATTCCAAACCCTGCATCTACACTCTTAATTACCTTTTTGGAATTCTCTGTAGTTTGGCTTTCCATCTTCAAATTTTAATCTTTGGAATATTTGAATTGAGCAGACTTTTTTTTTTTTTTCTTTTGCGGTATGTGGGCCTCTCACTGCTGTGGCCTCTCCCGTTGCGGAGCACAGGCTCCAGACGCGCAGGCTCAGCGGCCATGGCTCACGGGCCTAGCCGCTCCGCGGCATGTGGGATCCTCCCAGACCGGGGCACGAACCCGCGTCCCCTGCATCGGCAGGCGGACTCCCAACCACTGCGCTACCAGGGAAGCCCCTGAGCAGACTTTTTGAGGACAGGATTACACTGGGCACTCCTGGCCCGGTTCTCAGAGCAAGGGATGTGTTAGTCGTCGGAACTCTGAGGTGTCCAGGTTAGAAGACCTCTACCACCCATGACCCCGATTCCACAGTGACCTGAGGTAGAGAATGAAGAATACAGATAAATACACCAGAGAAAGTGCTTTTGTTTTCAGGCACATGACATTGGTAGTTCTAAATTGATGACTGGGACACGAAATAATCAGAATAACACAAGAAATCTCTGGTAGAAGTGACTCAAAGTGATTGCCTTGTTTTCTGTTAGCACCAATGAGACTTGAATGGTGCAGACAAAAAAATGCAATTGGATGGGGAGTCAAGGGCAATGGACTCTAATCGTTGCTTTGCCACAAATAGTTATGTGACCTTGGGTAAGTCACTTGTTCTTTCTGGACTTCATATTTCTCCTCTGTAAAATGAAGAAGTTGAACTAGATCAGTGCTTCCCATTCTGGGATACACAAAACACCGGTGGTATGCAACATGGTTTGGGTAATTTTATTATGTATTTACTTTAATATTTACCTGGGAAATATGCTACGTATATCAACCCCATGATTTCATGGATATTACTGCTTTAAAAAAGGCGAAAAATATTTAAGTTTAGAAAGAAGATGCAACAATAGATGATAGGGCTTCCCTGGTGGTGCAGTGGTTGAGAGTCCGCCTGCCGATGCAGGGGACATGGGTTCGTGCCCCGGTCCGGGAGGATCCCACATGCCGCGGAGCGGCTGGCCCGGTGAGCCATGGCCGCTGAGCCTGCGCGTCTGGAGCCTGTGCTCCGCAACGGGAGAGGCCACAGCAGTGAGAGGCCCGCGTACAGCAAAAAAAAAAAAAAAAAAAAAAAGATGATAACATGTTATATTAGACACTGGTCTGATTTCCTAAGGTGTGTATCCCAGCTGATGACCTTGACTGTGTGCATTAATCATATTTTTTTCTACACTTTATGATGCTTTGACATCTTGGGGCCTCACAGAGCCAGGAAGGGAGGGACTGCCCCTACAGGGCTAGCAAATTCCCAGAGAGAGAGCAAACAACTTGCCTGAGGGCACACCTTTGATAAGAAAACAACAAATACAGAGTCCAAACTCCCCATTTGTTTCCTTTTGCTAGCCTCCTGTAGGTTGGGACACTATCCCTCCCCCTCCCCCGGCCCTAAATCACCCCAGGGCCAGGTACTGGACCAGTAGGGACGATGACCCCTGTAGCCCAGAGTCCCCTGAAATTATTCAAACTATCCAATCCTAAAGCTGCTTGGCTTGCCTACCCTGACTTGCCCGTTCCTTCTTGAGAAAACCACAAGCAAGGCTCTGGACCACCTCTTCCCCTCATTCTGCCTCCTGACCCACCCTGGTGCTTCCCTGTGTAGCCCTGCATGGTGTGGTGTGTCCCTTATTTGGGAATTGTGAGCAATAAATTATCTTTTTAATGGCATTTTTCTCCTGATCTGTTGGCCTCACCATACCTGAATAAAAACAACATCCTAGTATGTTTGAAAACAAGATAAAAGGACACCTTTGGTTTACTCTAGTTTAGAAAAACTTTCACTTCATCACCCTGCACACTGGCTCTTTCTCTGTCTTAAAAATTGTCCTGTTACAGAAAGTAGGTTGGTTGCCAGGCGTGGAGGGGAGGAGGGAATGGGGAATGACTGCTAACGGGTACTGGGATTCTTTTGGGTTGATGAATGTTGTGGAATTAGATAGCACTGATGGTTGCACAACTTTGAAAATGTACTAAAAAACACTGAACTGTACACTTTAGCAGGGGTAATTTTATGGTACATGAATTATAGCTCAATTAAAAAAAATTTTCCTCTTGACATTTCCTCTCCTCCTGTCAAACTCCTACTTGTCCTGCAAGATTCACTTTAGATGCCTTCTCCTCCCCCAAAGCTTTTATTGATACATGAATTTCCTATAGTCACTGTAGTTCTTCCTGATGTGGTTTAAACACCGGTTTAAATAGGGGTACGGGGTTAAGAAAAAGAAACCCTTTGGGAGACCCGGCTCTACTGTCCGTGAAACTTGCCATTTAACACTTTCTTCCCTTCTCTTCCCTCTCCCCTTGATCTGAGCATTGGAAGGCAAATCCTAGTTTGACTTCAGTAAAACACAATCCCAAATGTGTGATTTCTTGCTGTGACTTTTCCCACAGTTTTCCCTGGAGCTTTTAAATTAAAAAAAAAGAGAGAGAGAGTGAGAGAGAAGGGACACTTTGTTTTACAGTTGTAGGAACTGCATTTCAGAGAGCGGGGACAGATGAGTTTGGCAGTTAAGTGTGGTCCAAGTCTTATCTTTTCTATTAACTTACGCTGGAAAACATGACTTTTTCTCATCAGCCTGTGACTTTGAGAAAACTCTGAATCCACAAATGCCCACTCTGAAGGGCCGTGAGTTAATAAAATTTCAACAGATGTTGACTCTTTAAAAGATCAACTGAGAGCTTTGAGAGATGGTTTTGGCAGCCTGTTCCTTGGTTCCTGGGAAAGGGAAAACCAACCCTACTGCTTCTACTTATCTGTCCATATCTTGTGTATGCTAACTGTCCGTTATCTTTTTCTTTGAAAGGGTACAGTAACCCCATTCATGAAAGAAGTTCCTAGAAACAGTGATTATCTGTAATGGTGCATCTAAGATAAGACAGCACTCTCCCTAACCTCCTTTACTCCGGTAAAGAGAGCCCCAGCCAAACCTTGATCACCTTGAAGAACACCTGGTTAAGTGAAGGGAGGACTGTTTAGCAGTCAGACGGTGGGTGGAACTGAGGGAGTTAAGGAGTAGGCCGGGGTATTCACTCTTCCTTCCACGCTAGGAAGATTCTTGTGCTTCTCAAACTGTAAAGGATACACAGATCACCTGGACACCTTGTTAAAATGCAGATTCCAGTTCAGCAAAACTGAGTGGAGCCTGAGATCCTGCATTTCTAACAAGCTTCCACTTGATGTTGACTCTGCTGGTCCAGAGACCACACTGAGTAACAAGGAATATCGCTGATTTCCTAAGCATCTTGAAAACCGAGGTCCAAAAGAAGTTTCTGAAAGTTGAAACTTTGGGATTCTTTTTTGCTAGTCCTAGTTAAACTAACAGTGGCAATAATGATTACAATGACAACGATGACTGACACTGATGGAGAGCTGAGTATACACAGGGCAAGCCTAGCCTCCCTATAACTGTTACCATCTTAGAAAAGGACCACCTGGGGTTTGGAGACACCAAAGAAGTTGCCAGAGGTCACTTTGCTAGTAAGTTGCAGAGCAGTAGCTCACACACTATCTGGCTTTACAGGTGGGCTCTTGAATTGACTGTCTGTCACCTTCCATTGTCTTATTTTAGGTTCAGTGAAGCCGAGCATGCAAAGCTTGACCTTTGTTTTCAAAAAGGAGCATTTTCCTTGTGCTACAGGACTAACTCACTGGTGCAAAGTTATCCATGAAATCAGACGGAAAGTACAGGCAGACATAGGCAAAAACTCAATCAATAATGGCTTGCAGGCTTAGGCTGCACTGATAGCAAAAAGTTTCACCCAGTGACTTACTTTTTACCCTGCAAAGCAGATACTAGGTTAGGAGACTGTTGCCACCATATATGGGGCTTATTCAAAATTGGTGAAGAGGTAAGAAAAATGTATCATATGTTTTTACATCAAAATTATGTTATCCTCCTTGAACGAAAAAGAAAATGCTTGGAAAGGATACCAAAAGTATAATGGATAAAAGAAAACATTTCATAAACTGGACTTCATCAAAATGAAAAATGTATATACTTCAAAATATTTGCAAATGATGCGACCAACAAGGGCTTAATTCCCAAAATGTATAAACAGGTCATACAACTCAGTAACAAAAAAAACCAATCCAATCGAAAAACAGGCAGAAGACCTAAATAAACATCTCTCCAAGGAAGAAATACAAATGGCCAACAGGCACATGAAAAGATGCTCAACGTCGCTAATTATTAGAGAAATGCAAATCAAAACTGCAGTGAGGTACCACCTCACAGTGGTCAGAATGGCCATGATTAAAAAGTCTACAAATAATAAGTGTTGGAGCGGGTATGGAGAAAAGGGAACTCATTTACACTTGGTGGGAATGTAAATTAGTGCAGCCACTATGGAAAACAGTATAGAGGTTCCTCAAAAAACTAAAAATAGAGTTGCCATATGATCCAGCAATCCCACTCCTGGGCATATGCCCAGACAAAACTGTAATTTGAAAAGATACACATGTACCCCAATGTTCATAGCAGAACTATTTACAATAGCCAAGACATGGAAACAAACTAAATGTCCATTGACAGATGAGTGGATAAAGAAGATGTGGTACATATATACAATGGAATACTACTCAGCCACTGAAAAGAATGAAATAATGCCATTTGTAGCAACATGGATGGATCTAGAGATTGTCGAACTAAGCGAAGTAAGTCAGAAAGAGAAAGACAAATACCATATGATATCACTTATATGTGGAATATAAAATATGACACAAATGAACATATCTAAGAAACAGAAACATACCACACGCATAGAGAACAGACTTGTGGTTGCCAAGGGAGAGGGAAGCAGGTGAGGGAGTTTGGGATTAGCAGATGCAAACTATTATATATAGGATGGATAAACAATAAGGTCCTACTGTATAGCACAGGGAACTATATTCGATATTCTGGGATAAACTAGAATGGAAAAAACTATGAAAAAATATGTATAAGTGAATCACTTTGCTATAGAGCAGAAATTAACACAATACTGTAAATCAACTATACTTCAGTAAAATATTTTTTTAAAATGTATATACTTCAAACAGCACCATTAAGAAAGTGAATAGAGAAAATATTTGCAAATCATCTGTCTGATAAAGAACTTGAATTCTTACAACTCAGTAATAACCCAATTAAATAATGACCAAATGATGTGAATACACATTTCACCGAAGAGGATATATGGATGACAAGTGCATGAAAAAAGAAATTAATACCATTAGGCATTAGAGAAATGCAAATTAAAACCACAATGAAATACCACTTCACACTCACTAGAGTGGCTGTAATAAAAAAGACACAATAACCAGTGTTGACAAGGACATGGAGAAATTCCCATGTATTGTAGGTGGGAATGTAAAATGGCTCAATTACTTTGGAAAACAGTATCCTTTAATATCTTTTTAAAATAAAATGCATGTGCATTTCTATATGCTTACACTTGTTAATTTCCCTTCTCTTCCTTCTTTCTTTCCCATACTATTTTTACACAGAATGTGTTACGGTGGTTAACTTTGCGATCTAATCCAAAGGTTTCATGATACTGAGATGGAATCCCAAAGAACCGGAGGAATGGTCATGATGCAGAAGTCCTGGATTTTGAGCTGGGCATGCAAGAGCTGAAGAGTCTATGCGTTGTCTTCCTCTGCGAAGTGGATGAATATGTTTGTGGCTCTATGGGATTCAGTTGCACAATGTTAGCTGGAAATTAAAAAAAAAAAAAGTGTGGCAAGGCATATCGGACAGCTAAAGGAGTAAGCCGAAGTAGACACTGTTATTTGTCCAGCAGCTGACTCTCTTTCTGTTTGGGGAAATCGCCAATTGTGCGTGCTCCCTCTCCTACAATGGAAGCCAGAGAGAGATGACAGATCATCCCTCTGGATGCCAGGGTGGGAACACATGAGCCAGGAGCAGCCACTCAGCTGCATCTGCCCAGGGCTTTGGATTTTGACTGAGCAACACAACAGGGATATTAACGTTCCTTCATGGCGGCAGCATGTTCGTGTCTCGAGGCCCTGGTACTGATGCTGAGCGCTCCCGTTTCGCTCCCAGCATTCCCCTCGCTCCTCCTTTGCTTCTTCCAGGTCTCTCCTTGGTGTCATTTAGGGAAGAGGCCACCTTACCCGAAATAGCTCCCTCATCCGCCTGTCATTCTCTGTTCTCTAACTCTATTCTTCTACATGGCACACATCACTACCTAAAATTATGTATTTAGTTTTGTTTATTTTTTCTATTAAAAATGTATTCTCCACAAGGATACAAACAGTCTGCCTTGTTCCCTCACTTTATCTCCAGAGCTCAGAACAGTGCCCAGTACACGGAACTGCTCAATGCACTTTTGTTAAGCGAATAAATAAATGAAAATGAGTCCAGGGCCTGGCAGGCCTGGAAAAACCTGTTAAGCTGCACTGAATTAGTATTAGTTCTATATCAGGCTTACTTAGGGGGAAAATTGAGGCTTGAGTGAGTGACAGAAAGGTGAGGGCATGATTTTAGAGTTCACTCCCAGCTGTGACTTGATGTCTATGTCAAGTTATGAAGTTATTTATTTGTGAAGTTATTATGTTATTATCTTATGAAGCATGAACATCTGGCCGCGCAGACTTTAATTTAAAAAGGCATCTGCCTGCAGGCCCCGACACAGTATCTGCCAACTTCCGCTCAAATACTTATGAAAACTAAGAAAAAGATAGAAACCAGGCCTGATAGAGGGTCAAATGCCGAATATCAGAGGAATTTTCACCAATCCTAAGTCAAATGGTACCGTATTAAGAAAACAACCCATGGTTCTGTGAAAGCATGGAGCCTCCTTCCTGAAAAGAAAGTAAAAAGCGCTTCCTTCACAATTAACTGACAAAGGTTAAAAGAGCAAAAGCAAAATACACACCTAAAAGGAATGAAAGAGAAAAGCTTAGAAATAAAAGGATGAGTAACATTTTCCATGAAAATGCAAACAAAACGATCACAGAGGTGGCACAATTATGTTTTGGCAATTTAGAATCTGAGACAAAAATCATTAATGAAACAAAAGAGGCAGTTTTGTACAGATAAAGTTACAATCCACAGCAAAGACAGAACAGTCAAAAACCTAAACGTATCACTTATCACAGATCCCGAAAAAAAGGTGAAATAGGTAGGAGGCAAGTGTGATTTTAAAACATTCTTCATACACTTTTACAAATCTGGTAGTTAAAAACTATAAATAGGTCGAGGAAGAGAATTTGAACAATAAAGTTAGTAAGAATCGATATGTATATTTGTATACAGAAATGATATCTTTCTCTTGGGCATCCATTAATGTTTATAAATTGACTATGTATTGGCACATTGAGAAAACAACTTCCCCAACTGAAAATACAGAGGTCAAATATCCTCCACATAGTGCAATAAGATTAGAAATGAATAACAAGGCTTCCCAGGTGGTGCAGTGGTTAAGAATCCGCCTTCCACTGCAGGGGACATGAGTTTGAGCCCTGGTCCGGGAAGATCCTACGTGCAGTGGGGCAACTAAATCTGTGCGCCACAACTACTGAGCCTGCGCTCTAGAGCCCACGAGCCACAACTACTGAGCCTGTGCACTGCAACTACTGAAGCCTGTGTTCCTAGAGCCCATGCTCCGCAACAAGAGAAGCCACCGCAACAAGAGAAGCCACCGCAACAAGAAGCCTGCACATGCAACAAATAGTAGCCCCGGCTCGCCGCAACTAGAGAAAGCCCACGCAGCAACAAAGACCCAACACAGCCAAAAATAAATTAATAAATTTATAAAAAGAAAAAAGAGGGCTTCCCTGGTGGCGCAGTGGTTGAGAGTCCGCCTGCTGATGCAGGGGACACGGGTTCGTGCCCCGGTCTGGGAAGATCCCACATGCCGCGGAGCGGCTGGGCCCGTGAGCCATGGCCGCTGAGCCTGCGCATCCGGAGCCTGTGCTCCGCGACGGGAGAGGCCACAACAGTGAGGGGCCCGCGTACCGCAAAAAAAGAAAAAAGAAATGAATAACAAAAGTGTAAGATAGAAGTCTTAGAAATAATAAAACTACTTCCTCTAAAAAATATTGAGGTAAAAGAGAAATAAAGTGTATACTTAATGACAACTTTGAAATTAATGAAAAGAGAATATTTTCAGAAAACCACCAAATCCAAACTCTGACCAAAATCACTGGCTTAAATGTTTTCATTATTAAATAAGAAAGAATAAAAATAAATGAGGTGAGCATTCAACACAAACCTTTATCAAAATGATTAAACATACACATTGAAAATAAAAGGAAAAAGAAAAATATCAGAGCAAAAATTAGTGGATCTGAAAAAGAATAACCATACAATTGATAAATAATTCTATGAGCTTAAAAAGAAACAGGTGAAATAGAGAAATCTCAGGAAATTTTCACCCAGAAAAAAAGAGAAATTTTAAATGGAGGAGAGTGAGGGAAAATCAGATACTCTTTTCTCTATTAGTATGTTTGAGGATTTCCGGGAAGAGAATGATTGGGACTTCCCTGGTGGTCCAGTGGGTAAGACTCTGTGCTCGCAATGCAGGGGGCCCGGGTTTGATCCCTGGTCGGGGAACTAGATCCTGCAAGCATGCCGCAACTAAGGGTCTGTATGTTGCAACTAAAAGATCCAACGTGCTGCAACTAAGACCCGGTGCAGCCTAAATAAATAAATAAATATAAATAACTAAATAAACTTAAAAAAAAGAAATGAATGATTATCCGAGATAATATAAAACTAACAAATAGGGGCTTCCCTGGTGGCACAGTGGTTGAGAGTCCGCCTGCCGATGCAGGGGACGCGGTTCGTGCCCCAGTCCGGGAAGATCCCACATGCCGCGGAGCGGCTGGGCCCGTGAGCCATGGCCGCTGAGCCTGCGCGTCCGGAGCCTGTGCTCCGCAACGGGAGAGGCCACAAAAGGGGGAGGCCTGAGTACCGCAAAACAAACAAACAAAAAAACAAAAAAACTAACAAATAATTGTGGAAGAAAATGTAATTATGTATCAAAAAATCATCTCTAAAGTAGCTTCTGAGGCCAAACAAGTGAGGTTTTCAAACTTTCAAATATTAGATAATTCCTGTGTTTAATACATAAACTTTTTCAGAGTAAGATATGCTAGGGCTGCCATAATAAAATACTATAGACGGGGTGGCTTCAACAACAGAAATTAATTTTCTCACAGCTCTGGAGGCTGGAAGTCCAAGATCAAGGTGCTGGCAGGTTGGTTTTTGGTGAGGCCTTTCTCCTTAGCTTGCAGATGGCCCCCTTCTTGCTATGTCCTCAGGTGGCCTTTTCTGTGTGTGCCACACTCCTGCTGTCTCTTCCTCTTAGAAGGACACCAGTCCTTTCAGATGAGAGCCATGCTCTTATAACTTCCTTTAGCATTAATTATCTCCTTAAAGGCCCCATCTCCAAACAGTCACATTGTGGGTTAGAGATTCGACCTATGAATTTTTCTGGGGGCGGGGGGAAGGGGGCACAATTCAATCCATAACAGATATAACTGTGAAAGAAGAAATCTGAAGTTTAAAGGTATGTCTTGCAGAGTACCTACAGGTATGGTTATGTCATCAGTAGTTACAATAATAAATATTCTTTACTACTTTGCAGTTTACAAAACTTGCTCATTTATACTATTTCTCAAGTCACTCAAATATCACGTCATCACTGAGGCTTCTCTGAATAGCACCTCCACGTAACACGTGCTATCATGTATGTGTAATAGTTCCTCCAGCCACTGCTCTCTAACTCGTTACCTGGCTTTAGTTTTCTTTTTAACACTTACCATCATTTGCTACATTTATTTAGTTAGTTAGCTATTGCTTGTCTCCTCCACTAGAAAAGGCTTCCTCAGAGCCTTTGTCTGTTTTGTGCACTATTGTATCCCAGCAACTAAAACAATGCCTGGCACATAGTAGGTGATCAATAAATTCTTACATAAAAGAGGAAGTTATCATGTGATCACCTCAATTAACCTTGTGTAGGTGTGCTAACAGATGAGCATTCAGAATCTCCTACAGTCATAGGAGAGGGCTTCTGATTTCCCATCCCATACTCTTTCTGGTATCAAAAATCATATTCTTCATGACTCATGTTCTTATCTTAGATGGTTAAATACATTTTTTGAGGGGGGAAAGCTTCACTGTGATATAATTCATATACCATATACTTGATCCATTTAAAGTGTACGATTCAATCATTTTTACTATATTCACAGAGTTGAGCATTCTTTACCACAATCAATTTTAGAACATTTTATCACCCTGAAAAGAAACCCCAATATAGCCAATATGTTGATTAAACAGCAGTTACGGTGGAGTAATACACAGCCATTAAAAACTACCTAGGTCAGGGGCTTCCCTGGTGGCGCAGTGGTTGAGAGTCCGCCTGCCGATGCAGGGGACACGGGTTCGTGTCCCGGTCCGGGAAGATCCCACATGCCGCGGAGCGGCTGGGCCCGTGAGCCATGGCCGCTGAGCCTGCGCGTATGGAGCCTGTGCTCCGCAACGGGAGAGGCCCCAACGGTGAGAAGTCCACCTACTGCAAAAAAAAAAAAAACTACCTAGATCAAGAATTCTTAACTTTTTTTTGTTCCATGGAACCCTTTGGCAGTCTAGAGAAACCTAATGGATGGTCCCTTCTCAGAATAACGCTTTGAACTGTACAAAACAGAACCCACAGGACTGCAAAGGAAACATTACATGGAAATAAAGTTATCAGAATATAACTTTTCTGGTAATAAGTCAGTAAATATGATTCTTCTTTTTAAAGGCGTAAAGTAAAAAGATCTAGTAGCAGATCTAATAGTTATAATTTTGAGGTAGCAGTAAACAAGATGTCTGTGACAAGCTCTAGACAAATTCACAGGTACTGCTAACATGACTGTGATTTGTTGCCTATATCAATCATTGAGAGAAAGGTTAAGTTTCCATTAGAACTGGTGAAAATAAAGATGTAATCGTTTTCCCCACCCAAATTCATAAACCCTCAGGTTTAAAACCCATGAGCTAGCTCATGGGTTCCCAAACTTTTTCTGTAAAGGGCTAAATAGTATTTTAAGCTCAGGGGCCACACTTTCTCAGCCAGTGCAACAGGAAAGCAGTCATAGACAAGGTGTAAACAAGTGGGTTGGGTGTGTTCCAATAACAATTTATTTACCCAGACAGGCAGAGGACCTGATTTGGCTTGTGGGCCATAGTTTGCTGTCCCCAACCTAGAGTACTATTTTCTAACACAGAAAAATGTTCCTGAACTGCTAAATGAAAAAAAGCCAGTTATAAATAATTATGCAATGTCCCATTATGATAACAAAAGTATATCTTTTGTGCATAGGTATATAAATGCACGAGTCTGCAAGGACCAACTAAAATCAACAATGATTATTTCCAGGTGATAGGAACATGAACAATCTTTATATTTTTCTATATTCTCTCTTCTTTTTTTTTTCAATCAGTGCAATAGTTTTTTGTTTTGTTTTTTTGTTTTGGCCCCATCCTAAACCTCCTTTCAGGTAGTGCATCTTGGATCACCCTTCCTGCCCTGGGCCATCGTCTCTCCCTGACCCTGACCCACTGCTCCTCCCTCAGGATGGCTCCCTCTGAGGTTCTGAGTCACTCTGAAGCAGCAGCCGCCATGGGGAGATTATAAGAAAGGAGAGGTTGCCTTTTCCCTTTAGTCCCATTTAGCCCTTGATGCTTCCTCTCCCTCCTCTTGCATAGTTTCCCTGATGGGGAGCTGTTGGTGTGCAGTAGTTTTATAATCATAAAAATAAGAATTAAAATGTATCAACTGGAGGGGTCTTTAAAGGTCCAGACTCAGATGGAGCAGAAATCCCTACAACCGCTCCTTGTGTCTACCTCCTTCGTGAGAAGAAACTCATCGGCATTCTTAAAATCTTTTGAAACGAGTGTAAGTACCGAATTCTATTTTACGCAGTTCAAGACACTGCCCTGAGAAGAGATCCATTAGGTTTCTCCAGACCGCCAAAGGGTCCACGGAACAAGAAAAAGTGAGTCCGTCTCCTATACGGTTCACCCCACAGATCCCGGTTATAACCCTCTTAGAGTCAAACCATCCAAGCTTAGCCTCTCGCTGCAGCACTCTAAGGGTTAAAAGCAAAATCCATACAAAGGGTCCAGCACAGGACTGGCAACTGCAGATGCTCTGTAAGTGTTCACTCCATCCTCCCTTCCATCTACAGGTCAATGTTATCAATATTGGTATTAGAGTCCAGTCTCTTCTCTGAAATCTGCTCACTTCTGGAATGGGTACCTTTGGTTCTCCTACCAGTCCCTCATCTGCATCAGACCCAAGACTCACCTCCGCTGCTCCTCTTAAGTCCTCTGCTTTATTCCTTGCTGGCAGGACCCTGAGGGTGTCAGGTACCGACCTTGCTATGCGCTTCAGGAAGGTGATCCTTCTTCGTCCCCAGGGAGGATAGAGTGCTGATCAGTATAAATCAGTGGTTTTCCAACTGGGACCATTTTGCTGTGTAAGGGACATTTGCCAATTACTGAAGACATTTTTGATGATCAAGACAAGGAGGGTACTACTGGCATCTAGTGGGTAGAGGCCAGGGATGTGTCTAAACTTCGTATAATATGTAAGCCAGCCCGCCAACAAGAAATTCTCTTGTCCAAAGTGTCATTAGTACCATGATCGAGAAATCTTGGTCTAAGCAAATCACGGCAATTCCATTTCCTCTTTCAGGTGGTAAAACTGGCCTGTGAGTTCAAGAGGAGGCCTAGGAGAAAAGAATTTTTATCTCTGATATAAATATAATGCATGAGAACGTACTGCCCTTCCTTCTGGTCTCTGGACCTTCTCAGGGAAAGATGTGATGATTGGAGTCGCAGTAGCTTTGTATCATTAATACAAACAGGATGGTAGAGATAAGATGTGAGAAACACCTAGGTGCTCAGTGATCGCGGCATCTTAGAAACAACCCTGAAACCTCAGTAATGGTCCTGACTTCTTACTGGTGATATAATTTTATTTTAAAATTTACCCTTAGTTCTTTTTCTGTTACCGGTAGCCTAACACACCCTAATGGATACATCACCCTACATGGCCTTAAACCCCATCACCAGCCTTCCTGGTAGATAATTCTTTGCTCTGAAGAGAAGTCTGAAGATAAGATCATACCACATTTTCTGGGCAGCCTCTCTCCCTGTCTGCCCCTGACACCAGGACCCGGTGGGAAGAACACTTTAGCACTGCAGCCTTGGCCACCCTTCCTGCCAGCCTGCACACCGTATTCTGCAGGCTTTCTTTACTAGGCTGGATCCTGACTGATGTCAGGTTTTCTCTACTAGGCTGGATCCTGACTGAGGTGTTATAATTGGCAAGGGAGATGATATCTGTCACCACCAGAGAGAGTGTGAGAAATGGACAGAGGGCAGACACAAGAAACAGAAGGATGTGAAACTGTCAATCACAGACATACAGAATTTGAAATGTTAGCTGCAGAGTGAATATTCAGGGTCACCCTGGCTCCTCCAGTCCCCCATTTTATAGCTATAGAAGCGTAGACCTAAAAGAGTTTAGGGACCTACTCAAGGTCACAGAGCTTTGATAGCAACAGAGCTGAGACTAGGAAGTCAACTGAGAGGACTGAGCCCCTAATGTGTCCACAATGTTGTGCTCTGTGTCCTGGTCAACCCCTCCCCCCATCCCCCATGAAGTGTAAGTTAATTCCCAGGCTCTTCTGATAAAGATCTTACACTGGAACAACAATAAAGGCAATGAGCTGAGCACCTACTATGTGCCAGCCACTTTGTATATTTATCTTGAACCTTCACCATCACCCTGAGCGGTGATGGTTTTTCCCATTTTGCAGATAATGCAGATTGAAACCTGGAGAGCTTGACCAGCTCGCCCGAGGCCACATAGTCAGAGGTCCGTGTAAAGAAACCCATGTCAGATGCTAGAGCTCACGCTGATTCCACAACACCTACTGCCTCACCTCCTAAGCATCAAAGCCACCCACCCTCACTAATGACGGGAACAGACCTAAAGTGGGGGCACCTAAGGTAAGATTTTGTCTTCACAGTCTTTGCCAAATGGATGCTGCTTCTTGGCAGGGACTTTAAGAACAACCTAAAGAGACAGGTTGGGGAAGATAGTTCAGATGGAATCAAAAACTGCCCCCTGCAGTTGAGGAGAAGGGGGGTTTGGGCAGGGTTCAGGGGCCGTGGTGGAGAGATGGAGATCTTGCTGGCTCCCAGGTCAGATCCCCTGAGGAGTCACCTCATTCTCCCCTCTGAGCTCCCCTCCAGCACACTAACTACCAACTGCATGACGGTAAGAGCACAATAGCTATCGTTTCTTGTGTGGTTGCCAGTGTCAGGACTGTGCTATTCATCCGAATAAGGATGAATAAACTACAACCAACTGAGCTTACAGAATTTCCTTTACCCCTCTCAAAGCCTAGTGAGGTCGAGAACTCTCACGTGACCCGGAGACTCAGCAAGGTGAAGACCGTTGCTCAAGGACTTCCCTGGTGGCGCAGTGGTTAAGAATCTGCCTGCCAATGCAGGGGACATGGGTTCGAGCCCTGGTCTGGGAAGATCCCACACGCCACGGAGCAACTAAGCCCGTGCGCCACGATTACTGAAGCCCGCACGTCTAGAGCCCGTGCTCTGCAACAAGAGAAGCCACCGCAATGAGAAGCCCACGCACCGCAACGAAGAGCAGCTCCCGCTCACCACAACTAGAGAAAGCCCATGCACAGCAACAAAGACCCAGTGCAGCCTAAATAAATAAACAAACAAACATGTTAAAAAAAAAAAAAAAAGACTTTTGCTCAAGGCAACACAGCTGAGCAGTCATTTCCGTCATGCCTCCGGGTCCCTCTCGTTTCTACCATCCCCGCCTCATCCCCATCTGCCTGCTTCTGACTCTGTGCCTGTGCTCCAGCTGAGCCGCTGCCCAGAATGCCATCATCACACCTCCTCTTCACAGTCATCCATCAAGGCTCAGATGAGATCCCCCATCCTGGGGGGAAACACATCTGTGACCACTTTATTCTACAGAACTTTTCCCCTCCTCTGATGCCTTAAAAAAAATTCTCTGAACTTTATTACAAACGTCTTATTACACATATCTTGATTTATTTAAGTCACTGCTTCACATAAAAAAAATACACATGATTTTTAAATACTTCTCAAAATAGCCCCCAGAAGGCCACCACTTGCTAGTTGTGCAACTTTGTTCAACCACTCTCGGAACCTCAATTTCCTCAGCCGTCCAAATGGGGACGATCTTATCAAGCACTCGATGGCTTGCAGGGTTCCTGTGAGCCCTCAAGTATTATACAGGAAAATGTTTACTGTAATCCTCTAGACCAGGGACTGGGAAGCCAAATGCCTGCAGGAGTTAGGCAGCTAATGTAAGTGAGAGAAGAAGGCCAGAGTGAGGCAATAGGGATTGGTGGGGACTGTGGTACCTGGAAACCACATGTTTCATCTAAAGGGGACAGTCGTTGTCCAGCTCCAGACAAGTGCTGCCATGTAGGAACAAGGAACTGGTGTTGCTGGAGCTTAATTTTTGAAGAGCAATCAGAAATACAAGCATTTTATAACATTTCTTCATTTTTGAAACATTTTTTATGCCAAACAAAACCCAGAGTCTTCATTAAACAAGCCTCTCTAGTTAAGGTGGGCTCTTTGTATTCACAGTCCCTATAATTCTTGTTTAATGCAGACCATTGGAGATTTGACATAATCAGAATACCTAGGGTAGTGGAAATATAACTGGTGGCATGTACAATTCCTTGCATCCTGGAAGAAACACAAGGGGGATTTAGAGTTGTGTCTAATAAGCTACATATTACACTGCAGCTCAAATTCACGATGGCAATGATGTGTAATATCACGGCCTAGATCCTTGAGAGGGGCCTGACTTTATTTTTTGAAAGACATTTTATTAGTGAGCAAAAAAATTGGTTAGTGTGGGGTTAGCAGATGGAATAACTTGAAGTAAGCCATCCAGTATTCCTATCACTACAATCTAACCACCTTATTTTGTGTCAGAGAAAGGGGTAAAATGTAATAATAGGGTCATATACCCATCATTTGAATAATTTTGAACTACAAAATGTCCTTGTAGTTTTCACAACTGTTCTCCATTGTTTGAGGATGTTACCTACTAAACTGAAAACATAAATTTCATATCTACCACATTTACACCAGCAACAGTATAAAATACAAGCCTAAATTTGCAAAATCCATAATAATTTAGTGATGGAATTTTTTAATAACATGCAGTATATAAATGCAGATTTTATGTAAGTGTTGACAAAATCATTTTTCAGCTTGTAAAATGGGACTGCAATATTACATTTTTCACTTCAGCAATTTTTTACATCGTTTTTGCTTTCTATAATGAATGTGAATGCCATCTTTTATGAATGCAACTTGCCTTTTTCATTACAGAAATTTTGTTTGATGTTATCAGTAAACTTTGGTATGATATGAAAAAAAACAAAACAAAACCCAGAGTCTTTCCTATAGGAAGGCAATATACAACTATGCTTTATGTATGTGTGCATTGTTCCAAACTAGAACAGGCATCTGGATTGGATGCCTGAGTTATCTTCTCTACAGTGTTTTTCTTCAATATGTGCTTTGTGAATCTATGTTTTTTTTTTGGTTTGTTTTGTCTGTTTGTTTCTCAATAAGACTATAAAGTTTTTGTGGGCAGTTCAAATCTTCTGTATTGAAGTACAACTCAAACCCGATTAATCTTGGTAAATGGTACTTGCTGGTTCGTCTAGCTGCATGGTTCTTAAATTTCAGCATGAGTCAGTGTTACTGGAGTTGCTTGTTTAAAATGCTGATTTGCCCCAGCAATTCCACTCCAAGTTATATACCCAACAGAAACGTGTACATATATTCATCAGAAGACAGCTACTAGAATATTCATAGCAGCATTATTCATAATAGCTAAAATTGAAATCAATCCAATAGTCCATCATCAGTCTCAGAATAAATCTAAAAATTATGATAATATTCACAATAAAAAAACATACAGCAATGAGAATGATTAAACTGCAGCTATGTGCAGCAATGTGGATCAATCTCACAAATCATAATGTGGAGCATTTAAGAAGCCAGAAACCAAAAAGTATATGTTTCCACTTATATGTATAGATATTGGCAAAACCTAATCTATGGGCTATAGGTCAAGATAACAGGAACTGCTGTAGAGAGGCAGTGACAAAGGGAACGAGATGGAGGTGGAGGGAGCAATAAATTAAGAGTTTGGGATTAACAGGTACACACTACTATATATAAAATAGATAAACAACAAGGACCTACTGTGTAGCACAGGGTTAGCTTATCTTGTAATAACTATAATGGAAAACAATCTGAAAAAGAATACACACACACACACACACACACACACACACATATATATGTATGTATAACTGAGTCACTTTGCTGAACACCTGAAACTAACACAACATTTAAAATCAACTACACTTCAACAACAACATCAAAAGAGTTAAAAGAAAAAGGGAACAAGGCACTTTGGGGGCTGATTACAGGGGTGTGTGCAAATTCATTGAGCTGGGTGGACACTTATTTGTAGTCTTCTGTCCATTATTAACACTGCAATGAAAAGTTAAAATGCTAATTCCAGGGCCCCGCCCAGACCGACACAATCACTCCCCGGGCAGTACCAGTGCGGGTCAGCAGAGGACTCCCCCTTCGAGAAAGCCACGGTACTTGAAGGAGCACACATTTCTTCCTAGAGAGGGTTTCTATAAGCACTCTAGGCTAAGCCACCCAGCGCCTGCCTTTTCTGCTCTCCCTTGTATATTCCCACATTTTACTAGAAGCAAAGAGTGACAAAATTAAGAGGCATTATGGGTACATTCAAACAGTGGCACTTGAGGCAACAGAGAAGGAGACACCTCTGATAATGTGCCAGCTTATAAAATATGGCTAAATAAAATTAAACGTTTATGGGGTGACTAACGTGCCATATCCCCAGGGGAAAAAGTCAAGCGTTCACCGTTGCTGAACGTCAGCTGAATCCTGGTTTCCCTGCAGGGAGGAGAGCTGGGTGGAGGCCAAAAGGATCTGGGGCTTTTTCCTGGAAGGAAAAAGGGGAGATTCTGAGACTGAGTAGGAATAGGGAATGACCAGCATCATGGATGTTTTGGGAGCTGTGCTTCCAGGCTTTGTTTTTGTCCGTGTGAGAAAGCTGAGGCTGAGAGACGTATTCAGGTGACAGACATTTACATTTTGTGCTCTAGCATTTAAGAATCCCGAAATCAATTGAATGTCAAAGGGAAACCAGGAATGAATCCTTTAATAAGCTACAGGAAGGCGAAGATGGTATCTATCAGCTTCATCTTTGAATCCCCAGCTCCTGGCACCATGCCGCGCACATGAGGACACTAAATAAATTCAGTCATTCAACACCTATTTATTGAATACCTAGTCCAGGTTAGGTACCATTCTAAATAGTTGAGACAGAACAGACGGAAGTCCCTTCCAATGGCTCCTGCCTCACTCAGAGTCTAAGCTGGAGTCCTCACAGTGAGTGAGTGACCACAAGCCTGACCTGGTGGCTAGTACCAGCTTATAATCTTAGATTTAACCTAAGTACGTCTAGGCCTGCAATTCTGTTTTATGCACCATCCTCAAACTTGAAATAAAATTGTTTTAAAAAGAGAAAGTTTCTTAAAATTACATGATTTTTAAATTAACTCGCCATAAAAGACAATTCATTTGCATGACTTTGATCAGTTTTTCATTTTAAAAAAATCTAAAATTTAGTTTAAAAGGAACTTCAAAAGAAAAGATTATCTAGGTACCATCCAAAGTCATCCTGTAGGTTCCCCACAGGGCCACAGGTACGATTTACTTGGAGAAACATTAGAAGGAGGACACCAGGGATGGAGAGGAATACTTTTAGGATCGTGTCTCTTGATGACACTTTTGTCTCAAGGCTGGGTCAAGTATGTAGCCTGTTGCCGGGGGCAGAGAGGGGGCAGATAGAGAAAGGGGCTGGTTCCTTCCAGAAAGCCTGAAAATAGACACATTGGTGCCCAGCTCTGGAACATTTACATAAGACAGGAAACCTCATCGTGCACAGGACGACTTTTGCCTACGGAGACCTGGCAACCCATTAAAGTGGCTGTCAGGCTGTGGGGCTTCGAGTCTTCAAAAAAGAGCAGATCTGCAGAGTTTAACATTTCTGCCCCAGGACTGTAGGCGCACCACTCCGAATACACAATTCACATAGGTTCTGGGTGACATCTCCTGGGTCCTATTGCTTTTTCTCTGCCTTCTTGAGTTTAAGTATTACTCAGGTATTTACAAAGAGGGAGCATAATACTTGGCTGAGATCCATCATAGTTCAGTGCAATCAACTTGCACCAAGCCCTGAAATATTCTGCAATACTGATTTTGTTAAGTAAGTGAACAGGGGCGAGAGTGAACCAGACAGAATTACAACCAGCAGCAACTTTTTATCAAGTGCCTACATTACGCCAAGAGCCTTATTAAAGACTTTTTACTGTTAGTTTATGCCCAGTGACTCTATAAAAGGGGGTCTCCTGAGCTCCACTTTAAGGATGAGGGAATGTAGTAAGGTTAAGGAGCTTGCCTGAGGTCCTGACATGCCTCAGTTCAAAGCCTCATTATGCTTCATAGAGCCTCATTATAGAAGTTCAGAAAACAGACAGGGTTTTAATGACAAAGAAGAAGACAGCAAGGCTCTGAGAAACGTTGCTCTACCAGGGGAGTACGTGGAAAGAGAATTTAATGATATCTGTCTGGTACTGGTTGGACAAAGTTAAGAACGTACATGAAACAGAGCTGTACTCAATGTTAAGACCAACCATCGGGGTCCACACCTCAGTGTGGAGGAATCATTAACGCTGGGAGACAAGGAGGCATGTTTTTGTAATGAGCTTCTCTGGAACCAGTGACATACCTGCCATGGGTCTGCTAGCATCATGCCACTGACGTCCTGGGAAGAGCGTGTGCCAGTCACCTGGCTGTGCCTCCACACAAGGGTGGAATTTGGTAAGACTGGGCGGAGTATTGCTAATCCGTTCCCCTATCAGTTGTTCACACAAAATGCCCACTTGGCTGTCAATTTCAACTTTGAAAGGTGGTCATGTGTTCACGTAAGATTCCGATATGAACATTGTTCACCAGAGCCTTGGCCTTCGCAGATGTAACATTTAGTGATGATGATGTTAATGCTTAATATGTCCCAGACACTATTTTAGGCATTTTTTCATGTGACTACTCATTTAACCTTTGAGGTCACCACTATTAAGCCCATTTTACAGATGAAGAAGGTGAAGTTAGTAGGTGTGTGATACTGGGTGAGTTTACTGCTTACTTAACCGAAGCAGAGAAGTAAACTCACCCAGTATCACACACCTACTAGCTGGCAGAGCTTGAATCTAAACTAGGACAGGATGTCTTCACAATTTCAGTCTTCCGGAGTCATTGAAGACCCAAGATGTAGAGTCCTTTGTCATACTTCAGAGGCATGAATTGAAATTCACTTGCTATAAGGGACTTGGTACCAGAAGCAAAACACTTAGGTAGTGACTAAGCCCAGCTCATGGACCGATATCTGAATCTCAGAAAAGTTCTGCTGTTGTCTAGTTTACTGAATGTGGACCTTTTGTGGGAAAATCATATGATGCAGTGGGTTTAATAATTATGCTTTTAACTACAAGTGACAAAAATACCAAGTAATGGCAGTTTGTAAAGTAAAGACAATTTTCTCATATAACAACAAGTCTGGAAACAGGTGCATGTTGGTGATGTCTCCCCTCATGGTACCAAGGTGGTTGCAGCAGTTCCAAGCATCACATCTTTACACACCAGCATTCAAAAACAATAAAAAAAAAAAAAGAAGAAGGAAGTGGGGCAAAAAATACCCTCTTTTTAAGGAGGAAAATTACTTTCTAGAAGTTCCCCTACCTCCTTCCTGTCACATTTCGTTGTCCAGAACCGTGTTACATTTCAACTCCTAGACTAGCATGTCTCAACCTCAGCCTTGTTGACATTTTGGCACAGATAATTCTCTGTGGTGGGGGGTTGTCCTGGGCATTGCAGGAGGTTCAGCAATATCCCTGACCTCTACCCACTAGACGCCAGTAGCATTCTCCCAGTTACAATAACCCAAAATGTCCCCTGACATTGCCAATGTCCTATGGGTGTGTGTCTTTAAAATTGCCTGGGTTGAGAACCACTGCCCTAGACCAATGACTGGCAGAGAGAAATGGATAGTCACAACTGGCTCAGACCAATCATGGTGCAGCCCTTGAGGCTGGGTACACTGCTGCCTGAAAAGAGTTCTGTCTAAAGGAGGAAGGGTAATGGCTTTGGGTTTGGCAATCATTCCCCTTGTTGCTTTCCTGTCATTCAAAAAAAAGGAAAAAAAATGCTTTTCTCTCTTCCCACATCCAAGAAAGCACTTCATAGGGCATATCAGGAAGAATCAGGTCACAGAAATGGGAGCCTCAGTGATATCTAATCTGCAGCTTTGGTGGCCACAGGAAAACAACTGGGAGTCAGGGTGGCCAGTCCTCTTTTTATTTAGAAAATCTACACCAAGCTGCCTCTCTTTGAAGGCATTCCTTTCTTTTCTTCTTGCCCCTCCTCCCTTAAAAAAAAAGAAAAGAAAAAAAAAGACAAACCTGTATTTGTCCAGGGATATTTGGTAAACAAGGACTTCTAGTGGAAAATCGCCATATTCGTTCCTCAGTTACATGTTGCGAACATTTAAAAATACATGTTGGTTAAAGTATAATTGGCCATTTTATTCCTAATGTGAGGACCGTCATCCCATTGTAAATATGATTATTGGAGGGTGCAAGTTTTAAGAACAACAGCCGACGCGTTTTGAGCATCTGCTATGTTCTGGGCACTCTGATAAATTGCAGGACGTGGATGAACGTGAAGTAGGTGTCAGGACTCCGTTTTACAGAGGAAGAGCCACAGAAGTTCTGTGACTTGCCTGATTTACACAGCCAGGAAGATGAGGCGCTAACCTCTGAACTCAGAGAACTTGAATCATCACCCTTTCTTGTTTTAAAGCCACTTTCAGAAATTAAGATTATGTATCAAATCATTGTCAAAAAAACTAGTCAATTTTATGCCTAAACACACATACACACACCAAACAAAAACCACATCAAACTTTTAAATTGGATGTTTGAAAACCATTGGTAAATTCTGTCAATTGGCTGCCCAAGGTCATTTCAATCTCACGCTACCTATTATTAAAGTTTCAGTCAGTCTTACGTGGAAGATGGATTCAGAACTTTCGGCTAGGGCTTCCCTGGTGGCGCAGTGGTTGAGAGTCCGCCTGCCGATGCAGGGGACACGGGTTCGTGCCCCGGTCCGGGAAGATTCCACATGCCTCGGAGCGGCTGGGCCCGTGGGCTATGGCCGCTGAGCCTGCGCGTCCGGAGCCTGTGCTCCGCAACGGGAGAGGCCACAGCAGTGAGAGGCCCGCGTACCGCAAAAAAAAAAAAAACAAAAAAAAGAACTTTCGGCTAGAAAACACTGCTTGCATTTAAAGGGTTACAAATGTGACTTCTCTGGGTTTTAAGAACTGTTCTTCAGATCGTGGTTTTCATCAAAGTCATATTCTACATTTTTGTAAACATGTTTAATAAGAAAAAGTTAAATAGCAAAAACAATATGAAAGATTGCTCTAAATATGGAAACAGTGGAATGAATGTTATGTTTTAAAGGCGCTCACTGAGGAAAACACTAATTAAAAAGCCCACACTGGGGAGACACAAGAAGGAGGAGATATGGGGGATATAGGTGTATGTATAGCTGATTCACTTTGTTATAAAGCAGAAACTAACACACCATTGTAAAGCAGTTATGCTCCAATAAAGATGCTAAAAAAAAAAAAAAAAGCCCACACTGTGTATCTTAGGGAAGGGAGATACTTCTTCAATGTTTTCTAATAAAACTTTTTTTTCACACTATCCTTTAGCAGTTGGAATGAAAGAGAATATTGAGAATTCTCAAATGGGAACCCAACTTTTACTATTAAAGAGAAAACCCAGAGTCAATATGAAATTAGTTACATTAAGAGCTACAGACTCCAGTGAAGGCTGAAAACTAAATAAAAGAAAATGCTGTTAGTTTAATCTCCTTAAAGCCCTGGAGGCATAGAAACTTCAGGAATTGATTAATTTTCTTTTGCTCAGATACTTTATAATGATTCAGCAAAACAAAGTTATAAATACTTCAGCACTGAGTAACATTAAATTGGGAGCAGATTTGAACCTATCCCCCCAAGCCAGTTTGCCTCAGAAGAGTCAGCAATATCAGGATATGCTTCAGTGCAAAAGTTTATCCTGCATTGATTGGAGCAGAGAAAACAGAATCATACATATATGAGTTTACATATATAAACTTCTATTCCTCATCATGTGTTCAGTGCATTTTCCTCCTCTTTGCAATTAAAACAAATCTGATTCAAATATTTAATTTGAAAACAAAGTTAATCAGATTTTGTAGAACTGAAAAAAAAAATAACCTTAGGGCAAGAGTATATGTATAGACAGTCGGTTCTCATTATTTGCGGTAGTTTTGTTCTAGAAAGTCATAGCAAACACTGAATTAGTGAACAGCAAATCATCGTTCCTAGGGGAAATCCTCCCTGTGACTCTTTGGCCATAATATTTTTGTTAACCGGTCAACGAATAACCTTGTTTTATGTATTTCTGTTTAAAGACATCTTATTTAATATATATTGTTGATTCATAAAATTGAACTTGCAGCCAACAGCACTGTAACTCATGTCTGAACGAAGCTTATCTAACATACATATTTTCTCTGTAAGGCACATCAGATAACACTTTAGCACTCTGCTTGGGGGCCATTGCAAATAGCAAAACCACCAACGAAAAGCACAAAAATGTGAAAAGCGTGGTGCTAAATAGACTGTGAAAAGGACACTTGTTCCGAGGCTGAGAGCTGAAACAGGAAGTTTAGAGAGTCTCCTTCCTTGATCTCAGCTGGGATTGTGCCTGATGGCGACTCAGATTTTTCACTGCTCTGCATGTGTCTGGGAATGATGGCAAGAGTGCTGCAAGTATTGGTTTGGGGTTTACACACAAACTTTAGTGAGCGGGTGAATTTACACATACAGAATGCGTGAATACTGAAGATTGAGTTTCTGCACAGATGTATACAAAAAATCTGTTCTCTGCTTCCTGCAGATAAATGAAGGGAAGCATTCTCTCTTCCAGGCTTTTGTATAAAACCCTTGGGTTGGGAGCAGGTGGATTCTTAAGCATGGCAATGGTTATAATAAGCAAGGTTGTGGAAGATAAAGAAAAGGAGAGGCCAGGATGGATCGCTGCCTAGGATACAGGGTCCTTAGCAACTTAAAACTACCATCCAGCCCATTTTTCAGGCACACCTAAGGCTTCCAAGTCAGAGAGCTACTTACTGGATGTGTGAACTTGGGCAAAGCATGTAGCTGCTCTGGGCTTTAGTTTTCTCACTTGAAAAATGGGACTAATTCTGGAACACACCTCTCTGAGTTGCTGTGAGGATTAAATGAGATAATTCATTTAATGACCTAAAGCACAAATCCTTGGGAAAACCAGACATGTACCAACTCCTGATGAGATGTGATAAGTGAAACACACAAGCCAGTTATGACATATTGTGGCCAAAAAAGGAAAATGCTGACCAAGCCTCAGAGCCAACCAAGGGAGAGAGAGGAACAAAGTCAACAGCTCCAGGCTTCGGATGCAATCGGATAAATTCAGAAAATAGGACAGCTGAGTTTTTTGTTTGTTTGTTTGTTTTTCAGTAAGGGCATGAAAAAGAGAAAAGGAAGGGGAGGCTATTCTAGATTGCGAATTGGAAGGGGTGTAACAATCAAGGGCAGTACATGGAGAAACCAATTGTAAAAGACACTTTTGAGACAACTGGGGGACATTCGAATACCAACTGGCTAGTTTAACAATATTAAATAATTATAGCTAATTTATTAAGTGTGATGATGGTATTGCAGTTTTGTAGGAAAATGTCCTTATATTTTAGAGATGCATGCAGAAGTGCTAAAACGTGAATGACATGTTCTGAATGACAGGGATTTGCTCTAAAATACTATGGAAAGAAAAAGAAAAAAGGAGAGGACTGGGAAAAACTGCTGCTAAATTAGTTATGCGACTAAAATGAATCAATTCCTCCTGAGCGATTGCTGCCTAAAGTACTTTTGGAACTCAGGAGGGAGTTTAGCTCAATTATTCTACGTAGTTGTTATTACTTAGAATGAACATTTTTGTTTGAAAGAGAGAGAGGTAGAAATGCATAAGATACAGTTGGTAAGTAACAGCTGCCTCTGAAACCTCTTGAGATCTTTGATTTATGAGTTCAAGACCCTTCACTACAACATTCAGGATCTGACATAAACTGAGACCTGAAAGCTAAGGAAGAGTGGTCCAGGCAGAGGGAACAGCATGTGCGAAGGCTCTACAGGGCTCTTTGGCATGAGGTTGAAGCCTGGAGACCGGGCTCCAAATCTCTTGCAAAGTAGGTGGCAAACTGTTAAGGTTTGGAAGGCGCATCTCAAAGGTATCAGATGCTGTTCATTTTCTCTCTCTGCCATACACCTAAAAATACTGTTCTTGAAGAGACTCACCTTTGGCAAAGTAACAGTAACCAACCCAGTCCACCCTATAGGGCACTTAAGAGTTTATATATAAAGCTCTTCCTTCCAAGCATTTCTGCATTTTGACTTTGAGCCTATGAGGTAGACAAAGTGGGTATTACTATCCCCAATTTACAGAGCAGGAAACTAAGGTTCTGAAATACCAGGTGTCTTGACCTGAGTCACCAAGTTAATGAGTGGCTAAGCCAGGACGTGAAGCTGGGTCTCTGGCCACTAGATCATTCATAAAGGAATCAGTTCATGACAACACTCACTGATCTTGTATGATTTTGTTGTAGGTGAAAGCTGAGGTCGTAAGATGAGTTAGACCCAGTCCTTCCCCTCACAACCTTAGCCCTCGTAGTTCCCCGCATGTTTAAGCACAGTGTCTAGCACACAGCAGGAGATCACAGACCAGCAGAGTCCTGTGTCCTTCCATTGACCCTTTGCCTTTGCAAATGTTTGCTAGGTTCTGCCAGATGGGTCTGATATTACATTTTAATAGTGAAAAACAGTGAGGTGATTTTCACTGACCTACTGGCATTTCATACTAACCCATTCTTAGAATTACACGCTTTAGGTAACATGTTTCAGGCCTCCTGTCTTGCCCTTTTCTAACCAAAATTGCACACAAACGCACATAGGGTTTAAAAAAAGGGCAAGTCTACATTTGCCCATTACCTCAGAGCTGTCCATGGCTCCCCACTTTCTAAGGCAGAAGTGGCAACACGGTGGATTTACAGGCCAAATCCAGCCCTCAGATTAAATCAGCCTCACTGACAGAGGAGTGGGGCCCTTCCCCGTACTGGATCTTCACTGTGTTTTAAATTTGAATTAGTCACCAACACTTACAAATAGGGAAAGTGGTATAGGGGTTTGGATCTTGCCTTCTCTTGAACAATGGGAAGATCCAGCAAGGCTAGTCCTGTATTCTCTCACAGTAACAACTGGCTAGAGTATTGTGTGGCCTCTTTAGGTGACTCAAGTGCACTCCTATTTGCCACAGTCCCCACCATTCCCTATTGCCCCTGGGCCACTGACTGATTCACATCACCTGCCTGGTCTTGGCATTCATGTACAAAACCTCAGGGCTAAAGGAGCAAAGACTCTTTCTTTAGCCCTACATCCATGGCCCATGGCCTCCACCACCAGCCCCAACTCACTTCTCCTGCCTCATCTCCATCCCACTCTGAGCTTTACGCTTTGACAATCAGGAGATGATCTGAGTTTCTAGAAAACAGCAAGCCTTTGCTTCCTTGGAACGCCCTTCACCCTTTGCTCAGTTTTGCAAAGCCATATTGAGCCTTCAAGTCCCAATTCAGATCTCATCTCATCCAGGAGGCCTTTCCTGATGCTTATGGTTGGATAAGGATCTCTTTATGCTCCCCTAGTTGCTTGTGCCTCTTTAACTTACGATTTGAGATGATCTGCTTGTCCAGCTGTCTCCCCAGTTGGGAAGCTCCCTCACCTGCCCACACTCACTTTTGTATCCCAGCCCCTAGTGCAGGGCCAAGCACATTTACTGGTGGATGTCATAAAAAGTCAATCAATGGCTCTGAGCCCAAGTGTCTCCAGGGAGGAGGCCTTGGGGGTCCCAGACTGAGAAACTTTCTTTGAGTCCAAATCCCCTTCTGTAGCCTTTCCTTCCATTTCTCTCTGTGTCCATTCCAAGAGCCCCTGGCTGCGGGGGGGCGGGGGGGGGGGGAATCACGCGTTTGGCTGTATTGAGTACTTCGGGCTTTAGATAGGAGATAACTTTTTAACCATCAAGTCCTTCTGACTTTTTGTCTTTGCACACCTGGCTGGGGTAAGGTGGGAGTGTAGGTCAGTCACTGGGTTGCCTTTTGGCCCTGCTGGGGGCAAGGCTGAGGAGATCACTCCCCAAGAAAGGTGCTCCTGGCAATTTGGGGGAGGGAACCACTTCAGAGATGCCAGCCAGAGGCCAGGATGGGTTAATAACTCTAACTGCTCACTGCAGCTATTAATAATCGCCAGTTATTTAGATATGAAGTCATTAATTCACCACGAGTTAGTGGAGGTATTTAGTGAGGAATTAAATACCTGCTTAAGGCCATCCTTAGAATAAAGGCAGGGAACGTGGTAGTCTAATTTAGAGACTGCTCTAGGAAACTCACCTGGATGATAGAATCTGCTGAGGATGTTATCTATTACTTAGCAGAACATCCTCAGGGGGCTCCAAGGGAGACACTGATAGATTCCTACTTATCAGGAAGATTCGAGTTTTTCCCGGACAATGTGAATTATGTAGCTGATCTTGTTTCCCTTTTTGTTTGAATTGCTGGAAAGCTCAGAGTCAAATTTGTGTCTTGCCTGTTTAAATCTTCATGGTATTCATTTTTGGAATAAACCTCATTCTTAGCTCCCTATTTTTATTTTTATTTCTTTTGGTTTACCTATTTGAAATAATATATGTGTGTATATATATATATATATATATATAAAACTTTCCCACCCTGTTCTTCTACGAAACACAAGCACGAAATTAGCAAAAATCATTCATAGTCATACCTGGAGAGAAACACCCTTATGTTCTAGCATATTCCCTCTCTCCTGTCCCCACAGTACACATATTTTACAAAAGGAAATCATGCCATATATAGTGTTTTATAACTGTCACTCCCACTCATTACCTTACGCACATCTTGGATCTAGTAGATGTCCCATAATTTAGTCAACCAATATAGGACTGGTGAAGTTTAGGCTAGTTCTAAATTTCTCCATTCACAGAAAGAAATATTTTGATAATCACTCTTCAGGCTGAACCTTTACGCACATATTAACACTTCTTGCAATTAAAATTCTTAGAAATTCTCATTGGCTTCTACTTTAGGTCATCTTGCTTTACTTAATGTATGCTGTTGATTACCTTTACTTTCTGGAACAAGCAGAGACATAATTAAAGAGAGAAAGTCAGACACGCCTAACCTCTAGTCCTCAGACTAGCAGAGGCTCAGCACAGCTATCCATCAGTCAACTGGAATTAGCACATGGCTTTTACATTCAGTTTTTCTCTGAGGACTCAACATAAAAAAAACAAGGGCTTCCCTGGTGGTGAAGTGGTTGAGAATCCGCCTGCCGATGCAGGGGACACAGGTTCGTGCCCCAGTCCGGGAAGATCCCACATGCCGTGGAGCAGCTGGGCCCGTGAGCCATGGCCGCTGAGCCTGCGCGTCCGGAGCCTGTGCTCCACAATGGGAGAGGCCACAACAGTGAGAGGCCCGCGTACCGAAAGCAAAGCAAAACAAAACAAAACAAAACAAAAAACCAAGAGATGTTCTCTGTCCTCAAGGGGTTTAAATTCTACTAAGGGAACAGATGAGCAATAAGGTGTGCACCAAGTTACCAAATTCAAGATTGGAGAAAATTTCTATCAACAGCAACATAAGGTGGTATCTGAAAAGTGCCAAAAGCAACAACTCGAGAAGGCTGGTGGGGGCATTCAGCAGGTATTTACTGTACCAAGTGCTGTGTGCGAATAGAACGCAGCTAAGGACACCAAGGAGCTCAAGATCTTTGAGGGGTGTGTGTGTGTGAATGGGTAACAAGGAAGGGGGTCCCAGTGCAGAACAACGAGGCAAGTGTACTCAGAGACACGCACAGGATCTTCTAGAAGCTTAGAGGCCAGCTTCTTAAAGGGGAAGAGGAGACCAAAACAGCCTTCCACGAGTGTAGCCTAAAGAACACAGAGAACGCCAGAAAAGAGGCACGAGTGTCTTAGTAACAAACAGACCTTTAGCTGAGAGCAGATGACTCAAACCTTTGACTGTGACCCACACTTAAGAAATTCACTTAAAATCTTAATCCAGTATAGACTTGTTTTTGTATCTAAGTGACATACAAGTCCATGTATAAATTCTTTCTGTAAAACATGCAAACTACTCTTTTACTTTTTATTTTAATTCAGTAAAAGAGAGGAGGGTTGCCAGCCACTAAGTTGTTGTTACGACCCATTGGAGTACACTGACTGTTATCGGCCTAAACTGCAAGTGGCCTCAGTGCTTGATAAAGAAAAATTAAATGGGGTAGTGGCTTAGACTCCAAGTCTCCAAAACAGATCAACCCCGTCAGGAAAAGGCTGTGTTAGTGTGAAAATGAAAGTGAGACTAGGTGTCCATTGTCTTGGAAAAGAGAGTAAAGAACGCGTTTTTTTGTTCTTTTGAGTGGTTTACCAAAGGCTGCCTCACCCTTTGTTATGCAGAGCTAGTGCCTGGGAAGAATTGACCAGTTTTGTGCAAATTGCTCCTAATCTCTTTTAGAGAGATCTGGGCCTAAAATAGTTAACCTTCAGGAGACTTACACTAATGATTAGGTCTGACCCGAAGGGCTCAGAATCCACAGAGGTGGGCTGCTTTTGGCACAGGGTGTGGTTGATGAACTGAACTCTCCTGGGCTCAGTCGTCTTGGCACAGTGGGTGTGCGTTGGTGAAAAATGGCCATATGTGGGAATGTAAACGGAAGAAAGCCGTAATAAAGCCCCAGACGAGACGTCAATTTGCTTCAGCAGGTGCTTGGACCAGTCAGGACAACTCGGTAATTAACACGCACCCGCAGGTGCGGGACCAGTCTTCAACAGCGCCCCCGTGTGTTTGGGAGGAGCAATGGCAGAAAGTGATCAATGTAGAATTTCTTCGCTTGTGGAAGAGGAGTAACTCCTTCCAGGCTCAGTAAGATTCTGGGGTTCTTGGTCAGTTGTGCACGAGGGGAGATGTCTCAAAAGAATGCTATAGAACATCCTGCTATTAGGGAAAGATTAATTATTAAAAAAAAGATGTGACCGGATTTCAACTCTGAGTTTGGAGTCACTGCAGTAGCCTGGGTGCATCTTACTGAGCCCATATTCTTAAGCACACCACCAATGTTCTCCAAGTCTGGTCCCACGACCAGGGGCATCAGCATCACTGGGGAACTTGTTAAATATGCAAATTCTCACCCCTTACCCCACCCTGCCCCCCCAAGAACTATGAATCAGAAGCTCTGGGGTTGGGGCTGGGCAAAATCCTTATTTTACAAGCCCTCCAGGGGATTCTGATTCCACTAAAGCCTGACAACGATTGCTTATTGGTTCCCCACACTCCCCACCTTTCTCTTTTTTTTTTTTTTTTTTGCGGGCCTCTCACTGTTGTGGCCCCTCCCGTTGTGGAGCACAGGCTCCGGACGCGCAGGCTCAGCGGCCATGGCTCACGGCCCCAGCTGCTCCGCGGCATGTGGGATCTTCCCAGACCGGGGCACGAACCCGTGTCCCCTGCATCGGCAGGCGGACTCTCAACCACTGCGCCACCAGGGAAGCCCCCTTTCTCTTCTTTAATCCTTCTAATCCTGTGCCTGGGCTGGCTGCTGAAATTAAAACAATAGTTGAGACAAGTTCGTTAAGAGGTTGGAAGAGAGTGCTAAGCCTCTGCGCAAGAGCTGGGGCTTAGTTTGTTCCTGAGAGCTGGTAGAATTTGACCAGGCAGAGAACAGACAGGAGGATAATCTAGGTGGAGGAAGAGACGGGCCTTAGTAGAGGGCGGAAGGGACAAGGCATGCTACAGGTCAGGCAGGCAGCCAGCGTGGCTGCACGGAAAGGTGACTCTTTCCCTGTAGATGGGCAGCAAGGCTGCAGAGGTAGTTTAGGGTTAGACTGAGAAGGGCCTGAAATCTAGGTTTAGATGCTAATGCCTTATCTGGTAGATAATAAGGAGGCGTGGGAGATTTTGAGCAAGGGAGTCCTAACACGGACATTATTTTGGGGAAAAAGAAAAGAAGTAACACAAATTTACTTTACTGTGTCAGTCACTGTGCCACAGTCTTCCATATATGCTCTCATTTTGTCCTCCCACCAATGCCAGGAAGCGGTAGTGTAATCCTCACCTAACACAAGACACTGAAGCTTGGAGAAGGTCACATAGCCAGTGATGGACCTGGGCTCAAACTCAGGCAGCCCAGCTCCAGAACCCACGCGCTTTGAACCACGTTTCTCAAACGTTTCTGGACTGAGCCTCAGAGTCAGAAATGTCAGTTACATCACGATCCAGGACACACATACCGAAGTGCTAGGAAACAATACTCAACTGTCGCATACTTTGATTTGTTTTTTCTATTCTTCTGTTCTCGTCTGTTTTCTTCTTTGAAGGTTTTCATTTATGGCTCCCTAGTTACGGTTAAGTTATGATTTAGTAACGATTTCACATCCCACTAATGATTGGGTTCCAACCCAAGGTTTGAAAAACACTGCGTGAGAATATACTACTTTACAAAGAAAAAGCCAACAGATGGGAAATAGCAAGCCTATAAAACAGAATAGATGGCATTTAAGCACGTAATTGTTGGGAGCAGGTGAAAAGTGTTATGGTCAGGCATTTGGGAGACAGAGAGAGGGAGAGGGAGAAATCTGAGGTACCCATTTTACAGAGGGGAAAACTGTGACTCAGAGAAGTTACGCATCTTGCCCAGCTCCATAATCGTTGAACCCGTGAGAAGAAGTTCCAGCACAGCTAGTGGTCAAGAGAGTCTGTGCTCTTGACCACTAGCTGTGCTGGAACTTCTTCTCGTGACCTTCCTGATGAAAACCACGTTCTCCTTAGTGTGGCCTTCTCCTGTTGGAAGCTGACCGTAAGTCTGGTCAAATTCTTTTCTTCTTCGTGAACAAAAACTTTCCAAAGTGACGGGAACAGGCGTGTGTGTGGTAGTGGATCCAGGGTCCCCCGCTCTCAGTGGGGAGTAGGTTGGAGGTTAGGTTCCAGCCCCTCCTTATTCTGCCAAAGGCCAGGGGCATCCCAATTGGGGGGAGCATGAGGGTGAGTGCTGTTCTGTTCCACTTTCAGGATGTGGATGTCCTGTCATCCTTTGTGCTCCGGCCACACTCTTGTCCCTTTGTTTTCTTTAAAATTTCATTTTTTTTTAATTTATTTTATTTTTTGGCTGTGCTGCCTGGCTTGCGGGATCTTAATTCCCGGACCAGGGATTGAATCCGCGCCCTCGGCAGTGAAAGCGTGAGTCCTAATCACTGGACCGCCAGGGAATTCCCCTAAAAAAATTTTTTTTTAACTGAGGCATAGTTGATGCACAATATTATATAAGTTTCAGGTGTACAACATAGTGATTCACAATTTTTAAGGGTTATAATCTGTTTATAGTTATTATAAAATATTGGCTATCTTCCCTGTGTTTTACAATACATCTTTGTAGCTTATTTATTTTATACATGGTAGTTTGTACTTCTTAATCCTCTACCCCAATCTTGCCTCTCCCTCCTCCCCTCTCCCCCACTGGTAGCCACTAGTTTGTTGTCTCTGTGAGTCCGTTTCTTTTTTCTTCTATTCACCAGTTTGTTTTATTTTTTAGATCCCACATCTAGGTGATAACAGTACAGTATGTGTCTTTAGCTAATTTATTTCACGTAGCATAGTACTATCCAAGTCCACCCATGTTGTTGCAAATGGCAAAACTGCATATTCTCTTTTATGGCTGAGTGTCCCTTTGTCTTCTTGAATTTGCCAAGCTTGAATTTGCCAAATTTGTCCTCTTTCCCAGGTCTCAGCCGAGAAGGTCCCTTCCTCAGAGTCACCTCTCCTGACCACCCCAGATAACCAGCTCTCCATCACTGCCCTCTGATTACCTCTGGCCATGTGTCACACACCCATCTGTGGGTTTACTTGACTGTCAGCCTCTCCAGTAGAATGTAAGCTCCATAAGGGCAGAGAACACACCAGTCTGCCTAATTCACGAACTCCCTGTGCTTAGCACATGCCTGGCCCCAAACGGGACTCTCAGTCACTATTCCTTGCACAAGTGAACACATCGAGCTGGAGATCCTTCAGGAGTCATGCCCATGGTGTGAACCTGGGTGAACCCTCCCCTCTCTGCGTCTCAGTTATCTCATCTGCGAAATGGCCTTGAGGTGACCTCTAAGCTTCGTTCCAGCTCTGAAATTCCCCAGCTCTACTGATCTGACATTGGAAACGACCGCGCCCCTCCCTGTGCAGTTCTTTTGCCTTTATCGCCTAATTATTTCTTTAGAAAAGGGGGTGGGGCAGTACTAGTAGAACCTTCATTCCTTTTTGAGCATTGGGCGGTTTTCCAATTCTTGTAATTGCGTTAGAAGCCCAGCAAACTTAACCAAGTTATTGATTCTGGAGTTTCGGGTCTCCGTTGCTGAGACCAAACCCACACACAGGCTGGCAGCTCAGTCTTATTTTTTCTCCCTCTCTCTCTCTCTCTCTCTTTTTGTAATGTTGTGAGATCACAGGGCAGTCCCTGAATCAACAATTCTTTCAGGCTATAATAAAGTCGTATTTTTGAATTTTGCTTTTGACTTTAATTGCACCCAGGCATGAAACGAGAGAATGAGGGTGCCGTTCCAGATGAGTGCACATTCAAAATCATTCAGACTCTACTTGGACGAGGAGAGGCAAATTAATAATGAGAACAAGCAGCCTTTGGAAATAGGCTGCCCCCCTCCACCCTTCTTTGTAAAATGGAATCATTCTCCTAACAGTGTCAATGGAAAAAACACCAGAGCAAACACACTGCGGAAGGCCCTGGCACAATTGGTTCTTCTGGTCTAGGCAGACCTCAATAACGTGAAGTCTGAACTATGTACATAGTAAAACCAGATAACTCAACATTCATTCATTTATTCATCCTTTTTTTTTTTTCAGCTGAGCCACGTGGCTTGTGGGATCTTAGTTCCCCAACCAGGGATTGAACCCGGGCCACGGCCGTGAAAGCGCAGAGTCCTAACCACTGGATCACTAGGGAAGTCCCACTTTTTTTCCTTTCTTTCTTTCTTTCTCTCTCTCTCTCCTTCTTTCTTTCTTTCTCTCTTTCTTTCTTCCTCCCTTCCTTTCCCCCTCCCTCCCTCCCTCCCTCCCTTCCTCCCTTCCATCCAACAAATGTTTGCTGAACTCATACCCTGTGCCAGATTTTGGACTGGGTATGCGGATAAAACAGTGAATAAGACAGATACAATTTCCATCCCAATACAACAAATAGTACTCATGATAATAACTGTTATTCATACTTACTAGGTGCTTGACATAGTTTAAGTGTTTTTAATACATTTTCTCATTTAGTCCTCACAATATCTTTAGGAAGCAGGCACCCTTGTGACTCCTACCTTAGAGATGGGGAAACTGAAGCCCAGGGGGAATGAAGTGAATTGTTGAAGATCACGTGGCTGGAAAGGGAAGCACAAGGATGGCTGTGCTCTTACACAATGGAGTTTGGAGACTAGCGGAGCAAGGAGGTGAGCAAACGGGGGTTCTAACGTGGTTTGAGAAGTGATGAGCTAGGAGACAGAGAAAGGGCTGGCTGGAGAGGCTGGGAAGGGTTTGTGCGAGGCGTGACGTCTAAGCTGAGATCTGAAGAAGGAGAAAGAATAGGTAGGCACAGATTATGGGGCATTTGGAAGAGGTGAAGATATTTCAGATGGGAGAGGGGTGGAGGGGTAGGACGGGAGAGGAATGGGAGATGGGTCTGGCAGGGTAGACAGGGGGCCGACCATGAAGGGCCTGGGAGCCCAGGCTAAGACCTCTGCGTCCCCGAGGCAGTGAGAAAGCCCTAAGGCAGCCCTGTCAGGTTCACCTCTTACAAAGTTCATGTCTAACCGCTCTGTGCCAAGAAAGGACCGGAGGGTTGGTGGTAGAGAGACAAATTAGGCCCCGGGAGAGGTGACGGGGATCTGTCACAAGGCTGGGGGCAATGATGAAAAAGAGGAGTGTGTTGGTTTGAGAGCATTTCGGATGTAGAAATTGTAGGACTGGGTGATGATTCGAATCTCCATTCTTTAAATCAGGCAGGACACTAAATTGAACAACTCTGGTTGCCTGTGATAACTGATAACTCTCCACTTCACTTTGTGCTGTGCAGACTGGGTTACACATGAGAAAACGAGGGAACCCTCTACCCTGTGAGGTCATCTTTTCTCAAAGACTCAAAGTTGACAGAACAAATCTACATCCATGGTTCAGTCTTTGCCATCGTTCATTACACCATTTTCAAACTCCTTCATAAGAATTCCTCAGCTAATTTATAATGAGGATCTAGTCTTTTTCTTTTAACTGGTAGTTGAAAGTGATTTAGTTCACCGTGTTTTGCTTTTGCTTGGCTACCAAGAAGTTCAGGACGAATTTTTTTTTTTTTTAATTTTATTTTTGGTTGCGTTGGGTCTTCGTTGCTGCATGCATCAGGAGCGGGGCCTACTCTTCGTTGTGGTGTGTGGGCTTCAGTAATTGTGGCTTGCGGGCTCTAAAGCTCAGGCTCAGTAATTGTGGCACACGGGCTTCAGTAGTTGTGGTTCGCGGGCTCTAGAGCGCAGACTCAGTAGTTGTGGCGCAAGGGCTTAGTTGCTCCGCGGCATGTGGGATCTTCCCGGACCAGGGCTCGAACCCGTGTCCCCTGCATTGGCAGGAGGATTCTTAACCACTGCACCACCAGGGAAGTCCCCAGGGTGAATTTTTACACTCATAATAAGTGTAGTAGCCTAGGGGCTTGAGCTATACATCTTGCCTTCTTTAAATTTAACTTCTATCAATTTCTACATGTGCTTTTTTTTATTGGCACAAATACTTTTATAGGCCTCCAATACTGTTTGGAAGAAGTGGTGTATAAAATGATAAATGCAAATTGCCCATCTGAGGGTGAGGTCACATGGTCTAGCTTCTAAACCAGCTTCATCCTCTCCTGTCACAGGTCCTGAGATTCCCCCATTAGACTTACTCCCTTGTGTTCGGGCATCTTCTTCATAAGACCCACAAGAAGTACGCATGTATTGTTTTGGACGGTAACTTGTCTGCACTTAATAGTAAGACAGATTAGTTTGTTGAATGTAATGTCACACTCAGCAGGTGTAGGACTTGGAAGTGATAGGAAAGAGGACAAGGGAAATTTTGGTGGAGACCTGGAGGTTAGGGATATTTTGGAGGTTGGAGCTTTGGGAAGGCCAAGTAGTACCAGGATGGACCTGAGAGGGAGGCCGTGGAAGGAGTGTCCAGATCACCCCGAAGGAGGACAAGAGTCACTGGCAGGAGAAATGGAGAGCCAGAAATCTGGTCACCCCGCCTTGTTTTCCGCCACTCGGTTGACACAGGCTGACCAAGCCACGCTTTTGACCGACGTGAACGGCAAATCTAAAATACCACAATTAGGTGACTGCCCGCGAGGAATGATGTTTACGAGGCTTGGAAAGAGATTCCACTTTCTCTGGTCTGAATATCTTTTATTACGTTTCCACTGTTGGTGGTTTATTCATTGCATCAAGTCACTGCCATCTCAGGAAGTGTCTGCTAAAATGTGAATACCCCCAGTGGTGTCATGAAAGAAGGATAAAATCATAGAAACATAGACCTTTGGGCTGGAAGGGATCTTGGAGAGAACTGATGGCAACCCTCGTGTATGTGATACACGAGGAAACCTAACCACAGGGAGGTTAAACCAATCAGACCAAAATCACCAAGCCAGTTAGTGACAAAACTTGGACTAGAATGCAGCTCTCTGGCCACTAGTAGAAGCTCTTTCTATACTAGAGGCTAGTTTACATCCGATCCCTTTCTAAAGTAACAGCTAAATAAAAGGAAACTGGAGCTCCAGAGTGAGCAGGTTTTGATAGGAGGAGAGAGAAGAGAGACCAGTAGTAATTATGTGGACTTATGGAGACCCGAACCATTTTTGTGAACCTGTGTTATGTTTGTGGAGAATTGTCCTTTGTCTATATCACATGATTCTGGTGTGACCGTCAGTCATCAGTCAAAGACCCTAAAGCTGGCCAACCCCCTACCCCTGAGGGCCCATCTGACTAAGTCTGGTCAGTCATAGGTCACCATGCCCATTTTGTAGTCATTGGTCCAAGCAAGGGGTGGGTTCCAGGTCCAATCAGAGTCCCTCCATGAAATGGGATGGAGGGAAGTCTTACTTCCTCTGTAAAGACTATTTGGCCTGGAGCTGCAAGAGGCCGTCTTTCTCGTGTTACCTGAGAGAGCCTGCCTGGGTATGAAGCTCACTCACAAAAAAGCAGAGCCCAATACAAGAAAGAAAGAGCAAGAAAGGGAGGAAGTTAGGGAGAGGAGGAGAGAAGGAGGGAGAAACAGAGAGAGAGAGAGATGAAGAGATTGAGACAGAGAGTACGAGAGTACAAGAGCAAGCAAGCATCTGGAAGAAATAATTTGAGTAACTGGATCCAGCTATGCCTGAAGCCAGATGCACTTTAGGACTTTTCAGTTGATGGGAGCCAATAAGTACCTTCTATTTTTTCTGTTTAAACTCGTTCAAGTTGAGGTTCTCCTCCTTTTAACTGTAAAGATCCTGTTTATAATAAACTTTTTATATAAATGATCCCACTTGATTCTCTCAGCTGCTCTGTGAGATAGGTATCATCATGGTCACCATTTTATGAATGTGACAATTGAGGCTCAGTGATTGGCCTGAGGTTATAGAGCTTTATGAAAGCAGCCTGTGTTACTCTTTATAAGATCCTTTCTTTTTATCTGCTAAACCCTGGCTGTGCAAGGATTTAGGCTGAGAGGCCTGGACGCCAGCTCTGTCCTTTTGTGGCCTGGTGAGGGGCTAGCCGTCCTCTTTGCTGGCTGTTCTTCCAAAGCTGGTGTGTTCACGCACCATTAGCAGCTCAGATAACGCTAAGCAGATAGGATAACTAGCCTTAGCCATGAGAAGTGGGTTATTTGAATGGCTGAGTCGGGCATGGCATGCTCACCAGCAGTCAGGGGCAGGCATGTCTCCAGCCTTGTGTGGGTGGACACTGTGCCAGCTGCCCAGGCCGCCGTCACCTCCTCCAGGACCACAGCAGGCCTCGGTGGGAAGCTCCACCGCGAGCCATTCTCCTTTGAGGTCAGCACGTGGTGCTGCTGGGAGCCTGTGGTCAGCATGTGGTAACTCAAATAATACGCTCCACCGGGGTGAGAAAGCCACAACACAGCATGGAGGAAACAGTTCACTGGAACTTTCTACCTCATGTCTGCTGGGCAAGAGGGCCTTTGCGGCTGGGCTTTGAGCAATGCCTCTGAGTTCACCCATCCGTTCTCCCCGGAGAGTCCTGTTAAAAGACAGGTGGGGGACCTCCCTGGCTGGCCAGTGGTTTGGACTCGGCGCTTCTACTGCAGGGGGCCCGGGTTCGATCCCTGGTTGGGGAACTAAGATTCCGCATGCCGCTCGGCAGGGCCAAAAAAAAAAAAAAAAAAAAAGACAGGTGGGCTGTAACACAGGAGAGCACCTCTAAACATCAGCTGAAAAGGCCTGACTCTCCCTGTCTGGATTATTTCCCCCAGCACTGGGGCTGGATGAGGACACACAGACACATCTATCTACTTCTGGGGCGTCTCTCCAGTCCCTCAGAGAACACGCCAAGTTCTGCACCTCCCTAATGAAGACACCCAGCCATGTGGGGCGTGACCGGATTGTTTTCTGGACCAGCTCCTTGGCTAATTTGGTGCGTCTGCCTCAGTTTTTCTCGCATGTTCCTGGGAGCCACGTGGTCCAGCACCACAGGAAGAAAAGTCTGCGAGTTACGGCTCCTCTGACTTGGGAGCACATTTCGCCTCTGATGTCTTTTTCCTGAATGCGTTTCAGCTTTACTCTTCTGATTCCTTCTCTCCCATCTGGTTTCAATCTGACCCAAGCAGATGTTTTTTCCATTTAAAATAGCACACGCACCTCTTTCTTCTTTACATGCCGTGTTTTCAGTTTTGAAACGCTTTTTCATCCGGACTGAAACACATGTTTTGTTTTGTTTTTTTCTTCTTTTCCTTCTTCTTCTTCAAGAAAAGAAATGTACCTGTATTTTGATTTGGGTATGTGTCAATTCTTTCAGCAGACCCACAGAACAATTGCAATGAATGTCTCTCTCCCCTGGCTAGGATGCCGCTCCACACATCCACGATCGGCCTGCTCTGTGCACAGACAAGCTTTAAGCCATGACTAATACCAGCAAAGCACGGTATATATAACATGGTCAGTCGTGTATCATAAATATTTATAAAGACCATAGGAGACTTGCTCATAATGCAGGGGGTTGTGCCCAACAGGAGTTGAGCAGTATGTATTGGAGATTTTTGGAAAATGAAGAATAGATGACCTTTTCCCCAAATGACAAAATGCCTCCCCCCCGCCCCTCCCTGCAACCCCGCCACCTCCTGGATTTTAAAGATAGATGGGAAAGTGAAGCCCTGGAATTTTCTTTGCTGATTGAAGAGTGAGGCGGAACACTTTGCCATCACCCATAGAAGAATTTATTCCCATTTTAAGTAATGTTTACACTATCCACCACACCATAGGGAAAAGAAGACAGTGAGAATTTGAAAAAGAGTGAGGCTCAATATTCAAGACAGTGGCCGATTAAACAAGAGGCAGGGGTAAAGCACTGGCATTAGGAGGACAAGTGAATTCTGAGTCCACAGTTTGTCAGCTGTGTGAGCTCTCTGTGTCCCTAAATTTCCCTTCCTTCTCAGGGTCTTTGCACATGCTCTTCTCTGCATGTGTAATACCCTTCCTGCCTTTAGCCTGGGGGTACCTTCAGGTCTCTGCTTCGATGTCACCTCCTCAAGAGGGTCCTTCCCTGACCACCCCATCAATGCAGGCCTGTCATGTGCCTAGTTTGTCTTCATCATTACACGGAGCACCAGCTCTTGTTATGTCTTTGTTTCCCTGTTTTCTATCTGTTTGCAGGTCTTCATAATGCTAGGGGCTATTCTCATAGCCCTCCCTTCTCATAAAAAAAAAAAAAAGACTTTATATTTTTTGAGCAGCTTCAGGTTTACAGAAAAATTGAGTGTAAAGTACAGAGGGTTCTAATCTACCCCATCACACCCCCATCTCCCCCAATCCCCCATTATTATTATTTTTTTTTCTTTTTGTGGTACGCGGGCCTCTCACTGCTGTGGCCTCTCCCGTTGTGGAGCACAGGCTCCAGACGCACAGGCTCAGCAGCCATGGCTCACGGGCCCAGCCGCTCCGCGGCATGTGGGATCTTCCCGGACCGGGGCATGAACCCGTGTCCCCAGCATCGGCAGGCAGACTCTCAACCACTGCGCCACCAGGGAAGCCCCCCACCCTATTATTAATATCTTGCCTTAGGTGGTGCATTTGTTACAATTGATAAGCCAATGTTGATACATTATGATTAACTAAAATTCATAGTTTACATGAGAGTTCGCTCTTGGTGCTGTACATTCTATGGGTCCACCATTATAGCATCATACAGAACAGATTCACTGCCCTAACAATCCCCTGATCTCGACCTACTCCTCCCTCCCTCCCTGGAACACCTGGCAACCAGTGATCTTTTTCCTGTCTCAATAAGTTTCCAGAATGTCATATACAGTTGACCCTTGAACAACGTGGCTTTGAACTGCACAGGTCCACTTACATGTGGATTTTTTTTCCATAGTCAATACTAGAATACTACGTGATCCATGATTAGTTGACTGGTAGCGTGCATACGGAGGAACCCCGGATACAGAGGACTAGAAGGCTGACTTTAGGTTGTACATGGGTTTTCCACTGCATGGAGGGCCAGCACCCCTAACCCTTGCATTGCTCGAGTCAACGGTAGCTGAAATCATATAGTATGTAGCCTTTTCAGACTGGCTTCCTTCACTTGGCAATTTTTCCTCCCTGCCTCATTTTTAACCACTGTATTCCAGAGTCCTCGACTTAGGAAGTGCCCAGTGAATATTTCTGGAATGAATAAATGAATGAGCCTTAGGTTGTCCTGATTTGTAAAATGAGTCTACCTTATAAGGTTGTGAGGATTCATGAAGGTAACACATGGGAAGGACTTGCCGTTCTAATGAACCCTGGTGAGCCCTTGAGAGTGGCGGTTGCTACTTTTCATATTCTGGGGGCATAATCTGGGTCTTGGTGATGCTGGTGTGAGGATGGGGAATGTTTAGGGGCTAACAGTGTGTTTATGAAACTTGGGCTTTTTTTCAGAGCTCTGGCAGGTAAAACCACAATTTCTATCAGCCTTTCTATCTCAGGAGAGCCACTCCTAAAGTTCTGGGGCCACTGGGAAATCTTGGGAAGCTGCTGATAGGATGTCTCTGGTCATGGTTTTCAGAGCAAAGTATTTCCACTATTTGCAATTATTCTGAGAGATGCTTCTTGCAAGATTATTCTGGGGCTCAGTATTTGAAATGTTCTTAGTTCTTTTCTCTGACATGATCTTGAGTAACCCCAGCTTTTCTTGAAGAAAATCTTCATGTGGCGATCCCAGTTCTACTTCCTGTGGCGGTGGAGTGGAAATTCTGATGGCTGTCCCAGTGGGAACCTGATGAGACTGGCCTGGTTGTAAAAGCGTGGCCTGCACGTGTAAAGTCTCTATATTCTGCAACTCTTCAATTGCCTGAAAATTCCAGATTGCTGAAACAACTTCTGAAATGTAAAATGTGAAAAGCATCTCATAAGAGTTCCTATCCTTATTTAAAATGCTTTTGGGAGCTGGAACATTTCTCTGGCTTTTTTAGGCCAAGATAGAAGTTGGCCTAAAACTTCGATTTCGATGTTTTATCTATCTAATGCCATCCATCTGGATGCTTGGGGACGGCCATGTGACTGTCACATGGGTGCTCTGGCGTTTTCTGGAGTGCTTGAATCGTTGTTTTATAAAAATAAAATACAACTTTTGAGATATTTTAAATGTGTTGTGCTAAACAGAATTGGTTAGACAACGTAAACGTTTGTCATTTTAATTGGAGGAAAAAATCCTTCTTCTTACTCTGGTAAGAAGAAAGTGATAGATCCAAATTAATAGGGTGAAAAATTTTAAAACAAATTTCCTTTAGGAAATCTTAAAATCTTTATAGGCTATTAGTTCTAATAATTAAAAATCCCAGTTGTAGTTTTTCAACTTTACACAGAAATGGGATCTCTTCTTGGGACCCGACCTGCTTGAAGGTCAGATGAAACCCAAAGGTGAGAGAAGTTGGCTGTGGGTTAGAGCAGGGGTTGTCAAACACTATTGCTTGTAGGGATCATTTGGGTACTGGATGCTCATTAAAAATGCAGATGCCATCCCCCACCAAGATTCTGACTTAACTGCCTGGGGTGTGAGATGAGGTCTAAAAGTCTTCATCCATATGGATTCCAGAAATTTCCCAGATTAGTGTTGTCTGATCTAATATTTATGGAGCACTGTTTTAAGAACGTTGCACACATTCACTTATTTAATCCTCACAGTAACCCTCAGAGGTGGGTACCTTTATTATCTTCATTTCACATGGGAGAAAACTGAGACAAAGGAGTTACATACCTCACCCAAGGCCACCCAGACTCAGTTGGCTACAGCAGACCTGGGGTTCAAATTCTGGCAGTCTGGTGCCAGGGTCCAAGCGTTCAGCCACGTTGCTACACTGGCTCTTGTGGGTCATCATTACTTCCTTACTTTGAATCTGCATGAAAGAGTTTTTTTCTTCACTTCTTGCCTAAATGAAAATTTGCATCTTTCTGTGACCTAGTTCAGCTATGTTATATAGAGCGATCAGTTGATTCTATCAAGATGACCAGGCATATAGACATAAGACCACTTGGAAAAAAGTGGACATACCTGTTAGGATGGCTAATAATAAGTGTTGGTAAGGATGTGGAGAAACTGGAACCCTGGTACATTGCTGGTGGGAATGTAAAATGGTACAGCCACCATGGAAAACAGTTTGGCAATTCCTCAGAAAGTTAAAAGTAGAATTGCCATATGATCCAGCAATTCCACTTCTAGGTATATACCCAAAAGAACTGAAAGCAGGGACTCGAGCACATTCTTGTACACCAACATTCACAGCAGCATTAGTCACAAGAGCTAAAAGGTAGGAATAACCCAAATGACCATCAACGGATGAAGAGGTAAATGAAATGTGGTATATCCATACAATGGAATATCGTTCAGCCACAGAAAGGAACAGGAAATTCTGACAATGCTACAACACGGACGCACCTTGAAAACACATGCTAAGTGAAATAAGCCAGACACAAAAGGATAGATATTGTGTAATTCCACTTATACGAAGTACCTAGAATTGTCAAATTCATAGAGACAAAAAGTACAACAGAGGTTACCAGGAGCTTGGAGGGTGCAGGGAGAGGAGAACGGGGAATCACTGTGTAATGCGGCTGTCTCCAACCTTTTTGGCACCAGGGACCGGTTTCATGGAAGACAATTTTTCCCCGGATGGGGGGCTGAGGGGGTGGCGTGGGATGGATCAGGCGGTGATGCGAGCGAAGGGGAGCAGCAGATGAAGCTGGACTCGCTCACCCGCCAGTCACCTCCTGCTGTGCGGCCCGGGTCCTAACAGGCCGCAGACTGCTACTGGTCCTCGGCCCGGGGGCTGGGGACCCCTGGTGTAATGGGTACAGAGTTTCTGTGTGGGATGATAAAAAAAATTCTGGGGCTTCCCTGGTGGCGCAGTGGTTGAGAGTCCGCCTGCCGATGCAGGGGACACGGGTTCCTGCCCCGGTCCGGGAGGATCCCACATGCCGCGGAGCAGCTGGGCCCGTGAGCCATGGCCGCTGAGCCTGCGCGTCCGGAGCCTGTGCTCCGCAACGGGAGAGGCCACAACAGTGAGAGGCCCGCGTACCGCAAAAAAAAAAAAAAAAAAAAAAAAAATTCTGGAAACATAGATATTGGTGATGGTTGCACGCATTGTTAATAAACTTAATGCTATTGAATGTACTTATTGCTAGCGTACTTAATGCTATTAATGTACTTAATGCTATACTGACAAATCGTTAAAATGATAAATTTTATGTTATTTATATTCTACTGCAGTAAAAAAAAAAAAAAAAAAGGAAAGAAATGGAAAAGGGAGACCATCAGCCAAATGAGAAGAGACACTGAGGCAATGGGACTTTGGATTTGATTCAGATTCTTATCTCAGCTCTTGGCATTTTATCCAGATAATCATTCCCACTGTTGTCCATTTCAATGTGTGCACAGGCACAGATGGGATAACTTTACAGAGACACCACTGAAATCCATCAAATGTTTATCTTCCTGTACAGAATAAAAGTTATTAATGTTAAAAAACATTAAAACTATTTTAAAACACTAAACTTCTAACAAATCCTAAGCAATACAATCCATTAAGATGAAGAAAGTCCCTCTGATTCTTGGGGAGGGGTCTACCACAGTGCTGCTATGATTACTGTGGGTGTTGTAATGACCCATTCATAAATACAGGCAGCCCGGTTATTGGCTCATCCCAGGCACGTGTTATGGGAAACAGAAACGTGCAACCTTGACCTCCAAAAGGATGAACCCTTGCCAACTCAACTGAAAGAGCAACTTGTAGATTGTATCCAGTGAAGGGCTGTGGTTTGAGCAAAGACAAACGTTACAGAAAGCAGAGCTTGTTGTTCAATCCTGCTGAGGGTGAGTAAAGCTCACAAGAGCTCAGTTCAACGTGTGTAACCAGAGAGGACACCAAAGAATTAACTAACACGGACCAGGCAACTCAACGTGACCGTGCATAGGGACCACATTCATCACGAGCCAGGGCGTTCGGGAGATGGACTTCATGACTCAGGAACGAAGGAGTGGGCTCTGCTCGATGAAGGGAATGATCGCACTTGAGAAACAGCAAAATCATATCCTGGTAGGGTTACGGCGAGGCATGATAAAGCTTACGGTGAATTCTAGTAAGTACTTTATAGCACACGGCAAATAAACTCACAATATCTCTATCCTCTTCTAGGGGGCACTTGTAGTCTTCTTCAACGATTCAACTGAAGGAGCGATGCGCTAATCTGTGAGTCAGTTTATGACTTCTTAATGCTAGTGTCCACATCTGGACAGCCAGCATCTGCCCATCAGCAGCGTTGATAAGAACAGCTGATCTGAATAATTTAGGAAATCCTTCCCCTTTAAAAAAAACTATATAGGTGTGAATTACTTTATTTGGCTAACTAAATGGACAAAAGCTGTTATTTACTTTTGCTCTGTAGTTGTGCATACGGCTTTTCTCTTCAGGATACAGGGAGAGTAGACTCGTATTTCTCAAATCTCTCAAACTAGTCATATCTCTCTAACTACCACCGTAATCCAAGCCACCCTCCACTTGCACCTGGGCTGCTGCCGTAGCCTCCTAGTGGGTCTCCCTAAGGCCAAGTTTGCTTTCCTCAACCCACTCTGTAGCCCCCAAACTGAGTGCTTTTTAAAATGGAGATCTCCTCATTCCACTTCCCTGCTTAAAACCATCGAATAGCACCTCATTCCTTGTTCTTATAAAGCTTTAAACATTTTCTAGGTCCTGCTGGGTTTAGTCCCTCCCTGGCATTCTGGTCCCTGGTCTTGCCCTTGACCCTGTACCGCAGGGCCACCCTCCAGCCTCTGGCCTGCTTGCAACAGCTCCACCAGCCTCCTTTCCATTCTCTGAACTCACCTAACACTTACCAGCCCTAGAGCCTTTGCCAATGCCAGTCCCTCTTTCTGGAAGACCCTTGCCATCAGTTTTGAGTTGGCCACCTCTTATTTTACACTCCTATTGGTAAGTTCCTTTCTCAGAGAGACCTTTCTGGGGCACCCACCTAAATGAGATACTCTGTGTATTCTCTTTCTCTCAGGTCCCTTTCTTCCCAGCACTTATTATTGTTGGTAACTGTATTTTTTTTTTTTTTTTTTTTGCGGTACGCAGGCCTCTCACCGCTGTGGCCTCTCCCGCTGCAGAGCACAGGCTCTGGACGCGCAGGCCCAGCAGCCACGGCCCACGGGCCCAGCCGCTCCGCGGCATGTGGGATCCTCCCGGACCGGGGCACAAACCCGTGTCCCCTGCATCGGCAGGCGGACTCCCAACCACTGCGCCACCAGGGAAGCCCCGGTAACTGTATTTTTAAAATTATTTTTATTTACTTATTTATTTGGTTGCACCAGGTCCTAGTGGCGGCAGGCGGGCTCCTTAGCTGTGGCACGTGAACTCTTAGTTGCGGCATGCATGTGGGATCTAGCTCCACGACCAGAGATGGAACCCGGGCCCCCTGCATTAGGAGCGCAGAGTCCTATCCATTGCGCCACCAGGGAAGTCCCGGTAACTGTATTTTTTTATCTGAGTGATTGTATATGTAATGTCAGCAGTCTGCTGCACTATTAGCATAAAAGGGGCAATGTGTATCTTCTTTATTAATGCATCTTCAGAATCTGGCAGGTAGGTAGTCTGGTACATAGGAGTTCCTCAATAAATACTTGTTGAATGAGAAATACTTAATCATAACAAGCTCACTGCGGTCAGAAAGAAGATGTAGGTGGAGACAGCTCATAAACAAACCACATGCATTTTTTAGGACTCTGAGTTAGTTTTATTAGTGTCCAGATACCTTGCTAAATTCAAAAATCATGACACTGGGGGAGAAATCTGATTAATTATTTAACCTTCATTCATATTTAATACGACTTTTCTAAACAGATAGGGAGCTCTGCCAGCCTTGTAAATAGGTTTACAAAATTTGCGTGGTCGAAATGCATAGAAACAAAGCAATCCCATCATTTCCCTCCTTTTCTGCTTTTATTATTTGTCAACTCCTAATGACCAAGCATCAGGTCAGTACTTGGCAACAGGAGATGTGGAAAGGAACTGAGGACGGGGGTAACAATTGACATGGAATCCTTCAGAGCTCCCATTAGACCCACATTCTTAGGAAAGTCAGTGCGAGAAGTGTAGCGAGGAAAGACAGAAGATAAAAAATATCTTTTCTAACCATTGCTTAACGTTTTTAGATCCACCTTCAGCAGGGCAGCCAGAATTATTTTAAAAAATGACCCACTTGGGCTTCCCTGGTGGCACAGTGGTTGAGAATCTGCCTGCTAATGCAGGGGACACGGGTTCGAGCCCTGGTCTGGGAGGATCCCACATGCCGCGGAGCAACTGGGCCCGTGAGCCACAACTACTGAGCCTGCGTGTCTGGAGCCTGTGCTCTGCAACAAGAGAGGCCACGATAGTGAGCGGCCTGCGCACCGCGATGAAGGGTGGCCCCCGCTTGCCGCAACTAGAGAAAGCCCTCGCACAGAAACGAAGACCCAACACAGCAAAAATAAATATATTAATTAATAAACTCTACCTTTAAAAAAAAAAAGTTAAAAAAAAAATGACCCACTTGATTCTTAAAGCTCTCCAAGAGACAGAAATGCCATGATCTCCACAGGGATGAGGTAAAGATTAAATCAGATAATACACGGAAAGGATTTAGCCAAGTGGTCTCCATCTAGTGCTCAATCACGCTGTTGGCGAGGATTATTACCATTCAGCAATGCTGGGAGACCTCTTTCAAATCTTTAGTCTTAGAACCTATATTGATTATCTTAGCTCTCTTGAGGCCAAAAGTTTTTGTTAAATCAAACCTAGCCTCCCTGTCATTCAACTGTCTTTGATAACCTTTAATATTTTCTGTACTTTCCTTAAAATATGAAATTATAAAGTAAGAAGTAACTACTTCATGTTGGCTATATCTGAGAGAGTTGGAGGGAACTGCAGGATCTGAGCAATTAGCCAAACAGCTAAGCCTAGATTTTCTCCTCTTTTCTATCCTAATAGAATAGGTTTGGGTAATTGCATCAATTCTACACTTCATTTTGCATCTATCCCCAGAGTCTTAGCTGTGCAAAAAAGGGATGTCCTTTAATGATTTCCTTTGAATGGCTTTCCATGTGGGGAGGAAGAGGGCCCCTCTTGTTCAAATACAAAGGAACCATCCATCCACCAAGACCTTTCTTCTCTGTTAAGTATCTCTTGAATTTCAAAGGAGGACTTGGAATTTCTCAGTCCCCAATGTTAACCCGTAGCTGCAGAACTGCAGTTTACTGTCTTTGTCCCTTTAAAACCAGAAAACACTACAGGCAATGAAATAGCAGTTCTTATTTTTCTTGGGTTCAAAACGAGACCAGATTCCAACCTGCTCATGCTTACCATTTCACAGCAACCAAGCAGTCTATGATAATCAGCTCAAGAATACACTTTCCTTCCAAACAAGGAGATGGCTACTAGCAGCAACAGCTGTATTTTGCTAGTCAGTCCTCATGGTAAAGATTTACAGTTTTCAATTCTGTCACTTGGTTTGCCAACTGTTCCTCTTCCTGGAGCTGCCCAGTTGTTTTTCTGAGGGGCCTTGAAGTGGTTTCCTAGCTATTTAAACTCCCCCTGAATGACAATGCGGCTTTAGAGCCGGACTGAAGAATGGAATTCCCTGTTTATATCCACAAGACTTCTCCACTCTCCCTCTTTTAAACATATGCAGAGTCACCGCAGAAACTGGAACCAGATTAAAAGAAATGCTGGCTTTTAAGGCCAGTTTGAAAAACGGTAAAGCTGGAAGCCGGCTCCGCGCTCTCGGCCTCTTCCCTTTCCGCGTTATGTGATTCATTTGCTCTAATCCATCACCGATTCATCATGCTCGTCCATCAGAACCTTCAAAGCCAAGCCCACAGCTGCTTTTGCCATTTATCAGTGGGAAATAAAAGAGAAAGGGGGGAAAGTAAGGAAAACACATCACCCCATCCCAGGGCCTGGGATAATGGGTGTGAAAAAAGGGTGGAGGGTAAGCTTATCTAATGAAACCCAGAGGCTTGCAGGGATGTGAATTCTTGAACAAAGGATTATAACTGAAAGCAAGCCCAGCAGCCAGTCTGCCACCAACTTTCGGGGAGAAAGCCTGACAGAAACAAAAGGTTTAGGGGGAAACGAGAGGAATATGTACCAAATGATACCCACACTCTAGAGGAATTTAAGACTCAAATATTTGTAGGAATTTGTTCTCTATGACTAGCCCCTCAGCTTGCTTTCAGCAGTGCAATAGAACCGAGGCATTCGGCCTGGGAAGCAAACATTCGACCTTGAAGCCCTTCCTTGCAGACTGGAAAATGAAGGGTCGAGTAATTCACAGTTATCATTTTCATAAGATGTCTTGCAAATCACCTGCCACTGAAACACCGCTGATGAGTTTCTCAGTCTTGAATTGGTAATGCACCAAGATTTGCTCTCAGGTTTGAGGATCAAAAAGCAAGGGCTATCTGACTCAGTGATTCCACTTCTAGAAGTACAGGCTATATATTTATAACCCATGGGAGGAGAGGTCCATCTCTTTGTGATAGCATAAGATAGAAACAGCCTCAATGTTCACCAATAATGGCATAAGATGTAGTTACGAAGAAAAATGAGGAGGGTAAGGAAACCGTGGGTATTCAAATCTACTCCTTATTGTGGGAATTCTCAGCAATAAAAAGGAACAAAGTTCTCAGATGTGCAACACAGATGAATCTCAAAAACTAAGGAGTATATACTGTATGGTTCCATTTATAGGAAATTCTAGAACAGGCAAAGGTATTTTATGGTAGAAAAACCAATAGTTTCTGAGGATATAAGAGTGGGAATTGACTGGGTGAAGGACATGAGAGAAGGGATGATGTTAATATTCTATATCCTGATAAGAGTTTGGGTTTCACAAATGTATTCATTTGTCAAAACTCAGTGAATATACACCTAAGGTTTGTGCATGTGTCAAAACTCAGAATATTTACTTAAGATTCTTGCGTTTTATTATATGTATATTTTACATAAAAACTGTAAACAGATATTGAACTCGAGGTAATGATACACTTGCTGAAGTATTTAGGTGAAAGTGTATTAAGTCTTGGGACTTCCCTGGTGGCGCAGTGGTTAAGAATCCGCCTGCCAATGCAGGGCACACAGGTTCGATCCCTGGTCCGGGAAGATCCCACATGCCGTGGAGCAACTAAGCCCACAAGCCACAGCTACTGAAACCCATGCACCCAGAGCCCGCGAGCCACAACTACTGGAGCCCGCGCACCTAGAGCCCGTGCTCCGCAACAAGAGAAGCCACCGCAGTGAGAAGCCCGCGCACCGCAACAAAGAGTAGCCCCCGCTCGCTGCAACTAGAGAAAGCCCGTGCGCAGCAGTGAAGACCTAACGCAGCCAAAAATAAATTTTTTTAGAAAAAGTGTATTGAAGCCTTCAATTTATCTTGAAATGCATCAAAAAGTAATGTGGTTTGATGGATGGATAGAAGGATGGCGGATGGGTGGATATTTGATAAAGCGAGCACAGTAAAATGGCAATGGGAAAACTGAGCTGGTGAGTGTTCACAGGTATTCACAGTAAACTTACTTAAACTCTGATCTACTTTGAAAATGTTTATAAGGTGTTGGGGGAAAAAAGAATGAGGAAGCTTTTTATGTCCTGATAAGGGCTTATCTCCAGTTTTTTTTTTTTTTAATTTTTTAAATTGGGGTATAGTTGTTTTACAGTGTTGTGTTAGTTTCTACATTACAGTGAAGTGAATCAGCTGTATGTGTACATATAGTCCCTCTTTTCTGGATTTCCTTCCCATGTAGGTCACCACAGAGCACTGAGTAGCGTTCCCTGTGCTATACAGCAGGTTCTCATTAGCTATCTATTTTATACTTATTGCTGTATATATGTCAATCCCAATCTCCCAATTCATCCCAGGTTTATTGTTAAGTGAAAAAGTAACAGTATTCAGAGTGTGCTACCAATTGTAGAAAAAAAAAAAACAAATGCATATGAATATCTGTTACTATGTGCAAATAGAGGAAGACGTAGAAATGGAATACTAGAGAGGTAATAATCCTAGAAACACCTTAGAGGAGGGGAGGTAGGGATGACAGGGCATATTTTAAAACATAAGGTAAATCATTTTGTACCTTCGGATCTTGTATATGTAGATGGATTACCTATTCAAAGAAAAAGGATATACGTCTGAGCTGTCTCAAATATCAAGGCTGACACTTGGAATTTATTTATTTTTTTCACATCCGTTCATTCACTCGATATTCACCAATCTCTTTTGTGCCAGGCATTGTCCCAGACCCTGTGGAGGGTAAGGAACCAAAGCCAGAGGTTGTCCCTGCTCTCACGGAGCTTATTGACTCGTGGACCTAGTTAAAGGTCAGGTCCATGTCCTAGGGTGACCTAACCTAGTCTGGGGTGGGGTGGGGTGGGATGGACTGAGGATGGCCGTCTGGGCAGGGAGAACAGTTTATGTGAAGGTTCTGTGACGGGAGGGAGCAAGGTAGTTCAAGTCCCCTAAAGAAGATCAGGATGGAGGATCCCAGAGAACACAGAGGGCTGAGGTCGAAGGCCAGGAGATACCAGTGGGGACCAAACGTTCAGGACATTGATCTTTATCCTGTTATTTAACACCATAACTTACTTTCTGAACATGTTTCGTATGTCAAGATACATGTTTTTTTCTATCTGTAATTTTCTCCCCCCCACAAATTCTAAGAGGGCGTCAGGGCAGAACTTGTTATAGCTCTTCCCAGGAGAAATGGAGCATCTCGCTAAATCTCCCGGCGTCTCAGACGCTCACGTCACCTCGTTCTTTCCACCTCAGGACACACTGGCCTGACTTCCAAGGGCTAGAGCCTGCATTTCTTTGCCTGAGGGCTTTCTCTGGCTGCTGGAGTCCTCTGTGCCCCTGAGGCAGGCAGATGGCTCCCCTAGAGAGATAATGCCCTGGAGAGCAGCCCTCAACCAGCAATTTGATGAGAATTGGGATATTTGTAGCCCAGCTTCTCCACTTTGGCTTTCACCATCCTTTCTCCCTTTCCTCAGTGGGAACTGGGGAGGGCTGGGTTTGATGAGTTCAGTTGCAGAATTTGGACTTAGTTAAAATCTTTTGACCTCATCTTTAGTCTCATCAGAGGAGCACACGGTTACTTGTCACATTTTCTTCTCAAGAACACAGCTGCTGTTTCTCTGATCTTTAATCTCACTAAATACAATCACAGAAGAGACAGTCCTTTAAAAATTGTCTTGCACCATTGTAAAGCAATTATACCCCAATAAAGATGTTACAAAAAAAATTGTCTTGGCTTCCATTTTCTATCAAGATGGTCGACTCACACTTCTAGCGTATGGTCCCTTTATATTATTCTAGGCACCAGCACCAATATTGAAATTATCAAGAACCAGATAAACAGATGCCAAGTAGTCTGAGTGGATCAAAAATATTGTTTTATGTGACTAGTTATTTCTGAGGGACTTTTACCTTTAAGCCCTTAAACTAAAATACATGCTTGGTATAGCTAATTCTCCACATGCCGTCTTCCACACTCTTCATTTGTTACTTTTGAAAAAAGTCAGTGAAATTCTCTGCAGAGATCAGATGTGAAGAAATCTATGGCAGGGCGAAATTTTATAGTCTGGATGCTGCCTTTTTATTAAGGTGTCATTTCCTTTCCTTAAGAAGAATGAGGCTGTTTTAGGGTGGGTCTCTGTGAATGACTCAAACCCAAACCCTTTTAGTTTGGGAAGTCCAAGTACCAAGATAATTTTCACGCTGGGATTACTTGTCCAGATGGTTTGAGCACAGTTTTCTTGGCACGCTTGTAAGAACACAGGAATTTTCAGGGGAAACCAGAGAACATAGTAGGGAGGAGAAGAGGTGGGGAGGATAAGCGTGGCTAAGAAGTCAGAAAAAAATTTGGATTCCACAAAATGGCACTGGCCAGCTGAACTGGAATCAGTCCTAGTTACATTTGGCAATGTTAGCCCTCTCCCTTCTCCAAGAGCACAGACTTCCCTTTGTCACAGTGGGAATTACCTGGCTCTCCTAGCAGAGGAGGGCAGAACCAGAGGTCCACAGCGCTAACGGAGGGGAGAATGGAGGTGTAGCACAGAGCACGGCCACCAGGAAACCTGGGGTGAGCTCCTGTATGCCTGCACAGGGCACTGAGCGAGGTAGAGAAGGAAGGCTGTGAAGGGAGGTGTCATTTCAAAGAGCTGTGTTAGACCTGGAAACAGCGTGGGTGAACAACTTTCTCTGATAGCCTCAGCAGCCACTGTTTGAAAACAGAACTAAGGTGTGGTGGTAGGAAGAACTCTGAGATGGCCCACCGGATTCCCCTGGCGGACACACACTATCTTCTGGTCATTCAGTCAACCACTATTCTAAGCACTGCTCTGAAAGAATTTCACAGATGTAACTAAGGTCCCAAATCAGCTGACTTTAAGATCGGGTGTTGGTCCAACGGGACCTGACCTAGTCACATGAGTCCTTTAAAGACAGAGAGTGGCAGAGATGAGAGTCAGAGAGACCTGGAGAAAAGCAAGCATCCACGTTTGTGAAATGCCCATGGTGGCCACAAGGCAAGGAGTGTGGGTGACCTGTAGAAGCTCAGGGTGGCTCCCAACTGACAGCTAGGACATCAGTCCTACAACCACAAGGAAATGAATTCTGCCAACAAGCGATGTGCTTTGAAGAGGAGCCAAAGCCCCCAGATAAAACGTTAGCAAGTCTTGGCTAACGTCTTGATTTCAACCTGGTGAGATCCTCAACAGAGAATCTAGCCATGCTGTGCCCAGACAGCTCACCTACAGAAACTGGGAGATAATAAACTTGTGGCAATTTGTGACTCAGAAACAGAACAGTAAGTCAGAAGACAACAGAGTCGCAGTTGGACAGTCAGTGTGGCTTGGTGATGAAGAGGATGTGCTCTTTCTTCAAACGTCTCTGATCAAAAGCCTGGCTCCACCTCTTACCAGCTGTGTAATTTGGAACAAATTACCTAACCTCCCTAAATATCACCGTCCTCATATGTAAATCAAGATTAAAATAATGGTTAAGATCAAAAGAATGTTACGAAGATTAAATGAAATAATGTGTCAAGTTCTAAATACGATGCATGGCACATAATGAGTGCTCCAAAAGCAAAATGTTAGCAGCAGCGGCAGCCATGATTTGTGCAACACAAAGCACATGTTGGTCGCTTTGCAAGGGGCTTTACAGGATTCATCTTGACAGAAACCCTGAGACCATGAAATTATTATGCCCATTTTACAGATGGGGAAACTGAGACTCAGAGAAGTTCAATAGCTTGTCTAAGGTTATGCAACTAGTAAGTGGAGGAGTCAGGATTAAAATACGGGGCTCTTTGATTCATCGGCAGAACGTAGGTTCCAATCATGGCAAAGAGGTCATAAATCTTGAGATTCTTCTTTGGAGGAGAACCAGGGTGACAGGTTGGGATTCTGGCCCGCTAAGTATCTCAAAATGGAGCCAAAATGATCCTCAGTGCTCCAGCCATGGTCTCTGGTCTATAGGATGCTCTCCCCTTTGTCTCTCTGCCCCCTTGTTTGGGTACCTCCTGCTTAACTTCAGACCTCAGCTCAAATATCATTTCCCCAAGGAGGCCTTCTCTGACCCCAGAGGCCAAACCAGATCCACTTCAACACATTCTCATAAAGTTCCTCTCTTCTGTAATAGTTCTCACATTTTATCGTTATGTGCCAGACGAGCGGTTCCCAGCCAGGGCAATTCTGCCTGCCAGGGGACATTTGTCTATGTCTGGAGACACTTTTTGTTGTTACATCTGGAGGGGTGTGTGTGCAAATTCCACGAATAGGTCAGAGATGCTGTTAAATATCCTACAGTGCACAGCTTAGAGTCCCCACAACAAAAATGATCTGGCCCCAAATGTCAACTGTGCCAATGTTAAGAAACCCTGTCCTGTATTTATTTATATTTTTAAAATAAAAATGAGATCACAATTACATATCACTTGCTTTTATAAGTTAAAAGAAATTCCTGAACATTTATTTATTCATTTATCTAATGTTACTAGTTTTCCAGAAGCAGACTTACAGATATTGAAAACAAACTTATGGTTACCAAAGGGGGAGGAACGTGGTGGGGGAGGATAAATCAGGAGCTTGGGATGAACACACACTACTGTATATAAGATAGATAACCAACAAGGACCTACTGTAGAGCACAGGGAACTCTACTCAATATTCTGTGATAACCTATATGAGTAAAGAATCTAAAAAAGAATGAATATATGTATATGTATAACTGAACCACTTTGCTGTACGCCTGAAACTCACACAACATTGTAAATCAACTATACCCCAACAAAATTAAAATATTAAAAAAATAATATTACTAGTTTCCTTCTAGTGTGCCAGTACGTACAGGAGAGGAAAAATTGTTTCATGCTATCATGTAGCTTTCCACAGCATCATTATTTTCAGGACTGCACGCCATTAACACCAACCAGTTCTCTATTATTGGGCATTTAGATTGCTCCTTCTCCCCCTTTTTCTTTTTCCTTTTTTCTTTTCCTTTCCTTTCCTTTCTTTTCTGTTCTCCTTCTCCTTCTTCTTTTTTTGCTATTATAAACACCACCATCATGAACATCTTTGTGGCTTAACCTTTACACACATCCCTGATGATTTCTTCAGAATCAGTTTGACCCCAACTGCTTTGGAAATCGCTTTGTATTGTTGAATTTAACCAAGAGCCCATGGCCAACAGAAAACCCACAAACATTTCAACTGAAAAAGGCAAGTGTTTGCCCCCTCCTAATAACACCAATGGGAGAGCCAAGGCTGTACGAGAAGTGAGGCAGGATGACCAATTCTCACCCAAGATGTGGTTTTCACATCGTCTAAACCTGCTGGGGCATGCCGGCCTTTGGCAGGGACTAACTTTGTAATCTCTTCTACCAGAGACTCCCCAAAATTCTCAACTACTTTCTGAGTTCCCAGGAAAGAATCTTGACGTTCACAGAGAGTTAAAGAAGAAAAAGATGTGCTCATGGACAAATTAAAACAGCAAACGACAACTGTCTGGAAGTCATTCTTTCTGTGTAAGGAAGGTGGGGAGCCCAGTCAAAGCCCTAAGTAAACAACTTACAGAGACAAAAGACAAGGTGTTTCTTTTCTGAGCACTGGAAATTCAGTAACAACTTGCATCAGATTTTGCAACCCTCACAAGAGTTTGGCTATTACAACACAATGATCGTATTCCTGGAACGGTCTCAGAACCAATTGCCAGGTTCTTTGGCCTGAAAGTCGAAGATGGCCATGAAACGAGTCCAAACCATGTTAGATTTGGGGACTGGTGGGGAGAGAAACAGGGTTGGAATGAAGGTGATGGGGACAACATGGTATATTTGTAAAGATTCCAAAATCCTTCCTTCCCACTCTCAACTCTGACAATTGCTTGACTCTATGTTGACACTTTGAACTTGAAGCATTCTTCAGGGGAGCACAGGACAAAAGGCAAAAGGATGTGTTCTGGTCAAACAAAGAACATACCTTGTAAATGTGGCAGGTGACTTCTGGCATCATGTTCTCAGGACATAAGGGGTTGAGATGCAGGAGGAAGCCACCCAACGCCAAAGCATTTAAGTTGTGTGGTTTTCTTGGGCATAAGGCACAGGAAGGAGTCCAGGGGAAGAGAAGAATGTTTTGTTCACAAAATCTAGAGCTAAGCAAACAGTGCAGGTTGGAAAGGAATTGTAGTGTTTTAATATTGTACAAAAGAATAGACGATAAATCCATTTAGAATTGACAGGAGCAGCCACGTGAATAATACAAAAAGCATTGCTTCGAGTCCCGAGAATGAATAATGTGGTGTCTTGCCCCGGCATATTTCTCTTTCTAAATATGTTTCCTGTAATTTATTGTTAAAATGAATGAGCATTCCCTGAGTGGCTGGAGAAAGGGAACCCGTATTTTGGGCAGCACGAAGCGAGGTCCCTGGGGTCAAAACATTCCTGCAGATAACTTACACAGGCATCAGTGAGAGCTGACTGGGTGTGCTATTGTCTAGGACTTTTATGAGTCAAAAAACTCTTCAATCCACTATTGTCCCCTCCTAGTTTTGGTGTGGTTTTTCCAGTACCCGGCACCCTGTTAACGACTCAGTTTGCATTCCCTGACCTAGATGACATTCACTGCATCTTGTCACCCAAGTTTTATTTTCTTATTTTATTACCACTAGCTGAAATTTTCTTATTTAATCTTAATTTTTATTTTATTTTTTACTTAAACTAGAACATAAGCTGCGAGGTTCAGAGGAACAGAAACTCCCCTGTTCTGTTTGCTGTCATATTCTCTATACCTAATATACTACTTGGCACATAGTAGGTGTGCAGTAAATATTTGCTGAGCAAATCAACACGTTTCCATCCGACGTACTTTCTAGAGAGGAAGTTAGGGCTCCCTGAAGACTCAATGTCAGCTGAGCTCCTCCAAATTATGTCCCACCCTCACGTCTTTTTCTTTTGCTTCTTTTTGAAAATTAAGATATAAATGAGAGACAGCAAACATCATCTTTCTTAGGGTATGGTTCTGCAGGTTTTGACACATGCATTCAGTCATGTAACCACCACAATCAAGATATGGAATAGTTCCATCACCTCCCAACCACCCCCCACCCCGGGCTATTTAGCAGTTAATCATTCCCTGCACCCCTGCCCCTGGCAACCACTGATTTCATTTCTGTCCCTACAGGAGCAAGCCTTTAGAATCTGGCTTCTTTCACTTAGCATAACACATTTGAGGTTCATGGTGTTGTATCATTAATTCATTCCTCTCAATGGCTGAGTCGTCTTCCCTTGTATGGATGTACCGGAGTTTGTTTATCCATTCTGCACTTGAGGGATATCACCTCATCTCTTCTTATATGGAAAAGTTATGCTCACACAGTGGCTAAGAGCAGAGCTTTGGGGTCTGCTGAACATGGGACTGAATTCTAGGCTTGATACTTCCTAGCTGTGTGAACTTCGGGCAAGTCAGCAGAATACCATGACTCAGTTTCCTCAGAAGAGTATTGGAGATAATTTATACAAAGCATTGAGCAAAAGGGTTGGCAAATAATAAGTGTACAATAAATGGTAGCTCCAATCAATTTTGGTGGGAGTGGGGAGAGGTCCTGCACAAACTTCCCTTCCTCTGATCACCTCACCAATTTTTAGTCATTTAGTTGTTACTTAACCGGTCTCAACCTCGGTTCCTCTAACTGAGATACGGGGGTAATAACGCCAGGTCCATAGAGTTGCTTTTCAGGCTAAGTGGGCTAATGCATGTTAACTACCCGAATGTGGCGGTGCCTGGCTCAGAGGCGGTCTTCAGGAAATGGCAGCTAGAAAATGAGTGCTGAGAGCTCTTGGTTAATGTGATTCTTCTTCCACCTTCAGGGTCTGCACAAATTAGAAGGAAGCACTGTTGCAGGTGAGGGGTGGATGCACAGGCTCTGGAGTCAGACTGCCTGGGTTTGATTCACCTCTCTCTGCCTCTTCCTAGCTGAGTGACCCTGGGCAAGTTACTTAACCTCTCTGTGTCTCAGTTTCCTAATCTGAAGCGTGAGGATAATAATACCTACCTACAGGGTTGTTCTGGGGATTATATGAGATAATGTATGTCAAGTGCTTAGTAAAATGCCTACTACATAGAGTTCAATAAACGTCAGCTGTGACTATGCTGCTGAAGGTTAGACACTGCACGTGTCTGATTCTCATAGGTCACTTGAACTTTATGTGTCTCTGTATTATCACAGAAGAGCACAGCTCCGGGCACAATGTAGGAGCTCAATGCATGCTTGTTGACCTGAATTAATCCGAATAACATATGTCCCTTTGGGTCACATCATGATCTCAAATTTTATTATATATATTTAAATGCAACGCAAAGCAAATTTTCAAAGGATACATTCTGCGAAACCATCAGTGATGAGATTCAGAAAAGCAGTTGAGGACTTATATTACCCATATAAGAGGGCTTTCGTTAGGATGATGGTGAAAAATTTTTCATACTGGCACTTCTTTTAGAGAATCTCACCCTTGGTTTTTCTGAACGCTCTTCTACAGTTCACTTGTTTTATCCTTCAGAGAAGAACACATTGAGTTTCTGCCATGGCTTGGTTGCCTTTGGAAATCAGACTTGTCTGTTTTCTGGCTCCAGGACTGGCCTGCTGTGTGACTCCAGATAAAGTGAGTGCCTTCTCTGTGCCATAGATGCTCCATCAGCCACTTCTGTGCACTGCAGAGTTAAATCAACAATTCTTGTTCAGCTGTTTGATATCCATAAAGGTGGGAGGTGTGTATTGGGGTAGAGCAAGGCACTATAAAAGTTACTATCATTTATTGTAAAGAAGTGAGGGGTTTTAGACATTATTTGGTAAGAAGATAGGCTTGTGTAGACTATACATGCACGTATGTCAAGTTACTAAGCTCGCACTGAGGTCTGTTTACTTATTCATTCGTCCATTTTACACTTGTCAAACACCTATCATGTTGCCTAGTTGTCAATATGACAGTCTGCCTCCTGGGTGGGGTACACAGCCCTGGGTGGGGCATAAGGCAGTTTCACATCAGTTTCTACTGGCCACTGCGAATGGTCAGTGATGCTGGGGATCAAAACTGGTCCAACTGGAGTGAATCTCTAAACTTCTGTGGGAACTGCCAGAAAAGAGACTCATTGTTTCCTCCTGGACTTGACATTGGAAGAAACTGCTGGTGGCCATCCTGCCACCCAGGGGAGACTGTCCAAGAATGGAAACAGACAGAGGAAGCTGGCTCAGGAAGAGAGACAGAGACAGAGAGAGAGAGACAGAGAGACAGAGAGACAGAGAGAGAGACAGAGAGGCGGAGAGAGACAGAGAGAGGCGGAGAGAGACAGAGACAGAGAGACAGAGAGAGAGAGAGAGAGAGACAGAGAGACAGAGAGACAGAGAGACAGAGACAGAGACAGAGAGACAGAGAGACAGAGAGAGATAAATGAGGTCCTAGTGACAGAATCTGAGGCCTGACTCCAAGCGTAACTGAAAGACACACTTTTTATCCATGTATTTTTCTATTGATGTATCTGTTGATGACTTTGTCAATTTTGTAAGCCAATCAGTCCCTGAGCCACCTTTTTTTGGGCCTATGCCGGTTTGGGCCCTATTTGATGTTATAACCACTTACTAGTTATGAAATCTTGGGGTTACTTAACCACACTGAGCTTCAATTTCTACATTTGTAAAGAGGGGGTAAAAATTTATAATGTGTGTTTTTATTGTGAGAATTAGAAATGATGCTAGTATATGGTAATTCCCAAAGAAACAAATCTTTCCCGAATGTCACCTTCCCAAGGGGGACTACGTTGATCTTCCTATTTAAAATTTCAAGGCCTCAGCACTCTCTATCTCATTAAGCCTGCTTTGTTTCTGTAGCACTTAATACCTTTATTTCTGAAGCACTTATGGCAAAGTGATTTACGTAATCGTCCCAACTAATGGCTTCCCTGAATCGGCATATTTGGCCCTGTCATTTTGCGGTCCTCTTCACTGAGTCTGGGCTCTGTCATGTGACTTTCTTTGGTCAATGGTATATTAGTAACTAGGATGCAAGCAGAGACTTGAGAAGTGTGCGTGCCTTTTCATTTTTCCTTTTGCAGAATTGGAATGTTCCCCTTTGCATGTCTGCCTAGCCATGAGAACTTGCTGGGGCTAGTCTGCAGGCGGGATGGAAGAGACACATGTGCCAGAATGAGCTAGTTTGCTTCAGCTGACCCCAGATGACTGAACCCTTAGCTGCAAGCCAGCCAGACCCATGAGCAAGCCCAGCTGAGAGAAGCAACCAACCTAAATCACTGATCCACAGAATCAGGAAACACAGAAATGGTTACAGACTTAAGCAATTGAGATTTGGGGTGGTTTGTTATGCAGCAAAAGCTACCTGATACACTAACATACCATTAATTTACTTACTTGCTATGTGTACTGTCTTCCTCCCCCAACTACACTGTGAGCCCCAAGAGGGTAGGGATTTTTGTCTGTTTTGTTTAGAGCCTGGCAGCTAGTAGGTACTTAAACAATACTGTTGAATGTTAAACAAATAATACAGAAAGTGCCCTAAGAAATGGCATGTGAGTCGATGCTTAACAAATGGTAGCTATTGTAATGATAATGTTAAATATTTTTATGAAAGAGCCAACACTTTTTTCTCAGGCTCTTCTGTTATTTTTCCTGCTGATATTGTCCCAGAAAGGGGAAAAAGACAAGCCACTCTCCTTTGGGTATAGGATGGAAGATGAGGGATGGCAATAATGTCACATACAAGCTTAATCCTTTTTCTTACCAAACTGACTTGGGATTGTGGGTGTTACGGAGACACAGTTCTTCATTTTTTAACTTGGTTGGTGTCACCCTAGCAACCCCTGGGGATGCAGCTGGGCTGACATTTATGTGTGTAGGTGGAGCCAAAGGTTGTGCAGAAGGTAAACTTACAGCATAGATAATATTCTTTTAAAACCACCATCATATCTGAAGTATTGGGTTGGCCAAAAAGTTTGTCTGAGTTTTTTTTTCCGGAAGGTCTAAGAAAAACCCAAATGCACTTTTTGGCCAACCCAATAATTCATTAGTTACTGGATTATCTGTTTAATTCCTCTCTTCTCTACCAGGCTGTCAGCTCCATGGAGGAGGGGACCACTTCTACTTTATTTACCATTATACTCGCACCATCCACCACAGTGCAGGTATTTAAATCTATTTGTTGGGGGAATGATTCAGGACCTTGTTCATTTTAAGAATGTAAGCTTCCTGAACTGAGGGACCACATCCTTCCACAAGCATGGTGTGAGCATGGCAAGATGGTAGTACATCATCTGTGTACGATCATTCTCAATTTGGGGCAAATTTTATTGAGCCATTACTATGTGCCAGGCGCTGTACTAAGCACATGATACATGCATTCACTGTGGAGGAAGGTGCTGTAAAAAGTCCAGTTTTATAGATGAGGAGACAGAAACACAGTAAGCCTCTCTTGGAAAATTGTGACATACATTGCACAAGTCACACTCCGTCTGAATCTCTATCCCTCACTTGTCATTTAAAGGGATCAGGTTAGAGCAAGCTTTCCTCCTATGTGTATCAGTCTGAGTTGTTCTAGAAGGAAAATAAAGACTTTTGTGGTGAGCAGACTTGTGTGTCACCCCACATCCCTCTGGCCCACCTTAGCTCAGGGCAGCTGTGTGGAAAGTTCCATGCACGTTGCCAGAGTTCCACGTCAAGTGTTTCCCTCGGTGTCTCTTTGCTTTGTTGCCTTAGAACCTTCCCTAAAGCTGTGGTGGGCTGCTCTGCCAGTACGCAGGTGCAACCCAGGAAGTGCAGGGCCTCTAACCCCCCTTGGACAACCTTCAGCCAATAGGGAAAGGGAGCCCTAGTAGCCTTGATCTTTAGTGGGACGAATTTGAGGCACATTTTATATGGTTCCTCAGATGTTCTCCAGCAACACTGAGTTCCAACTGCTCATAATTGCAATCAGCTCCTTAACGCATCTTGTTCTTTCCCTGTTTCGTGCTCCCCACTTCTTGGCTTTTCATCACTGGAATCAACTCAGAAATAAACTGTACCTGAACTCAAGTGTTTGTCATTGCTTTTGGCAGAATTCAAACTAAGACATATGGTCAAATAATATGAGAAAACACTGCATGCTATGTTCCTCTGTCAGACATGCAAAATGCACATTAACATATTCAAGGCTCTGAAGAGTTACGCATCTAGCGCTCTTTAACTCAGGGATTCCCAAACTCTTCTGCACACAGAAAGTTTTACTCTTAAGATCTTTAAAATTTCCCCGAATGAGTGCTCCATGGAATATACTTAGAGAAATGTTTGTCAGTATCATCTCTAGGACCATCTTCCTCACTTGCATTCTTCAAGCCGATGGGTGGATCCAGCCTAGACTGCCATTCCCTGGCCTGGAGCCAGCAGCCAAATAGAACTCTCCAGACAAGACATTTCTCAGCGTCAGGGAGGATAACCTTCAGACAAGCCCTTTCCGGAAACTGTCTCTTTCCCTTTTTCTTATAAATGGGATGGTCAGCCTGCTGGTGAGGCCAGGAATGTTTGGCTGACTGGGCTGGGAATGCAGCTGTGGGCATCCTGAGAAAAAGCTCCATTTGCTGAGACGCAGAAGCCCAGATGAGATGAACAGGAGACGGATGCCAACCAGCCCGCCTCCCGATGCTCTTCTGCTAACAAGCAGCCATGGGAGAATGTAATTGGCATGGGTCCAGAGTGGATAATTATTTCCGAAGGTGATGCACAGAAGGGCACTCAGGAGACACAGCAAGTGCCGGACCAGGAGGATGTGCGTGGAAACCTGGGGCCCGGGGTTTGCAACCTCCCGGTGGGGGCTGGTCGTTGGGAGTGGACAGGGCTGACCAGCAGTTAATCCATCTTCTTTCACTGCTCAACGTCTTATATTTAAGTAACAGCATTTGGGTTCTTGGATTTGGGGGATCAGGTTACACGTATCTGAGAGACATGCTTGAAAATCTTTTCATTCTCTTCTTTAATAAAAATGAAACCAATGAAAATAATAATAACAATGGGAAAATCAATTTCTGAATTCTTTGTTGAAGGATGCACATGTACAGATCCTTATCAGATCCTTTATATTCAATGATTAGTCTATGTTAGGTTTTCTCAACTTCAGCACTATCGACATTTCAGGCTGGAGCATTCCCTGTTGTGCAGCTGTCCTGTGCACTGCGGGATGTGTAGCAGCATCTCTGGCCTCTATTCACTTAATGCCAGTAGTACCTTTCTCTTCCCAAACTGTAACATCCAAAAATATTTCTTGGGGTTGTAAAGTCAGTCACAGATAGGAGCTACTGGTCTAGGTTAAAGGGGTAGTAGGTGTTGTAGTTAAAGCACAGGCTTCCAGCTAGGCTGCCTTTGTCCAAACTCTGGTTCTACCATTTATTACCTTTGTGACTTTAGGTACATTATTTAACTTCTCTGTGCCTCAGTTTCCTCTTCTATACAATGGGGATAATAAAAATACCTATCTGAGGGGGTTACTGTGAAGATTAAAGAGGTTAGTATATAACTATTTATAACATATTTAGCACAGTCTGATACACAGAAATCTTCCAATAAATGTAAACTGTTATCATCGTCATTTTTTTTTTTTTTTTTTTTGCTTTTTGCTCCTAGTCTGTAAACTATTTGAGTGCAGAGACCAAGCCTTTTTATTTTTTAATTCTTGAAGTCCAGCACCGGGACATAATAAAGAATGAATTCGGGAAGAAAGGAGGGAAGGGAGGCAGGAAGGAGAGGTAGAGATGAGCAATGGAACTTCCTGAGCGAAAGCACAAGAGAGGAGGATCGAGAGTCTTCCCCAGACAGCCGGCCTGTGCACCAGCGCCTGGGACTGGGGGTCCCACGGTTTTAGACCAGACCAGGGACGAGTCCATACCAAATACCAGGGGACATGTAAAGGCAGCTACATGTGGATAAACACACATACGGCAACATGCGTGAAACTTCTGGGGGCTGGAGGTTGCAGGTGGGCTCTGAGCTAACAGAAGTGATTGCTATGGCCTGGAAGAAGCAAGAAGCAAAGTAGGAATGTATTATGTCTACCTGTGCTTCAAGAAGGACGGAAATATGTCTAACAGTGTATTATATACTCCTCTATTCATATATCTCGTGAAGTCTGTTCACGGACTTGGGGTAGAACCCTCTCTACAGAGGTTGAAACAATACAACAGAAGGGACGAGGCTTTTGCGTGTTCCCCCACCCCACCCTAGAGCGGTGCCTATTTCTAAGTCCTAGGACAAGGGAGGGCCCTAGAACAGCACCATCCAGCTGAACGTTCTGCAACGGTGGACGTACTTGGAACCTGCATTGTCCAACATGGTAGACACTGGCCACATACAGCGATGGAGCGCTTGGGTTGTGGCTGGTGCGAGTGAGGCACTGAAATTTAAATTAACTTAAATTTAAATAGCCACTTGTGGCTAGTGCCTCCCATACTGGACATGGACAGCATGCGTCTAGAAGAAACCATGTGCCTCTCGATACACAGGCTCTCCGAGGACACCGAGGGATGGTGGGTTCACTGCTTTCAAGGACGAAGCATAAATCCCTATGACTCCCCACCACCCACCTGCCAGAAAGGCTACACGCTGTCCTGTTCTGGACCACTCCACTTTCCTGGGCCACAGGCTACCCGACGTAAGGGGAGAGAAAGGCCGAGAGACACACAACAGCAACGATGACTGTATTACCATTACTGCTGTGATCGTTAACAATCTTGATGGACCACTCAGTACTTTCCTAACCACTTCACATGGACCATCCCTCTGGGTAGGGTTCCTCATTATCCCTGTTCTATACAGAGGCAGAAACTAAAGTACCTAGAAGTGACCCACTGCCAACCAACCAGAACATGGTGGAGCTGGGCTGTTAAGTGGTTAGAAATACAGACTTTGGAATTAGGCAAACTTGATGTGAGACTGACTCCGAATCTTTCTGGGAAGGGATCTATAAGAAAGTGTTCATGTTGGCTACTTTTGCAAAGAAGGCCTGGGGATGAGGCTGGGGGTGGAGGAAATTTTTTTCCTTTTTCTGCACTGATGTCATCCTGTATCATATGAAAACACAATTTACCAGTACCTGCCTAGCTTTCAGCTAAGGGAAAATACGTCAGGAGGGCTTATCTTCTTGTTGAGGTTGCGGGCCTTTTCGTTTTTATTATTTTTTGTATTAAAGCAATAAGATTATTTGGGGATGGGGAGATAGGTTACTTGGGGCATGAATATGACAGTGGGTAAAGCTCAGTGCTGTTGATTGTCTTTTGGGTTTGCATTTTCCTCTCGCTGAAGCTGGGACTGGAAGGGGGACCCACGGCAGATAATCCCATTTATGCCACAGAAGTTTCCTGGACTGTTGACCTTGGAAGTAGGGTGACAAGCTATCCTGGTTTGCACAGGACTGCAGGGTTTCCTGGGACACAGGACTTTCAATGCTAACTGGGAAAGTCCCAGGCAAACGAGGACAACTGGGTGACCCTACTAGGAAGTGGGAAAAAGATGAACCTTTCTGGACACTTTGACCCACACAACTCCTGCAGGGGGAAAACAGCTTCCCAGCGGGCACTATTAGGTGGGTGAGGGGTTGCCAAAGCAACAATATGACTTATCTCCCTGGCATGGCTCGTTTTCCACTTCGAGTTTCAAAGACAGGGTGTCCTGAGGAAACACCACCAGTTCCCAGGAAGGGCTGCATTATGACTCCCAAGCGCCCTAGGCACTTCGGCCTCTGCAGGCCCCCTCCTCCCTAAAAAATACAGTAAAAATCATCCTTAAGACTGCAGCTGTGTAAAGATGGATGGGTTCATTATCATTATCATATATCCATTCTTATTACCTTCTTTTTTCTATTGATCTCTAAAGAAATGAAAATTACAACATTTTTACCAGCCCTTAAAGAAGTCCTGGGCTTTAGGCTACTATGGTACTACTTTAGGCTACTTTAGTCTACTATGCCTGGTGGGAAGGTTGGCCCTGGTTCCAGGGCTTGAAAGAGACGGAAGTTTGGAAACATCTCAGTCAGGGGTTCCTAACCTGGATGAACTTGGATGGGAAAAAAATGGGTGTTAATTTCTGACCACCTCTGACTGAAATTGAACATTTCCTCTCCTTATGACTTAGGGAACAAACCACACTCACGTGGTACTTCTTGTGACTCTGCCACCAGTAGAAATGACAGGACTTTTCAGATCGTATCACAGTTGTGGTCGGGGTATTGAAATAGCATTTTCCCTCATTGCTCCTTCAGAATTATAATGAATTTCTAGACTGGCTGCTAGATCATGTTATTCAGCGTGTTACTAAAGAAGCTCATGCAGGGGTTCCCTGGTGGTGCAGTGGTTGAGAGTCCGCCTGCCGTTGCAGGGGACACGGGTTCGTGCCCCGGTCCGGGAAGATCCCACATGCTGCGGAGTGGCTGGGCCCGTGAGCCATGGCCGCTGAGCCTGCGCGTCCGGAGCCTGTGCTCCGCAACGGGAGAGGCCACAACAGTGAGAGGCCCGCGTACTGCAAAAAAAAAAAAAGAAAAAGAAAAAAAGAAAAGAAGCTCACGCATTATTTTATCACAACTTTTTAAAAATAAAGTGTCTTAATATATTTTTGTCTTTCATAATCCAATGTATCTTGTCTTATGCATTTCAAAACGTTATTCTGAGAAGCGGTCTTCAGCAGATTGCCAAAAGGCCCATGTCAAAGGAAGTGTGAAGGATTCTAGACTGAGTGTTCTAAAATTCCTGAATCTGGCCCTTTCCCCAGTTTCATCCGTCCAGTGAGGAAACTCTTACTCAGCTTGGCACACCTGACAGGAGAAGTCCAGGACAGGGTTAAAGGCTGGCTGGTAGAGGATAAGGTCACACCCCAGGTGTGCAAGCTAATAATAAGGTGTTAATTGGGAACCAGCTGAGCCGGGAGAGGAAGCCTTGGGCAGGTTGCATTAGGCACTTTCTTCTCAGGGTTTGATTGTTGACAGAAGATCATCAACCCCTCCTCCTGGATGGAAGCAGGCTGGGCGCCTCCCTTTGCAATGCTGCTTTTGCAGAAAATTCCACTGCTGCCATCCTGGGGTAGACTCTGAATTTTAGTTGAATACGTCTTATTGATGGATTTGTTGTAAACCTTCATTGAGCCCTTCCTGTGTGCCTTGCAATTTGCCAAGGGCTTTACCTGATGATCTCATCCAGTCCTCATAACTCCATGGGGAAGGTCCTCTTATTTCTATTTTTACTTATGAAGCAATAGACGGAGGTTCGAAAGAGCAAGTGACTTGCCTAAATCCATAGAGGCCGCAAGTGGTAGGCTGGAATCTGAACTTGGTCTGACTCTTCTGAAAGTCTCTTCCCTTTGAACTTTTGGGTTATTTGGTTTTCTGTTTTGACTCGATAGAACTTTCTCAGTGTTAAGGAAATAGCACATCTCAGCCATGTCGCTTGATAGGCAGTGAGCACAGAGGCAGCTCGTGAACCAGAGGCCCATGATAACGTAGCATGTGACTCCACAAACACAGTGGGGGCTTTCTGAGAATTCCAGGGCCCCCAGAATGGAGGACAACCTGTGTCACCCCCAAACCTTATTGCTCTATGATAATCACAGGGGTGATACTAGAGAGGCCGTGTGTGTGTGTGTGTGTGTGTGTGTGTGTGTTTTGGTGCGGGTGCTGAGGCTGAGAGAGAAAGCTATCCCCTTACATTGAGACAAAGGTCATACAACTCCTGTACATATATCCTTGACTTCTTAATTAAAAAGTCAAGGGGAGTCAAAAGGTACAAACTCCCAGCCAGAAAGTAAGAAGTCAGGGATGTGATGTACTGCGTGGTAACTATATAGTTAATGATACCGTATTGAATGTTTGCAAGTTGCTAAGAGAGAAGATCTTAAAAGTCTTCATTGTAAGAAAAAACAATTCTGTAACTATGTATGGTGACAGATGTTAATTAGGTTTATTGTGGTAATCATTTTGCAATATCTAAAAATACTGAACCATTGTATTGGACACCCAAAACTAACATAATCTTGTATGTCAATTATACCTCAATTTTTAAAAAGCCAAGGGGAAAAATGTCACCTCTCTGTTCTCTATGATAACTGCCTAGTCACGTTCAAATCTTGCACTGCTGGAACTTGGGGAGAAGTGGCTGGTTTTTCTCTGGGACATCGTAGGTTGGATGGGTTTGTCATCAGAGTCGCTCTATCCTGGGTCTGGGGTCAGCTTTTCTCTGCCCTACCTTCAATCACCCAGAAACAGCAGTGCTCAGATGCAATTTCTCCACAAGACACCTACCCTTTGTCACCATCTGTTTATATCCCAAAGGAAGACTTGATGCTGCAAAATACTGAAATTTAGAGTACGTAGAGTAAGGAACAATCCATTCCTTGTTTTAAATCAAGTTGTCATAATCCAAAGGCAAGCTCCAACTTTAATAACAAACACCCAGTGTTATGACATTTTACCTTTTCCAACTATTTATGTAGGCACAAATATTGTGTTTAAATTTTAAACTATGCAGTTAACATAAAACAGTCCACTCACTTACACAGAGTAAAAATAAAGCGAGTTATGCAAGTTCTGTTTCCCTTTTAGGCCTCATTCTTTAAATAGATCATTCATTCAACAAAGGTCTGCTAGGCGCTCGGTGTCAGACACTGAGTTTGGCATGGCTCACCCTAAAATGAACCAGAAACTGTCCTTGTGTTCTGAGCACCAGAGGGAAACAGCCGGAAAACCCTGGGAGCCGCTTTTACACTGACCTGTGTTTTGCCATCTCTGATATCTCAAAGGAGAGCTCTCAGAACTGATTTGCATTCCCTTTTCATTCTCCACCAAGCCCTGTTCCTTCAGGTCAAGCTGTAGTGGGGGTCTAGAAGCTGTACCTCTGGAGTATGGTTTTTCAGCAGTTTTAGGAAGTTCGGCTGTGAAACGCAGAAATGAAAGTCGTGGACACAGCCGTATTTCACAGGATTTCCCCCAAAGAAAGATCACATGTGTGATACTCAGGGTTTGGCATCCTGACTCTTCATCCCACACTCAGATGGCAATTGGATTTTAACAAGGAGTGGGGTTTGTGGTTTGGGAAATATGGCATTTTTACTGCCTTGGGTCATATTTGAAATAGTTGCAGGCATTTAAAATAGCGTAATGTTATTTTTTCCCTTGTCTTCAAAACAAACCCAGTAAGCTTTTATAAGTCCTAACAACAAGCATAAAATTGGGACATTGGAAAACCCACGAGCAGGGATTGGGACAATCCATTCTCCCCCAAGAGGGGTGTTTGGATTTGGGTGCGGAGGATCATAAGCCTCTTGGGGGTCCACCTGACCTTGAATGACTTTGGGATCCTGAGGAAGGGACCAGGGCTCCGGTGACAGAACCAGACACCCCCCACCCCCACCCCCATGGCTCTCCAGTCACTCTTCAGGGCAATGATAGAAGTATGTACAGGGGCTTTGGGATTTTTTTTTCTAGCCAATTTTACTTTGGAAATTCCTTTGAAAGAAAAAATAAAAAGAATCCGGAGACTCATATTTATTTAAGCGACCAATTCCCAAAACCCATTGCCCTGGAATTCTGTCCCATGAGCATTGCTGTCTGAGGCCTTTTCCTGCCAAAGGGCCTCAGGTAGGGGCAAACACTAAAATGAAGATGTGAACTGGCCTTGGATGCAAGGGTACCCAGCTTTCTGCTTATTAGAAAAATTATTAGAAAAATGAAAGGTAATCAGTCTTTGCCCAGAAGGAAATATGTAAGCTGTATATGTATATATATATATATATACACACACATATAGGTATACATATATATGAAAAATAAAGGTATAGTTATATAGTGAACATAAAAGTGATTATTTATTGAGCATCTAGTAGACCGTACCTCAATTAATCCACATAACAATGCTATGAGATGTGTGCTATTATTATCCCAATTTTACTGAAGGAGTAAACAGGGAGGTTAAATAACTTGAGCAAGGTTACACAGCTCGGAGGCAGTGGAGCTGGGACTTGCATTTAAGCAGCTAGATGTAGGGAAGGAGTTTCTGTTGTCATTATTCATCCTGGACCTGTTTGTCAAGCCCACGTCCATATTAGAAATCTTAAAAACCTGACGGCGAGAGTGTTCGATGGCTTTCCTTTTGATGTTCGGTATTAAAGAAAAAAAAGATAACTCCAATTCTCAGATGTGAAAGATATAAGAAAATAAAATAGATCAAGGATGAATGAAACCAAGTTTTCCCTATCTCAACCCTACTGCATCCTCCCCCAAAGAGCAAAAGAAGCAAGAAAAAGAAGGGGAAAAAGCCCTTGACTTGTCCCTACTTTTTGAGATCATCTTTGCAAACTTTTAAATGTCTGGTATTAAGAGTGTAAGAAGAAACAACGCAAAACAGTTTTTGAAGCCAACTAGAAAGCAGCAGAACCCAGCAAGTGGCGAGCTGCGCAGGGCGGCTGCTGGCGGCTGTGCCGGAGTGTGGGAGAATCCTCTCTGGGAGAAGGACACGGGAAACCTCTCAGCATCCCGGGATAAAAGACTTGAGAAGAAAGGAGCCTCTCAATGAATGGTGCTCAAAATGGGCTGGAAAACAGGGGAAATGGGCCCTCTCAATGAAAAGCCAAGAAAGTGTCTTTTTTGTTGATTCTCTCACTGCAAAGTGCTGCTTCCCCCCACTCCCCCTCCCTGACCCCTTCCCCAGCTCATCTCCCCGGGCTCAGAGAAAAGGCTTCTTGTTGTAATCCCATCTGCCTGCTGCTCATCCACATTCTTTTATCTCTGCCCAGGGCTGGCAGTTGGGAAGAGGTTTCAGATGCCAGAAATTTGGGGTTTCACATTGAGTCTTTCCAAGATGGGCATCTGAGAAATGTCAGTTTACATCAAAATTACCTTCTCTAGCAAATAGCCCGAAAGCTGTCTCTCCCTGGCAAGGTCGGGAAATAATTCTCTTTTCAGGATCGTGCCAATACAAACTCCAGTCCACATTTGGGATGATTGATCTGACTTAAAGAGACAGGGACCACTTCAGTTTTACACTAAAAGAAAAGAGTTAATTTTAAATTAAAGATGGAAAGTTAGTCATGTTTCGTTTTTAATAGTGCTTGGTGTAATAAGGAATATTGTACTGTGACAAATACTGTACTGTAAGAACAGGGTTTGTGGATATGGTTATAGAGAGCAATTGGGAGCTAAGTTAAAAAATCACCAAAAGATAACACCTCTCGTGGTTGGCAAGTAAAAAAGGTAATGGGATTGGGGAGGGAGGTAAGAGGAAAAGGAGTGAAAGAAGAATCTCTTCGAGAAATGTCACTGATCTTTAGAAAGTTCTGAAACAAAGGAAGCAAAGCATTGTTTGAGATAGAGGATGGGGCCCTTTACTTAATGTTAGAAAGCACAGGAGAAATTGGGAGAAAGTCTAATTTTTTAACCCTGCAGGAAATCTCTGCTCAAAATAATAATTTCAAGCATTGATACATCTATCCTAAAGATTGGATTCTGGCCATGTTGCAGAGGGAAATTCAGGTGCAGAGATGGACAGAGCTGTTTTGACTCTACAGTGTGGGTGTCCGCGTGGAATGCTGCCAGCTCCTTAGTTCCGGGTCTAAAGACAGAGCAAGGCATCCGAAGGCAATAAAGGACCTGGTCCCACACGGTGAATCCTGTTTGCTGCCTGCTCCCTCTTCCATGGTTGTCCTTTGTCAACCATCCAAAAAAACCTGGATTTTTATCTAGGGGTGAGTCTGGGAGGTGAGAGGGTTGGAGGAGGAAGGGGGTTAGGAGATGGGGGTTGGGAGGGCTGGGGAGGTGGAGGTGGGTGGGAAGTAAACAATAAAACCCCTGCGGTGGCTGGGTGTGGCCATCCTAACCGCCACCTTAAGGTGATGGGCTTGAAGTTTAGCACAAAGATTCTATTAGGTTGTCAAGCCCCTGGCAGTCCTCTTCCCTCCCCCATTTTTTTTTCTTCCTTTGTAGAGAACTAAGCACGTACCTTCAGGTCATCTTGTTTTTCCTTTCAGCAGTATTCTCTAGTCCCTGAAGCTGGGAAGGTTGTTCTAAAATAAAAATGAGACCCTAACACTCTGGCTAAAAACCCTGCAAAGGATTGCCCATCATCCTCAGGACATGGTGCAATCCAAACCGTGACTCAAGTGCAAGGGGACTGCTATCATCCAAAGAAAGACATTCCTAAAAGTAAAAGTGAGTGCAGTAGAAATTATGCCAGGGCAACGGATATATACAGAGGCTATCCCAAGCAAATCAAGACATGGAGTCATGTGACCGCATGACTGGAGTCACAGACCCCAAACGCCCTGTGCTATCTGACCCCTGTCCGCCTCCTCGGCCTCTTTTCATCTCCCTCAACCCTCTGCTCTCTGCTCCATCCAGGGTGGATTCCTTTTGTTCCATGTGCCTTGTCCCACTTCAGGGCCTTGATCCATCCTTCCTGCTGCACTTTCCCTCAGAGTCCTGCTCTGCCCAGGGAAGCTCTCTGTGGGTACCATGACCATACTGGACCCCTTGTTTTATGTCCCAAGGACCAGAGGAGACAATCAAAATACGTAATCACTGCTGGGTAATGAATCAATGAACAAATGGATGCAAGAAATGAATAATCATCTCCCTTTGTCTTAGTTAGCTAGGGATGCTATAAAAAAATAGCATATTGGGTAGCATAAGCAACAGAAATTAATTTTCTCACAGTTCTGGAGGCTAGAAGTCCAAGATCAGGGTGCCAGCATGGTTGGGTTCTGGTGAGAACCCTTTTCCTGGCTTGCAGACAGGCACCTTCTCACTGTGTCCTCATGTGATGGAGAAAGCAAGAGCGAGCTCTCTGGTTTCTTCTAATAAGGGTACTAATCTCATCATGGGGGATCCACCCTCATGACCTCATACAAACCTAATTCCTTCCCAAAGGCCACATCTCCAAATACCCTTAGGGCTTCAACATGTGAATTTTGACGGGGACACAATTCACTCGATAGCACCCTGTATTTCTCTACATAAATTAAACTATACATTGAACAAATGTACTTACTGAGTGATATATTGCAGTACAAATTTCTCCAGTAATTTTGAAGTTACTTCTTAAAAACTATTTTGAAATAATTATAGATTCACAGGAAGTTGCAAAAATAATACAGAGAAGCCTGTGTCCCCTTCTTAGAGTTCCCTCCCATGGTAACATGTTACCAAACTGCAGTACAAAATCAAAGCCGGGGCACTGGTATTGGTGCAATTCACAGAACTTTTTTAGATTTCACCAGTCAATGCACTTTGGAAATTACTCTGAAAAAAAAAATAAAAATAATCCAGAGACTCAAATTTATTTAAGCGACCAATTCCCAAAACCCACTGCCCTGGAATTCTGTCCCGCGAGCAGACAGTTTGTGGGTGGAGAGTATGTGTGTATGTGTGTGTAGCTTTTTTTTTTAAGTATAATTTCTACTTTATTTTCTTCCCAGGGAACAGTATTTCTTTAGTCTTTAAGGACTTAGCTCTTTACATGGGCTTTGGTGGAGGTCGTAGGGCAGCACCCGCAGGTCTAAATCGGGGTGGAGGTGTTTGGTCCTTCCGGGCTTCCCGAGAACGATTCCTGACTACCTTGCTGTGAATGGCACAACTCACGCAGTAATGCAGTTTCACATACAGCTTGGGAAGCACACAGGCGTCAAAAACACTCGCTTCGGAAATGTCCCTGACGGCTGTGGCCTCTACGATGTTCCGAATGATGAACTTCTTAATGGCCTTATCCTTGGGCACACAACGGGCACAGCTGGTACAGCGAATAGGCTGCACATGGCCGCGGCCCTTTATGGCACGACCATTGTTCCTTCTTTTCTTGGTCATCTTGGAAGCGAGGAGGCGAAAGAGCTGTGTGTAGCTTTATGCAATTATACCACATGTGTAGATTCACTTAACTACCACCACAGTCAAGGCACAGGACTGTTCCAGCACCACAAAGGTCTCTTGTGTTCTCCCCTTTTATAGTAAGAGTCAGTTGATTTCTTCACCACTCCCACCCTGTCCCCAATTCTTGCAAGCATGAACTTGTTTTCCATCTCTGTAATTTTGTCATTTCGAGAATGTAGTGTCAGTGGAATCAAATAGTATGTAATTTATTTAAAAATCACACAACTGGTATTGACATACACATACTACTAGATATAAAATGGATAACTAATAAGAACCTACTGTATAGTACAGGGAACTCTCTTCAATTCTCTGTAATGACCTATATGGGAAAAGAAAGAGTGGATATATGTATATGCATAACTGACTCTGCTGTACAGCAGAAACTAACACAACACTGTAAACCAGCTGTACTCCAATAAAAAAGAAGGATGCTATCAAAGGAAAAAAAATAAAATAAACTCACACAGTATGTCACCTGAATTTTAAAAATAGTTGGTGTGGTGTGATCTTTGATGTGGACGCCACTCGCTAAATGTGTCCCTTCTGGGCTATGATTTGACAGAGGAATCCGCATTGATGTTTTCCAACAACTTCCCCGTTACATCAATAGTGGTGAGGTACCACCACTGGCCTGTTTTGTTTTGGTGAGGAACGCTACCTGCACATTCAGGTGGAGCGTGTTTGTGGATTCCAGAGCTTCCCATGTGGTCAGGAGAACCTCTGACAACAGTGGCACATCCCAAGTCCCTTGTCTTGCTAGCTGTTCCCCATACCCAGAGCAGCAGGTGGGCACTGTAACGCCACTCCAGGTCCTGTTCAGGCCCTGGACATCTCTGGATTACAGAAAGAAACTTATACCATTCACCAATCGGCATAGAAATTATTTCACCAGTTTAACAATCTTCAGTTGTACTCGCACATTCCTTTTTTTTTTTTTTTTTTGCACAGGCTCTGGACGCACAGGCTCAGCGGCCATGGCTCACGGGCCCAGCCGCTCCACGGCATGTGGGATCTTCCCGGACCAGGGCACGAACCCGCGTCCCCTGCATCGGCAGGCGGACTCTCAACCACTGCGCCACCAGGGAAGCCCACATTCTTATTAAATGTGACCTTTTTAATGTCCTGTTCCATGTCTGTCCTCTAAGCTCCTTGAAGTCGGGTGCCTCCTTGTACTTGTCATGTCACCAGCACCCACCTCCACTGTCAGTGTCTAAAAGTCACACAAAGCACTTTTGCTGAATGAATAAGTGGGAATCTGTTTTGTGAATGGCGTGTTGAATCTAAACTGATTTCTCTTGAGAAGAGACTATTCATTCCTTTCCCCAAAGATACTTTCCCCTCAAATTCCACTGGAATTTTTTTTTTTTTTTAAATCAAGGAAGAGGGGAGTGTGCCAGCAGCTGCTAGCCTAAATGACCTAGTTACGGTGTTCACAATGCCTCCTGCCCTCCTGACTATTCTGAAATAAGCACAGGAAATTACGTAAATTGGCAATAAGAGTCCAACAGTTGGGATCGGGGAGGTATGCATATTTGCTTTTCCAATTTTCTGCTCCCCTACCAAGCGAACACATGGAGCTTTGACCTTCCATATGTTTTTAATGCGTGTCGGAGATAAATGTTGCAACAAGTTGGAAGCAACAGGTTGAGTGCTCCCCCCGCCCTCCCTTACTCCATCTGAAGCTGCTTCGAGCAGGCTGTGGACCTGAGAGAGAGAGAGAACAACCTCCCACAGCACTAGGCCTCAGAAAGTTCTGGACTCCTATCCTCTTGAGTCATTTGTTCTGGAAATTCTCCTTGACTTGCGGGATTGGATTAGTGAACCCTTGCCCCCAGCACCCTGTGTTGACCTCTCCCGGCACCATTACGCTGTAGGGAATTCAGTCTGTCTCCCACACCTGGTTATAAACCCAAGGGAGACTAGGGCCGTGTGCGTTTTCTTCTCCACCTTGTTCCCAGCTTATTATCTCATGCAGGGTAGGGGCGCAGTATTTGTCAGATGAATGAATGGATGATGAAAAGGGAAAAGGTAGCGTTACTCAGAGCTTTAAGACAGTCTAAAAATCACCGGGACTTCTGGCACTCATATGATCTGGTTCTTATTGCAAGAATCAGCAGAGACCATTGTCACGCATCCTATAATTCAGTGGTTCTCAACTCTGTGCATTAGAATCACTGGGAGGATTTGTGCAAGGACAGATTGACAGGCCCAGAGTTTCTGATTCCATTTGTCAGGGGTGGGCCTTGAGATCTGCATGTCTAACACGTTTCCCGGTGATGCTGACGTTGCTGCTCTGGGACCACAGTGTGAGAACCACTTCGATAATAAACAGGGGAAATGTGCTGTAACTGCATTACTTTTTTTTTTTTTTTTTTGTGGTACGCGGGCCTCTCACTGTTGTGGCCTCTCCCGTCATGGAGCACAGGCTCCGGACGCGCAGGCTCAGCGGCCATGGCTCACGGGCCCAGCCGCTCCACGGCATGCGGGATCCTCCCGGACCGGGGCATGAACCCGTGTCCCCGGCATCGGCAGGCGGACCCTCAACCACTGCGCCACCAGGGAAGCCCTGCATTACTTTTAACAATTAGATTTGCACTGCAGGATTTTAAAAAATGGCAGCATGGCTACTTATGATGGAAAATCAGCCTTATTAGCTGAAGTGTGATTCAAAGGACTTAGGAATCTGTATCTTTGACCATGTGGTAGACAGAGAGATGAGCCTTTCAGCAACATGCATTCCATATTTAAAAGGCATGTGGAGAAAAGAGCATGGGCTTCAGAGCCAGTGGGACCTGACTTTGAATTTCACTTCACTGCTGATCGGCTAGGAGACCTTGGGCAAGTTAACGTGCTGTCTTAGGGTCTCAGAATATCCATCTGGAAGGTGGGGATAGTAAAAGACTTTTCAAAGTTGCTAGAAGAAAGAGTAAAAAACAGAAAATACTCCTTCCTAGTCAAAGATTAACTGGATTATGAGACTAAAAATATTCAATTTGTATAGCAGGGGATATAATGCTTTTTTTTGTTGCTAAAAACCTATTTTATTTTACTTTTATATCTTTATTGGAGTATAATTGCTTTACAATGGTGTGTTAGTTTCTGCTGTACAACAAAGTGAGTCAGCTATGCATATACATATATCCCCACATTCCCTCCCTCGCACCCTCCCTATCCCACCCTTCTAGGTGGTCACAAAGCACGGAGCTGATCTCCCTGTGCTATGCAGCTGCTTCCCACTAGCCATCCATTTCACATTTGGTAGTGTATATATGTTAATGCTACTCTCTCACTTTGTCCCAGATTCCCCTTCCCCTCATGTGTCCTGAAGTCCATTCTCTACATCTGCATCTTCATTCCTGCTCTGCCACTAGAAGCTATTTGGCTCCTGAGTTTTAGGTAGCAAGGATTTTATTGGAAAATTTATCTCAACTTATTTGGTTATTGAGCTTAGATAGTGAGAGTTTAGATAGAGAAGGATATTTGTACAAGTAAAGAGACTTTTTATAGAGTAGATGCTCAAAAAATGATAGGTACATAGGTACACCTCAGAGATATTGTGGATTTGGTGCCAGACCAACACATTTTTTTTTTTTTTTTTGCGGTACGCGGGCCTGTCACTGTTGGGGCCTCTCCCGTTGCGGAGCACAGGCTCTGGACGCGCAGGCTCAGCGGCCATGGCTCACGGGCCCAGCAGCTCAGCGACATGTGGGATCTTCCCGGACCGGGGCACGAACCCGTGTCCCCTGCATCGGCAGGTGGACTCTCAACCACTGCGCCACCAGGGAAGCCCAGACCACCACATTAAAATGAGTATTGTGATAAAGCAAGTCACACAGATTTTTTGCTTTCTCAGTGCATATAAAAGTTGTATTTACAATATACCGTAGTCTACTAAGTATAAATTAAGTCTAAAACAACAAATTACATACCTTAATTTAAAAATACTTTGTTGCTAAAAAATGCTAACCATCCTCTGAGCCTTCAGTGAGTCATAGTGATAACATCAAAGATCACTGATTGCAGATCACCAAAACAAATACAATAATAATTAAAAAGTTTGAAATATTGCAAGAGCCACCAAAATGTGAAACCAAGACCCGAAATGAGCAAATGCTGTTGGAAAAAATGGAGCCAATGGGCTTGTTTGTTGCAGGGTTGCCACAAACCTTCAGCTTGTAAGAAATGCAATCACTGTGAAATGAAATAAAGCAAAGTGCAATAAAACGATATATGCCTGTAATAGAAAACTGAATGCAAGAGAATAATGTATGCATAAGAAAGTGGATAAATCATATGGGGAAGATCTTCATTACCTGAGTATTCATTATTTGAGAACCTGCAGGTAGCAAGTTGTGAACGGAAGCTGAGATCATGGTAACATGGAAAATATCCACCAATGACACAACTGTTTCAAAATTAGTTTCTACTCAAATCCTTCCTTGCTTAGCATCTATTTTGCTCACTAGGTCATAGTCTTAGCTGGTTCCCCTAACTGTCCATCGGGTGCCCACCTAACAAACAAGCAAACACAATGAAAATCTACTGGAAAGTGAACAGCACATCTTACAAATAGCACAAGATTTCACAAAGTTGATGAAAAAATGTTAGAAAACTATTTGAGTCATGTAGAAAGAAGGATCTAGCAGAGTTAGACAAATGTACACCTGAAGAAGAAAAAATCCAAAACGATGATGTTTTAGTGTTTTCAAAAGATAATTATTTGGCTATCAAAGGATTGTGAGAGGCCCTGAGGAAATGAAGAAGCTCCCAAATATTTTTGCACGGTGAACTCTTTTTTTGATAAAACTGCTAAAGTCAAACAGGAAGGGATGCGACTGTATTAATGTTAGCATATATTTTGTCAGAAACATGATGTCAAAAAAACCCTCACATGATTCGTGCTTTTTGTAAGAATCACTATACATTACAATTATGACCCCAGTCAAGGATCCGCAAACTATAGCTTGAGGACCAAATCTGGCTCACCACCTGATTTTGTAAATAAATATTGGAGCACAGCAATGCCATTGGTTTACTTATTGTCCATGGCTGCTTATACACTACAGTTGAAGCCTTGAGTAGCCACAGAAGAGATCTCACTGCCCACAAGGCCCAAAATACTATCTGGCCCTTTACAGAAAAAATTTGCTGACTCCTGACCTAACTTTTCTTTTCCAAATAAACTTTTCCTCTTTATTTTTACTTTTATTTTTTAAAGGCTCTTCTAATAACCACCCCCCAACTCTTTACAATGGCATTTTGATTTCCAAGTTGATTTATTCTAGATGATGCCCGCCCCACCCCCCCTTCTCCTCCCCAAAGTATCCTTAGCTGACGAGGCCTCTCTGTAATTCAAGACAAAACATGACTGTTCATAGAGATAAATCATTGCTGGTTCCTAATTTAAGAGGGCTCGAAACCAGACTAACACTGTTTGAATCGCAGTACTATACTTCCTGGCTGTGTGCGCAAGCTTTTCGATGTCTGGGTCTCAGTTTCCTCCTCTCTCAAATGGAGGTAACAGCATTAACCTTGCTCAGTTAGTGAACTAAAACAAGATAGTGAAGGTCAGGTTCTTACCCCATCCCTGGCACACCGTACGCACACACAACAGTAGCTGTTGTGATTTCTATGGGACTAATTTCTCTCTGGTTTGGAACGGCAATTTACGCAGCCTGGATCCTGAGCTCTGAGTTCCTCCAGGCATTCTCTGAGTTGCTTGCTGTAGGCCCCCCTCTAGCACACCGGTTTTATAAAGCCCTGCTAGGAGTGGAAGCAAGTCTTTACCAAGCCAACCAATCTGTTCTGTTGGAAAGAGTAAGGGATGAGTGAAGAATTTGTCTTCACTTTTAAAGGTGTTTCCTTTAGTCAATGGATGTCATAAATAACCTGCAGCAGCAGCTGGGAAGAAACTTTTCGCAACAAGCCTACCCCAGCAGGGAGAGTCAGCCCCACACAGCTTGCACATAAATACTCCCAGATGCTCTGACTTCAAGAGGGGCGGCATTTTGTCATCAGGAGAAGTGGACAAACATGACAGCGGTACGGCAGTGATGGTAATGAGGGTGGTAATCAGCAGGCCAGGGGAGAGCAAGATGATTTCCTGACTAGATCATGGATGAGGAACAATACTGGCTTTATTCCTCCAGACCTCGTCCTAGTTTGCAATACTTGCACGAACAATCCTCGTTATGCTGTCCTGGTAAGCAGCTTCAAAATCAACATCCCACGATCCCACCTCTTTGTATTCATGCCTTTGTGTAACCCCCTGCCCCTGAGTGTGGAAGTGGAGCTAGTGACTTGCTTCTAACCAACGGCAAAATGATGGGACATGACTTCTGCAATTAGGTTACAAATGTGTGTAGCGTCCGTCTTGCCAGCAGACTCTCTCTACTGCCCTCTCACCTCGTTCATTTTCATGAAACAAGCTGCCACAGGGAGAGACCCGCATGTCAAGGAACCAAGGCCCAACAGCCCTCCAGGAACCGAATCCTGCCAACAACCATGGACGTGAGTGCGGAAGTAAATGCTTCACCAGTTGAGCCTTCAGATGAAACCCCAGTCCTGCCTGACATTCTGATTCTAGCTGTGAGCCACCCCAAAGCAGAAGACTCAATTAAGGCATGCCCAGATTCCTGACCCACGCTAACTGGGATAATAAACATGGGTTCTCTGAAGCCACTGTGTTTTAGGGTAGTTTGTTATTCAGCAGTAGATTACTAATACAGATTTCATTCTTAAAGTTAAAAAGTAAATGAATGTACATTTCTGCTGAGGGTTGGTGATGAGTTAGATTGTCACTTGGTTGGTTTTCTCTTAGTTTGAATTCATCTAACACTGTGTCAATAGATTAATCTGCCTGAAGCATACCTCTGGTATTGCTATTCCCCTATTTAAAAACCTTCATTGACTTTCACTGACGGAAGGAAAGAAGGTCTACTTTTCCAGGTGGTGTTCAAGGCTCCCCTGTGTATCTGTTTTCTACCAGCTGCTAGAATGATCTTCCTAAAACACCAATTAGCACATGTCTCTCTTGCACTTAAAACTCTTTGTTGGAGTCCTGCTACCAACCAGATTAAATCTGTGTCCCACAACATGGCAATCAAGGCTTGCCAGGATCCGACTCCCCACCTTTCTGCCTCACACTTAATGCTCAGCAACACAGAACGGATTGTCCTATGCAGCCAACCCGTGCATTGTGCCATCTCCTGTCCCCTTCTCTCCTCCCCCCATCTTTAAGCACATGCTTTCTCTTAACCTCCACTGCCTTTCTCCTCTCTGGAAAGTTTATACTTAAAGATTCAGCTCTGATGATCTGTGTAATCAAGAGGAAAAACAAAGAACCCCAAACACACTCGCTTGTTTGGATCTGCATAGATGGTCTTTGGAAGGATCCAGAAGAAACCAGTTGTTGTCCTGGGGGTGAGGTGGGGTGAGTATTCAGTAGGCTTGAGGGATAGAGGTTGAGAGAGAGAATTTTCACAGTATATCCTTTGGTACCTCTGTAATTTTCTAGCATATGAATATATTGACCTATTCAAGCACCAAATAAAACAATTACAATGAAGGAAAAAACGTTAATTTCTTGACTCATCCTTGCTGAGAAGCCTTCCCTGATTTTCTCAAACTGAGTTAATTGTGGGATGACTTGCTTATGTATCTGTCAACCCCTCTAAGTATCTGAGTTCCTAGGATCATCCCTTATTCATTCTTTATCCCTGTCCCCCACTGTCTAGTACAGTGCCTGCTACTTCATGGTTCCTCAGAATAGCTGAGGAATAAAAGAGCTATACTTCCTCACCACTCCCCAGGCAGACTGAACTAGTAACTCCCTCCCTGTGGGCTCTGGACTTTCCTGCCTCTGGGCTGTGGCCGCTACCGTTCCCTCTGCCTACATTTTCTTTTCCCCCACTATCTCATTTTTGAATTCTCCTTATCTTTCGAGGCCCAGCTCAGATCTCACCACAGGAAGTCATCTTCTCTTTCTCTGATGTCCTATAGCATGACTGAGGATTTTTATAACTTTTCCTTTTATATCCAGGGTTGGCAAACTACAGCCTGTGGGCCATATCTGGCCCATGCCTGTTTCTGTAAATAAGGATGCCCATTCTTTTACGTATTACCTCTGGCTACTTTCCTTTACAATGGCAGAGTTGAATAGCCCCAACAGAGACCCGAAAGGCCTGCAAAGCCAAAGATATTTACTATCTAGCCCTTTACAGGAAAAGCTTGTTGACCTCTGATTTATAACTTATTTATGTCTATAGACTCTTCTGCTCATTAAGACCCAAACTTGGACACAGAACTCTGTGTTGGATCCAGCCAAACTCATTACCCTGGCAAAAGGCTGCCCACTCCCCCTCAGAGCCTGCTAAGGACAATCCCATGGAGACCTTCCCTACCCCCAGAGCTCCGCACATCCTTTCCTGTCTCAGGTTGGAATGTGCTCTCCCACCCTGCCTGGAACTCAGCTCACCCCTGAATGGTTTCCTATTGTTCTCCTAGTCACACCCAAGCTCTCTGATCAGAGAGGCCTTCCTGGACTACCTGATCTAGGTAGTACCACTGCTAGTCTCTGTTGCAACGCTGGGCATTCTTACGTGGGAGTACTGCAAACTGTAATTATTTTTATTTATCAAATTTTCTCTCTCTCCTAGTGGACCATGAGCTCCTTAGGGTAGGCTCCGTATCTATCTAGTTTCCCCACTGTATTTGCAGTGTCTCGAACAGTGGCTGTCACACACTGGGTAAGGACTGTAGGAAATACTACTTATTGACTGACTAAACAGATGAATAAATGAATACGTCTTCATCTCCATCAAAGTGACTACCTGAGTGTTTAATAGGCACTCAAAACTATTTGTTGAATGAATAACGTAAGAGAGGACGTTTAATCAGGATAACACTAACAGATGAAAGTAACTCACTGCATGGTTCTCTTGACCTTTTAATATCAGCTCGTGGAAAAGAACAGCTTCCTTCAGCTTCATTTAAATTATTCAGGATAAAGGAAAGGAAGTAGGCTCTCGAGGGACACACTAGAATATCCTCTGATCGTGTGTGTGTGTGCGTGAGAGAGAGAAAAAGAGAGAGAGAGAGAGAGAGAGAGACATCAGCCTGTAGGTCTAGCTCTCAGTCAAGCTGCTGTCCACAGGCTGGGGGAACAGGGGAATGGACACCACAAATACGTTGCCAGTGGACTGCAAAATCTGTTTTTCCTCAAAACCAGCAGTTCCGAAGTTGGAATACTCATTCAGTATGGTTTTTAAAGCAATGCTGTTTGGGATCATTAAACTGATGCATGCGTTGCAAAGAATTTAAAAGCTAAAGAAACTGTAAACAAGAAAATAAAAATTACCCTTAATCTCACCATCATGGTTGTCTATTTTTTTCTTACTTACTGTATTCGTGTTTTAGATTCCTTCCCTACCTCCCTTTCTCCTTTCTCTCTCTCTCGCTGTCTCTGTCTGTCTGTCTGTCTCTCTCTCTCTCTCACACACACACACACAATCCATTTAGCATTCTATCCTGAACATTATCTCTTTAACATTAAATGTGTTTTGTACTTCAATTATGCCTCTATAAAAAACAAGACAAATTAAATGTGTTTTGACAACATTTTAAAAAACTGTATACTATTCCAGTTAATTTACCCCAATCACTTGTATCAGTTGTATTTATTTACTGCTACTAACAGTCTACAACTAATATATAATTCTACAGTGAACAAGTTTAGTAACTTTGCATTTCCTTTAAGTAGGTTTATAGGTGTGGCATTATTGGCTAAAAGAGTATAGAATTTTAAAACATTGTGGACAGGTACAGCCCTATTAATTGTGTGGGAATGATACAGATCCACAGTCTTAACTCCATTCATATCTATTTTACCACAACCTTGTCATGGATTTTCACCAAAATTATTACATTGTTAACACATAATACTTTTATATTTCATTAGAGAATATCAATTAAAATACGTTTACCATTTATATCTCTTTTTCTATAAATTTATTTTCCCTATTCACGTATGTCTTCTGGAGCTTAAAAATTCAATCAAATTTATAGCAATTATTGATATCATCTATGTGCTTGATTATACTTCCAATTAGAGGTAATATTTTAAGTATAATATACAAGAGTCATTGCATGTAAATAATCAGGCTGGAATACGCTACCAAAATAAAAGTTTGTACATTAACAGCTCACTTACCCTTGGTTGATTTACTGATCCATTTGAACTCTTTGGAGTATGGAGCACCTGGATAGAAACAAAAGAATGGATCTGAGAAGCCCAGACGAGGATCAAGGACCAGGCTCTAAGGCAACGATCCTCAAGGTCTGGTGCAAAGCCAAAACACAACAAAGTTACCTGGCGGAGGTTGCGCCTTACCTCACGCTCGCCAAATCATATGATCTTGTTGTCAAAGCCCAAGAATCTGCATTTTAACAAGGATCCTGCAATTTAGGAATGGCTTTCTTCTTTTCCCTGACTCTGTTGTGCTTTACCTCCAGTCTAGCCAGCCTGATATGGTACACGTATTCTGAGCAAGATGGCCCTTAGTCACACAGAATCCTGACAAGGGGGACTTGCCACAAGGACACGTTTTTCCTCTTTGGATACGAGATCCTGACTATACTCAGAGAAGGACCATGTGTCCTAGAAATATAGGTGAATACAATACCCGAAGGATAATCTTTGGTTTGAGAATCTATGAAGATGATATCGACTCCCCTCCTCCTGCCCAGGAGCAAGGCTGGTCGTTGACTTAGGGGTGGAGCCCCACTGGGGTGGGGGTTGGAGTGGGGTGTGATAGGTAAGCAGAGCTCCTAAAGTAAGGTGGAGACAAACCCTGGATAAGAAGCCAAAGGCTGGCTGGAGGAAAGAGGAGACAAAGCCCCAGAGAAATTCTGTGAGTAATACAGGCAGAGGGAAAGCGTTTTTCTGAGCAATATTCTTCAAACATTGTTGCTCACGTGACCCCTAAAATGTTTCTGGAACATTATTTATCCCTCACCTGTATTATTATGACAATTATTTTTATTTCTACTTAATTGGTCAAAATAACAAACATATTATAAATACTATAAATTTTGGTAAGTAATTACAAAACACAAGAATTAAAGTTTTAATGGAAGTGTGTATCTTAAATGAGATTGAGCTTTTCTCTCCTATTAACTCTGGAATATTTCTTATTGTCCAAATGAGACAGAATTCAGCATCAATTTCACTCCTTTCTTCCCCCTTTTAATCACAATTGTAAGTACTGAAAAACCGTTCACATAAGTAGATGGAAATGGAAAGAGTTTTGTTACAGCAACATCACTCAATTCTTTTTATTTATTTATTAATTTTTGGCTGCTTTGGGTCTTCGTTGCTGTGCGCAGGCTTTCTCTAGTTGCGGCGAGCAGGGGCTACTCTTCGTTGTGGTGTGCGGGCTTCTCACTGCGGTGACTTCTCTTGTTGCAGAGCATGGGCTCTAGGTGCGTGGGCTTCAGTAGTTGTGGCTCACGGGCTCTAGAGTGCAGGCTCGGTAGTTGTGGCGCACGGGATCAGGTGCTCCGCGGCATGTGGGATCCTCCTGGGCCAGGGATCGAACCCATGTCCCCTGCATTGGCAGGCAGATTCTCAACAACTGCACCACCAGGGAAGTCCCCACTCAATTCTTTAAACTCTTCCAAGTTATTTGTCAGAAATTATATGGTGATCTATCATCAAAAATTATTTTTAATGCTCTACCAACTGACAACTCCATTAGATCCTTCTTCAAGTTTGTTGAAAGCAAAGAATTGAGAAGGGTTTGTAACCCAATCACTAGAATCATTCATTTTCTCAACACTATCAGCTAGATTTTGAGTCACTCCTTTGTTTGGAGTCCTGGATTTTTTACCCTGGGGGAATGCATCACAGTAAGATTCAGATGGGCGAGAGGTGGGTCTTTCTTTGATAAAAGGGGAAAAGGCAGCCGTGAAAGGGGAAGTGGGAGGGGGGACCAGCTGGGGCCCATGGCACAAGCCCAGGTACATCCTTCTCTTTGTGTTTGTGGTGTGCTGGAGTAGGTGTCCCCAGGAGTTTGCAGTTTGAGGCTCTGGAGGAGAACCAGCATGCCACACACATGTTCTCAGAGCAGTTTTAGATGCATCTAGAAAGGAGCTGACAATCTGGAAATCATTCCTTTAAAACTATTCGTGCAAAGTTGCCCTTAAAAATCTTTGTGGCAAGTATCCGAGAAATAACAGATTCCAGCAAGAATCATCAATGGAGGCTAGAACTGGTGCGGAACAGGACAAAGTATCTCCCCACAAAACATAAATTATCACTAAATACAAAATACTTATACATTAGAGAAAGTGGCAAGCACTATATATGGACAAGTAGTGGGTCCCTATGGATAGAATGCCCTGGGAAAAGCAGAGCATCATTTCTCTGATACTTCCACCTGAAGAGCATACCCTGAACCTCATCTTGGGGAAACATTTAGACAAACCCAAATGGAGGGATGTTCTACAGAGTAATCGGCCTGTACTCTTCAAAAATGTCCAGACACAAAAGGTGAGGGAGTACTGAGGAACTGTCCCAAATGGAAGGACACTAAAAAGATTTGAAAGCTAAATGCACCACATGACCACGATTGGATCTGGACCTGTAAAGGGCATTACTGGGTTAATGGGTGAAATGCAAAAGAGGTCTGTGGATTAGAAAGCATGATTGTTTCATGGCTGTACTCTGACTATGTAGGAGAGGGCCCTTAGTTTTAGGAAAGAGACATTGGCGTATTAAGGGATAACAGGTGTCATCTCTGCAGGGTACTTTTTTATGGCTCTGGAAAAATGTAAGTACACATATTCAGGGAGGGATAACTAAAACATGAGGAACCTGAGTGAAGAGTATGCAGGAACTCACTGTGCTACTGTTGAAGTTTTTCCGAAAGTTTGAATTCCTGTTTTATTTTATTTTATGGCCGCACTGCGCAGCTTGTGGGATCTTAGTTCCCCGACTAGGGATTGAACCCTCGTCCACAGCAGTGAAAGCACGGGGTCTTAATTGCTAGACTGCCAGAGAATTCCCTGAAATTATTTTAAAATAAATCATTAAAAAGTCTTACTTTCTTGGGGGACTGCAATCCCCCAGTTTGGAGATTATCATTCCTTTTAGAAGCCCCATAGACAAAGGTAAAGCCTTTAGGAGTCCAAAGCCAGTGTGGACACACACAAAAGGATTCATTAAAAATAAGGAGATCCTCACTGTGTAGTAGGAGTAAAATATGCAGAGATATGTGATGAGTCTCAAAGAAGGGGGAGTAGAGAAGTTCATTTGCACATGGGTAATGAGATTTTATATTTATGCAAAGGGGGTGTGTGTGTGAAGAAAGGTTGAAAAACGCTGCTACAGACATTACCAGGACACCCCCAAATCTTACAGGCATAAGACAGAGACAAAGGATAGGTCATAGCATCTGATGTCCATCTCTGGTATTTTTCATTGATTAAAATGATGATAACTCTTGTTCAGTATAGCCAGGGGAGTAACCTCTATCCTGATCAGGAGTGGAATCTTCTAGTGTGTGTCCAACTATAATATGATCTGATCTCAGAGGGCTCCTGCATGGGGTGATGTGCATTTCTTCTTTTTGTTTTTTGTGGTACGCGGGCCTCCTACCGCCGCGGCCTCTCCCGTTGCGGAGCACAGGCTCCGGATGCGCAGGCCCAGTGGCCATGGCTCACGGGCCCAGCCGCTCCACGGCACGTGAGATCTTCCCGGACCGGGGCACGAACCCGTGTCCCCTGCATCGGCAGGCGGACTCTCAACCACTGCGCCACCAGGGAAGCCCTGATGTGCATTTCTTGATTCTTGGTCCTTACATTGAAATATTTGCCTCTAAGACTTTATCAGTTGATTTCTGTTAACAGCTTTGCTTCCTTCTCATGGACTTGGCAAACGGTAGTTATTGTTGTGCCATGTCGTAGTTCTCTAACTACAGTCTCTGTTTCTGTCTGGATTCTTGACCTCAATATTTTCTCCGCTGCAATGACTTGGAATGTTACTGTTTAAATAAGAGATGGCAAGTTGGCTTTACCTCACCAACTGGTAATAGGCCTCTTGGAGTCGTCCACTAGGTAGGATTTTGAAACTTTCTCTGGGCTCAGTGGGAGAGTGCGCCATGATTGATGAATGATGTTTGCTATGGCCTCTGAAAGCAATACAATGTTATGTTTGGTATGTGGGGTAAGCAGCCTCTGTGGGAGTCCCTATTGATTCCCCTCCTGGTATTCTTCTCCTTGAGAGTGGGTGGGACCTAGTGACTTGCTTGGAACCAATAGCATACAGCAAAAGTGATGGAATGTCACCTCTGTGATTAGGTTACAGAAAACTGTGACCTCCATTTTGCTGGAAGATGCTCTCTTCCTGGCTTTGATGAAGCAAGCCAGCTGCCTTCTTGGAAAGGCTCATGTAATGAGGAACTGGGGGTGGCCTCCAGACAACAGCCAGCAGAGAACTGAAGGTCTCAGTCCAACAGTCCTTGAGGAAATGAATCCTGCCTTCAGATGAGACCTCAGCTTTGGCTGACACTTTGATTGCCAGCCAAGTCAGACACCCTGAAGAAGAGGATCCCACTAAGTGGGCTGGATTCCTAACCCACAGAAACTGTACGATAATAAATGTGTATTCTTCCAAGCTGGTAAGTTTCAGGGTAATTTATTATGCGGCAATAGCTAACCAATATACCGTGTATGTGCCAGCCTTCCTTTAATCACTTTATGCACATTATTGAGGAACAGAAAGATAGTAGGCGCGGTAGCAAGCAGCAAGAAACTAGCTGAATTTAAGGGAGGAAGTACAAACATTACCAAGGTCGATCACAAGAACTCAAGACCCAGCAATCAGAGTGGCAAGGCAAACTGTTCTCGAGAACCCAGCCAACTCTGAATTCAACTATTTTGCCACCTAATTCAAAGAAGTTCACAACAGTCTTCATTTCTCTTATCCTGGCACTTCAGTGTGATTCCCTGTTTTTCTCTCTTCTTCACCAGAACAGAGGCTTTATAAGGACAGACACTCTGTCTTTCCTGTTTATTGTGCACCTGGCACAGTACCTGGCACATATAAGGCTTCAATAACTATGTATTGAATAAATAAATGTTTATGTTTCCTTGAATGTCAATAGGTCACAAAATATTGCCACACGTTTGAGAAAAATATGCACCGAAATCGTTATAATAAAGATCTTTTTAGCCCGTAAAGGGAGCAAGTCTTAGTATATTGACAATTCACTCATTTAAGGCATCTAATTCCCTGATAATGTCAGTTAAATGGAACCTTACTGTAATAAGTACCATTAATTATTCATGGCTAACACAGTGCTCAAGGTCAAGTGAAATCTGATGGAAAAATCTCTTCACTGAGGAAAAATCACTTGCTGGTTGCTATCGCAACTTTCACAGCCACTGTATACAGCTTCTCACCTTCCAGCATGTTCAACAAGGACCAGAGCCACTAAGTTCATTTTATGGAAAATAACGCAATTTCTGTTATCTGACTGCATGTTTCTCTGCTGTTAGGCATTTCCTTATTCTTGTAAAGGATATTATTTTTGTCTTTGAACTATTATAAAGAGAGAGCAGGAAATCAGTTATGGTAGGACAGAGGCAGAATAAATGAAAAATAGATTATCTGTGAAAAAGAAACATAGAAAGCAAGTATTACCAAACTTCTGAGATGAAGCTCTGAACTGCCAAGTATAAGGCAACCAATATGAAATCCAGAACCTACACTACAGGGGTAAGTTTAGCATTAGCTTGCCCGGCAAAATGGCAAATGGTGGTGATATCTTTATTCACTGAGAACCAGAAATGGCATTTAGGTTTCTCCTGTTGATCTGTGTTGAGAAGGATTCTGAGGCCCAGTGGAGGAGTCCTATAATGGATTAATGACAGTACAGAGTCTAGAGCAGATGTGTTAATAAGTGCATTTACAAGTCTTAGATTTCTCTAACGTAATGCAATTTCAGGGTAAATTGTGACTCAGTGAAACCCAATTATGATTTCTTTTTTAAAAAATTGCAATACTATGACCAGTCATCTTTCCAAATTCAAGGAACTTAAAAAAAAACAACAAACTTTGCTCTTCTACCTTAGACTTGGCTTAAACTTACTTTCAACAGGTTATTTTTGCTTAGGGAAGGATTTAATTCTCTAAAATATTATCAGGTTTCCCATGAAGGAAAAACAAAGCCCACAAAAAAATGAATCATTTTTCAAAGGTGACAGAATCCCCTGATGCCTCTGGCTTACGTGTTTGCATTTCACCGTGAAGCAATAACTACATGTCCACTGGTGATCTGCTTTAATCTTAAGATAAATAAAACCTGCTGGAGCAGAAATTGGGAACAGGATGGTCAGAGGGTAAACAGTATTGAGAGTACTCTGTTTTCACATCGCACACGATTTCCTTGGGGCATCTAGCCCTGTGCTAACTTAAATCAGTGCACCAAGCCTTTAGAAATGTCTATGAGACAAAATAAACTGAAAAAGCTTTACAACATGCCCATCAAACTCATAATATGTAGACTGCATAAAGGCAGTGTGTATTTTTAGATAACCTTTGCCAGTAAAACCCTTTTCCCTCACTCCATTTTGAAATCTGAGGTAGTCTGACACCTTGAGAGCAGGACCACAGGTTTCTACCATTTGGCAATTCTACGCATTACCTGGACTCTGTTTCCTCCAGTTGCCACTAAATGCATTAGCTGCGTGGAGCCTTCTACTCCTTCCCCTCAAATATAAGGTGAGGAGTAAATACCTTCTCCAAGGACCTGCCTTCTCTTAATCACTATGTACTCGTCACTGAGCTTGCCGAACTTTCATTCGTTCGTTCATTCATTCACACATAAATTTAATAGAAATGTAGTGAGAGCCTAGTGATACCAGCGAGGTGCTGAAGATAAAAGGGTAGAGAAAAGAATAGGGCTGCTACCTTCATGGATGGTATACTCTAGTAAGGAAGACAGAAAATAAACAAGTAAATGAATAATGATACATTGTGTGTTACCAAGGAAATAAATAAGGGACTGAGAAAGAGGAGAGTAGAAAGGGATTTCTCTTTCTAGCCTCTTGGTAGACTAGATGTTTGCAGAAACCCCTCAGTAAAGTACAATGATTTTAATGCTCAGTAACATACTCAAGACATTTTAAGAAATGCATGGCTTTCTGTGCAGGAGAGTAAGGAACTGTGTGGAGGCAAGAAGTGACCAGAAAACAAGAATCATCAGGGGAGAGGTAGCTCTGGAGTTGCTATTTGCCTTACGAGTAAACTGTTATCGCTGGTTGCTGAAATCCTGGGTTTGAATGAGTCACGTGTAGGGGATAAGAGGAGGAGCAAAGGACTGAGCGGAGGTTGGATTCATGGGGCTCTACATTAAAGCCAGGAGACAAAAGGGCAACAGTCTTAGTGAGTGAAATGAAAAATCAAACCAAACCCTTGGCCATGACAGAAACACTGGGGGTACAGTACCTGCCTCTACCTTGACTTTGGGTGAAGAAAAAAGATCACAGAATCCCTTTAGAATTCTTTACCATAAGCCTATGGTAAGGGCGTTTGCAGGTTTGGGGTTGGAATCCATGATATCAACAAACAACCTCAAACAAGAAATGTAATTTTAGGTAGTTCTAAAGGTGGCTGGGAGAAGAAAGCAATCTCAAATCCTCGGTGCGGAAACGCAATCAGATGTCAAACCCAGGTCTCAAAGAAAATCAAGAAATGACATTCACAGTCAAAACCAGTACAAACATTAGGAAACAAAGCCATCATGTATATAAAGAGAAACAAGACTACATATATAATTCCTCAACTAGTCAGGAGGAAGAGATAGAATTAGGAAAGTCTTGCCCAGTCTGAAATGGAATGAAGTCAACAGAGAGCTTAAAATAAGATTATAGAAGTAAATTCAGTGTTATAGCATTAATCACAATCAAATAAGTGAAAATAAACTAAACATTTCAATAGAAATGGAAGGTTATTAGATATCATTTCAAAAAATCTAGCTATACAGAATGATTGAAAATAAAAGGATGAACAGAATATAACAGGTGTGTACTAATCTAAAGAAATATGGGTACCTGTATTTCTAGAAACAATGCTTCTAGAGATAAAGAGGGTCACTACATTTTGATAAAAGTTGCAATCCATTAGGAAGATAGAACAATTCTAAACTTATATTTCCAATAATAACTTCAAAATACCTAAAGCAAGAGTTTCAGGACCACAGAGAAAATGGAACAAGTCCTTTATGATAGCTAGTAAAAGCTTCTTTATCAATAACTGATAAAGATAGATAGGAAATAAAAAATAATAAAGGAAATAAAAATAAGAATATAGAAGATTTAAACAAAATAATTAGCAAGAATAAGCTAGCGGACACATACAGAATACTATTCTTAACAAGTGAACAAACTTTTTATTTTTTGGCATACATGCAACATATATAAAATTTGGCCGTGTACTGGGGCATAAAGAAAGTACTGATATTGTCTGTATGATACCAATTGCTTTAAATTTGTTGATACTTGCTTTATGCCCCAGTACATGGCCAAATTTTACATATGTTGCTTTTTTCTTTTTTTGGTGGAACTTGACAGGCTACTGAGAAATTCACATAGAAAAGGAAGAATTGGTAAAACACTCCATAAAAAAAGTTAATAAATGAGACTTGCCATAACATATATTAAGACTATGTTAAATAAGACAGTGTGGTATGGGCCCAGGGATTGGCTCACAGAACTCAGAAACAAAAGGTCCACGTAGAACCAGGCGGGGAAAATCAGACCATTCAATGGTTGATGTTAGGACACCTAGTTATCCATATGGAAGAAAAAAAGAAACTGAATCCCTACTTCACAACTTTCACCAAAGTCCATTTCAGATGCACCAAGGGCTTAAATATGAAATGTAAAACTTCAAATTGTTCAGGAAGAAATACAAATGTATATCTCCATGACTTTGGAGGTGGGGAATGATTTCTTAAACAAGAAACAGAAAGCACCAACTATCAAGGAAAAGATTGATCAATTTGACTCATTAAAATTAAGAATTTTGCTCACTGAATGATTTTCTGAAGAAGGTGAAAAGATAAGCCCCAAATTGGGAGATGATATTTGCAACACCCAGAACCGAGAAAAGGATTAACATACAAAATACATAAAAAAATACAGAGAGAGCCTACCTTGATGAGTTAATCATGGAAGCCCTCTGAAAGGTGGTGATGGGAAAACTGAGATCATAGAATGAAAAGGAAGTGAAGGGAGGATGAGCACGCCTGAGAGGAAAGAGGAAGTTCAAAGGCTGTGAGGTGGAGAAAGGAGAGAGAGAGAGAGGGAGGGAGGGAGGGAGGGAGGGAGGGAGGGAGGGAGAGAGAGAGACAGAGAGAGACAGAGAGAGACAGAGAGAGAGGGAGGGAGAGAGAGAGAGAGGAAGGAGATGAAAGCTGAGAGGAAGCAAAGGCCAGAACAAGCAGGATGGTACAGGGGAAGCCAATAAGGGATTTATCTGAGGACACCTGGCTGCTTGTGACGTGTGGGTGAGCAGCTGCAGTTACTTATGGGAAGACCATGGCACCACTGGAATCTGGCAGAGAGGAGCTCTCATAGAACCTCAGAAAGGCAGCCACAAGGTGTAGGTGAAGGGCACACACCCTGGAGCCAGATTACCTGGTTTCCTATCCTTGCTGTGCTCCAAAGAAGTCCCTTGACCTTGGGTAAATTACTTAGGCTTTCTAAATACAGTATTATCCAAATACAGTTATCAAAATATTACATTTAAATACATATACATATGTATATATGTACTGCTTTACTTATCAATAGGAAGAGCTATTCAGGGGAATAATAACTACCGTAACTTTGAAGTTGTGATAAGTGAAGATAATATTTTAAGACATCTATAACTGTAATGTCATTAAAAAAATCAACCATTTCTACAGGCTATAAAGTCACAGGTACTAACCAATTCTACTGTATGGTTTGTCGCCTATGCTCATAATTGAAGGAAATGTTAAACTTCAGTTAGAGGTTACTGAAAATTTTTTTTAAATGTTTATTTTCCTCATCCAAGTTGATATACAAAATATCAATATATAAAGTCTGTTCGGGCTGCTCTAACAGAATACCATAGATTGGGTGGCTTATAAACAACAGAAATTTATTTCTCACAGTTCTGGAGACTGCAAAGCCTAACACCAAGGCACCAGAGGATTTGGTGTCTGGTGAGGACCTGCTTTCTGGTTCACAGATGGCCTCCTTTTCAATGTTCTCACATGGAGGAAGGGGTGAGGGATCTCTCTGGGGTATCTTTTAAGAGGACACTAACTCCATTCATGAAGGCTCCACCCTCATGACCTAATCATCTCCTAAAGGCCTTACCTCCTAACACTATCACATTAGGGATTAGGTTTCAACATATGAATTTTAAGGGGGACATGAACATTTGGTCTATAGCATCAATATTCTTGAAAAAGCACTTCTTTTCGCAAATAATCTTACCTATTAAAAATTTAAAAGAGATTTAAAAAACCCCAAATATATCCTATGGTAGAAAAACATTTACTTGACATGAAGCAATTCCTTTAGTTTAGTTTCTTTTTCTTCTGTTAAGTTCAAGTAACATTTAATATAGTGCTTTCATTTAAATTTATTTATTTATTATTTATTTTTGGCTGTGTTGGGTCTTCGTTTCTGTGCGAGGGCTTTCTCTAGTTGCGGCAAGCGGGGGCCACTCTTCATCGCAGTGCACGGGCCTCTCACTATCGCGGCCTCTCTTGTTGCAGAGCACAGGCTCCAGATGCACAGGCTCAGTAGTTGTGGCTCACAGGCCTAGTTGCTCCATGGCATGTGGGATCTTCCCAGACCAGGGCTCAAACCCATGTCCCCTGCATTGGCAGGCAGATTCTCAACCACTGAGCCACCAGGGAAGCCCTAGTGCTTTCATTTAAAAATAGAATTGAATAGTTATATTTTTGTATAATTCTACCAGATGATCAGACTGTCTCTCCATCCATCCATATGTGATAGATTGAAATTACTGGTCCTGATTATTCACTCCCCTATAAAGAGAGTTATATGTCCATACCTTTGCCTTGGCCTCAGGGAAAGTAAAGTGTGCTTGCCTGATCCTTGATTTTGGATTTGGCCATAGGACTTGCTTTGCCCAACGGGAGGTTAGTAGAGTAATACAGGCAAAGGCCTGAAACGTGTCTGCACGGTTTGGCATGACTGTTTTGTACTTCTGCCATTACTATGAGACAAACATACCCTGTAGACACAGTCCCTCCAGTCTGGACAACACAACGAAACATAAGAAGCAATGTCAACAGAAAGACCTGCAGGCTGTTGAAGAACTTCCCCAGCCAACCCACAGAAGCCTGAATGACAAATAAATGCTTATTTTTGAATACCACTGCTATTGTGTGGTTATTTGTTATGCAGCCATAGGTGACTGATACAGTGTCCATCTATCCATCCATTCATCCATTCTTTTTTTTTTTTTTAAAGATTATTTATTTATTTTTGGCTGCATCGGGTCCTCGTTGAGACATGCGGGATCTTCCGTCGCGGGGCGCGGGCTTCTCTCTAGTTGTGGTGTGTGGGTTTTCTCTCTCTAGTTGTGGCACGCAGGCTCCAGGGCACTTGGGCTCTGTAGTTGTGGCACGTGGGTTCCAGAGCGCGTGGGCTCTGTAGTTTGCGTCACGAAGGCTCTCTGGTTGAGGTGCACGAGCTCGGTAGTTGTGGTGTGTGGGCTTAGTTGCCCCGCGGCATGTGGGATCTTAGCTCGCTGACCAAGGATCAAACCCCCGTCCCCTGCATTGTAAGACAGATTCTTTTTTTTAAAAAAAAACTCCGTTATTCTTTAATATCATCAGACATCCAGTCAATGTTCACATTTCCCAAAATGTTTAATTGGTTTGTTTTACAAAAATTATTTATTTTACACTCTCTAAAAATTCAGATCTAAGTAAGGTCGATGAAGTCCAATGGTTATATCACTTATCTCTTTTAATCTATAGGTTTCCCTTTCCAACTGTTTTTTCAATTTCCTTGGAATTTATTTGAAGAAACTGGGTCATTTGTTTTGTAGGGCTTTTCACAGTCTGGATTTTGCTGGTTATGTCCCCATGGTGTCTTTAACATATTCTTCTGCCCTCTATACTTCTTGCAAATTGATAGTTGGAGCCAGAGACTTGAACAGATTCCGATGAGATTTTGTGGCAAGAATACTTTATAGGTGGTATGTTGTTATTCTGTCAGGGGATGCATCATGTCTGGTTGTTTCTTTGTTTGTGTAAGGCGGATTCTTTACCACTGGACCACCAGGGAGGTCCCATCCATTCTTTTACCAATATAAGCACCTAGGAAGATGTCTGGAGTGATGTGTATCAAATGTTAATAATGGTTGTCGAAAAAGCACTTCTAATGAGGCTTGGCACTAAGCTACTTTAGTTCTTGTTGTTGCTGTGACTACTGCCATTATATTGAGAGGTGGCATGGGTAACAGTGAAGACTTTCTGGTACACCAGGGCAGATGGCTTTGCCATCTACCAGCCCTGTGACCTGGGTGAGGCAGGTAGCCTCTCTGACACTACCCCCTGCCCCTCCCCACGATGTCTCTCCTGGAAATCTTGATAGAGAGCTAGGAAGCGGGGAGGGAAGAGGGGGAAACAGCTCCAGGACAGGTTCTGCCTTTAATGCTTTAGCCTAACGATGATCATTATTCATAAACTATAACTGCTTATGCTCTGGATTTTACTGCTCATTAAGAGCTGAGTATAATATCCTTAATTAGAGTCAGGAGTTGGACGCCTAAGAAAGAGATGTGGAGAACATTTGAAATTCTGAACCTAAAATAAAACTCTTCAAACAGATTATTTTTTGAAAGAATAAAGCTTTACATGCTCCTGGAGAGAAATCTTTTCTTTAAAATTTTGAGCCTGGGAAGTTTGTTGTGAACTAAATGGTTCCATAATTCAGTTTTCTTGCTTCCTTGTAGAAAGCAGCCTTATTGAGTTCTACCAGATATTTGTACTTCTACCCTCAACGTTTAAAAATGCTTTCATACCAGCTGTCTCTCCTGTCTCACTTCTTCCTAAGGGCTTGTAGGGTAGGTATGATCCCCTTTTGCTTGGGTTAGCCAGAGAAGGTTTCTTTGCTTGTGATCTACATTTCTTTGCTGCAGACCTTCTCAGAGCCTCTATATGCCAGTGTACGTTGGGAACCCCAGAAAGGCGAAAAGAGAAGTCAGCATTTCTCCAGCTTGTAGGACCCACTTCTTATCTGTGGCATTTCTCACAGGACTAGTAGGGACCTGCTGCCTTAGATATAACCTCCGAAAAACAAATGCCTTTCTTAGTGGGTGTTTGCAGTCACCATACTTAGGACACAACCAAACAAAGGAGAAGCCGGGAAAGTCAGGTGTTACGACAGGGCTGAATCTGCAGCAGGGACAGAGCGGTCTTAGGAAGAAGATCCTGTGGCTTTTTAAAACATCTTATTTGCCTTATTCATCTTGTGATTTCTTATAAAGACTGAAATCTCATTCCCTGGCAGCTTGTTTTCTCTTCTCCTGGTTTTAGAGCCATCGGCTAGGTCCTGCATCCTCTCAAAAACTCAGAACAGTTTTCTCTCATGTGAGGTCTGCCAGATATTAGATCTTTCTTCTCTCTTCCCACGTCTCTTCAACCCCACTCCGCCCCCCTCCCACAGAGGTGCTGTTTGCCGAGAGACTGTTTGCCTAAACCAGGTGGTCTCAAGGAAAAGCTGGCTGGCCAGCCTTGTGGAACAGGGTCCGTGGGTGTTACCGAGAGTCATGGGGCGCTGCAGAGCATCTGGGCTGTCAGTGACCCAAGGCTCTATCTCTCCCGAACATGAAAGGAAGCAGCGCGGAACATTTCCCAGATGGGGAGTTGGCCTGGTGGACTACACAGAAGATTAAAATAATGATTTTTTTGGTTTCTCTAGAGAAGAGGTGTCAACTTGCTTCTCACTTCCTGAAAGCAAGAAGTCAGCATTTTGAGAGGCATCTCTTCACCTATATGACCAACATTAACTGGGTCTGAATGGGGGATGAAGTCGCCCCCAGGGGGACGTTTGGCAGTGTCTGGAGACATTTACGGTTGTCACAATGGGGGTGGGTGGTAGGTGGGTTATACTACTGGCATCTAACAGGTAGAGGCCAGGGATACTGCTAAACATCCTACAATGCTCAGGACAGCACCACAACAGAGAATTATCTGACCCCAAATAGTCAGTATTATCAATACTGCTGAGGTTGAGAAATCCTGTTCCAGAGCATGGTGGTTAATCACAAAGGCACTAGAGTCAGAAAGACCAGGGTTCAAATCCTGGCTTCATCACCTACTGCCCCCAGGACCTGAGCAGATCACTTCACTTAATTCTTTCAGTTGTAAAATGAAACTACTAACACCTACCTTATCAAGTGCTCAGTATAGTACGGGACACTTAAAATGATAAGATTTTACTGTCATTGCTCTGTAAAATGTCCAGAATTGGCCCCATGGAAGACAGGAAGTTGGCAGCTGTCAACCTCATGTGCCAGGCACTGTGGCATGGATAGCAGATCATGGGGGAGCGTTTGCAGCAGACAGCAAAAAGATGCTGCCCTACTTCTTATAGAGTCTAGAATGGTGTGGTTCAACAGAACTTGCTGCAGCGATGGAAATGTTCCCTAACTGCACTGTCAGATGGGATAGCTCCTAGTCACATGTGGGTCTTGAGCACTTGAAATGTGGCCACTATAACCAAGGAACTGAATTTTAAATTGTATTAAGTTTAATTACTTAAAATGAAGATGCTGCACATGGCTGGTGGCTCTCATACTGGACACAGCAGGATGAGAAGAGGAGATCAGATGGATGTAGACCAAGTCTTGACAATCAGCGGCACCACGTGGGGAGGGGACAGCTGGGGCACAGGAATTGAAGGGAGGAAGACATCACTTCTGAGCAAGCACTTCATGGAAGAGATTCTGGGAAAGGTGGGCCTGAAGGATGGGTAGGCTTTTTGATAGCAGGGATTAAGACCAGTGAGGGGGAGACGAAGCATGAGGGCAAAGATGTAGGCATGGGGAGAAAGGCTCGGCACGTCTGTACAGATGAAGGTCAAGTCCTAAGACAAGAATACCCCCCTTCTGAATGCAAGGAAGGTGACATTCAAATGTATAGCACCCAAAATAGGGAACGTCCAAGCGAATCCAAGATGACAGAACATCTTAAATCCAGTACACTCAAAATAAAGAGGAATGACTTGGAAAATTTAAAAATGCCATGTTTTACGGAGCAAAATTTTACTGAATCCATCACAGATTCATAAATATGGTTCTTGAACCCATGTCTGTGTGACTTCAAGTACAAGGTTTTCCAGTCTAACCCATGAAAGCCCCAAGTCTGTGTGCGGGCAATAATAATATATGAGAAGCTGAAAGAATGCCGCAGACAAATTTTGACAAGTTGCCTCAGGCCGCTCTGGTTTCTGGAACCCAGTTAAGGATGGATGACACGGATGGGCAGAGGATAACTGGTACTATGAAACGCCCTGTCTCAACCCAGTTTTACTGAAGACACCCAGACATTGCCTAAAACTTTTCCTAGAAATCTGTTAAGTACTGTCTGTGACTCTGCCAAGCAGTACTTATTTCGTGGCAGCTAGGGCTTGACCAAAAGGAGCAACTGCTTTGAGGATCTCACCGCCAGAGGAGGGGAAAAGAATCTTTGCAGCTGAAACCTGAGGTTTGCTGCCGGAGAGAGGAAAATTGATCTCTTAAGATAAGGAATATTTGCAAAACATGCCAGGCTACAATGTCCACTAAAGGTAAATAAAGGAGTGTTAGGCAAAAATTTCTCAGGACAAGAGGAAATCGTCTGTGCAAACCAAAACGTTGTCAGCTTTGGTTACTGGCTTGAACCCAGGATTCTTATATAATTGGAAAACAACTATGGCTCCCCAAACCAGGTAGATTTTTAAAGTTGCATATCTTAAAATATCTGACTCAGTCAACAACCAAAACTTTTGATGAATAAATTGGAAAGAAAAATTTCATACTCTGTGGACTGCCTACTAATCTTGGAAGGAAAAAAATAACGAGATGTCTCAAAATAAATATTTGCATGTTGAGAGAGAGAGAGAGAGAGAGAGAGAGAAAGAGAGAGAGAAATAAACCTGGAAAAAATCTTTGAAAACTGAGCATACTGTTCCTAAAAGCAATCCCATAGAAGAGTTAAAATCATGTAAGAAAAACAGAAGCTCCATGGCATTATCAATCTGTGGGTAGCTTAATTCATGATTGTAGTCATCTGGTATTAATACAATAATTTCATAACTTAAAGGGAAATTTCAAAATAATGTATAGGTCTCCACTCATTTAGGAGTTAAGGTTTATAGAGTTTTTCTCTGGCTAGAATCTAGGACAAGAACTCCAGTAACAAGATTATCATTTTTCACTTCCTTGGTTTACAAAGCCCTAGTCCCTTTCTGTGGTCGGACACTTCGGATTAAGTCAGATGTGTTTTCAAACTACTTTGCCTCTTAATTTTTAAACCCTTGTTTATTTTAAAGAAAATTTACTCCATATGTTTCTGATTCATTTACACTTAACTCTTCAAAATGCTGTTTCATAAAAAGCTCTTTGATGTTCAAATTGCTTTTGGAGCTATTTTTAATAAGATTTTTTTAAAGCTTCCCTACTTAGAAACAGAAAGTTTCATTTCACTGCTATTTAACAACTTGGGGTCCAGAAGATTGGGTTCAGTTTATTACTTAAATGGAATAATGTATGTAAAATGCTTCATAAATTCTAAAACAATCAATGCCTGTTAGTGATTACAGGTGCTATTGTTACTACGACCACGCAGAAGACATAAGGTTGGAGGTTCCTCCTTCCCGCAGTTGGCTGGACCAGATCATCTCGTGGCTCCCTCCTATTTATAACACTTTCTTATTCTATGACTTTCTCATTCTTAGTAACACCTACAATAAACGCGTCAAATGACTGGTTCAGTCATAATGGAGAAAGTCAGGGAGAGGGCCACCCATACAAATTGGACCCCTTTTAGTTGAGCTCTTGCTTGGATCTACCGTGTGTAATGCATTGATCTTCACTGAGGTTCAAGGTCTGGTTGGGTTTTATTGACTTAGAGGTCAGGGCCTTCCTGGTGTATCATTTGATGAATGGATAGACTCTGTCAGAAAAAGAATTCACTAAGAAGGAAGTTTTGTGAGCAGGAGGGGGACAATCAAAGCAAGGCAGGGTCTGTTCCCGAGTCCCATGAGGATTCTAAGCCTCGAGGAGTACTACATGGAAAAGTTGCAGTTGTTTTCAAGGGGGGTCTGGGAACGTGGTCACATATGGTATTGACATGGCAAAATGTGACACAGAACATTCTCCCACTTCCGCGTGGAACCCATCTTTGCCTTGGCCTCATATACATCGACGATAGCGTCTGGAACCGTGAGACAGTGGTGGCTCAGATTCTATTGTCTGTTAGGAGATGGCTGAAACATTCTGGCAATGCAACAGCAGTTGCCTGTAGCAGCAGCGTCCCGTTAAAGTTGGCTTAAGCACATGGGAGCCCCCCCTGGGCTCCCTAGAAACACTTTGGGGCATGTGTGTGGGTGGCCCAGGGGTCTCTGTGACCTCATTCCTAAAGTCTAATGAGGCCTGGGGTCATTCAGATTTCATGTGAAAATGGCAAAACAGCCATTTGGCTTGTCCTGTCTTGACAATTGCGCAAAAGGTCTCGACCACTCTAACAAAAGTGAACAGGAAACCTTTGTCTCCTGGAAGCTGACCCTGAGCTTGCGTGTGAAGCGTATACCCTGCTTCCTCATGCTCTCCCCATGCCTCAGCCTGTTGCACACCAGGCTGCCTTTAGGAATTTGGAACCAAACATGAAACTCTTCATCACACAATGGAGGGACCATTGCTCTGCCCTTTGGCACATCAGTCTTCCCTGGTGAATGGCTCCCGAGCCTTGTGATTCTTGCCGTCTGGAACAGTTGGCCCCTTCAGTTAACTTGCCAGCAGTAATCAGTTATTTCTCCTAGCCATAAATTTCCACCATTCTTTTTGGAGGGGGAAGAAATTAAAGTAACAAAGGGAGGTGGCTATAATGAACCAAACTGTCAGAATAGCAAATGTTTTGAGTAATTTGTTGGGTCCTTGGTTTAGGGTTGACTGATTTCAGCACTAATTTTGCTTTGGACTCTTTCTTGGGACCAAGAAGCCTTATTTTCACCTGCATCTCCAATGAAGATTGTGACTTCAAATGTGGAAAAGCTGGTGAGAGAGGTTTTATTAGAATTCAACAACTTCACTGATTTTTTTTTTTTTGGCGGAGGGGTTGGGGAGAACTCTGGCCATCTGCTTGGCTATCTCCTTTTTCATGAAACAAACCAGATTTTTGACAACACCCACTGAACTTGGTCCATTACAGATACTGACCAAGAAACCACCTGGTCCAGCTAAATAGTATTAACTGCTCTGAGCATCTAATTTCACCATGTCTCGTTTGAAAAAGAGGAAGAAATTCCCCAAATGACTAATGGTTTTTAGGTTTGGCAGCCGTTTTTTCATTGTCCTCAAAGCACCTGGTGTAACCTGCTTGCTTTCAATTCTTCTGAGAGCCTGTGGATTTGAAATGATAAAAGCAAATAGGATCCCCTAAGTCCACAGGCCAAGGCAATCTACTTTTATAAAGAAAACACTGAACATTTTCGAACATGTGGCCCAGTAAGCTCCCCCCTGTCAGGGTCAGATTTATGTATTTGCTCTGGAACCAAGATTTTTGTACACCAGGCACAATACCTTGGAGTATTTACAGTGTAAGCTATTTTCCCAAAGCAAACAGCTGAATCAGTAAACCCCCCGTCCCCAGACACAGGACTCAGAGCCTTCCTGGGGAGCAGGTGTGCCGTAACTAGGAGGAAACCTTCCTTGGGCCTGACTCCCTGAATGTCTGAACATTTCCCCCCTTCCAGAGATGCAGTCTGATGACTTCTGAAGGCTTTGAAAAGGCAATTCTTTTCTTATTTCTCCCTTGATAAGAAAAACTAAAAAAGGGTCCAGTTATTACAATCTAAAGGGAAGGGAAGGGTGGCTTCCAGAGGAAGCCGTAGATAAAACAGAGCTATTACAAAGGCACTTTATCTTCTTATTCTTTTTCTTCTTCTTATAAAAAAAAAAAAAGTTCCCCTCCCTCTTTTCTGGCAGGGAGGGTAGAGGCCTTGGTCTTGAGCAGGAATTTGAAAGGGAAACAAAAGGCAAATCAGGAAGCTGCTTTCCCGCCTGGCATCCCAATGGCTCTCTTCGTCTGTGAGAAACTCCTAGCTGGCCTTGATCAGTGGAGGTGAAAATCATCCATGTTTCTGCAGAAGTGACTTTACAAAAACAGGCAGAGGTGGCATGAGGAGATGGCGTGATTCATTTACTTATTCATCCCATAAATATTTGTTAAGTGGGTTTCCGGGGTGAGGTCACTTTTGTAATGGAGTTGGACATCACCCCTGCAAGAGATCAAAGGTGTCTCCTTCATTTCTTGACCTCAAGACCTTCACAATTTCAACCATTCCTTGAGAGACATTTACATAGCATAGAAATGCTATGTGAGAACAGTTGCTATTTTTCTATTATATTTAAAAATCCTTGTTTGAATTATGGGATCCAGTGTAACACAGTATCGTGGAAGAATCACTATTCAACAGTCAGGACAGTTGAGTTCCGATTCTGGTTCTGCCAATCACTACCTGTGTTATGCGATCACGTGCAAGTGACATTTATCCTCTGGGCCACAGTCTCTCCATAGGTACAATGAGGGGGGAGGATTTTGAATTGCCTTCCAGCTTTATGATCCTACAATTTGTTAATAGTTTAAAAGTGGATATCCAGATTAAAATGTGATGGGAGGGCCGAAGTGCTTGGCATGTGGTCTAATCTGGAAGAGGAAAAGGCAGAAAGGAGGGAACCCTATGCATGTGGGTTAATGATACACATTGACAACAGGTCAGGATAGTTGGGGACAGGGGAGAGGTGTGGGGAACATCGCAGGCTGTGGAGTCAGGCTACCTGGGTTTGAATTCTGGCTCTACCACTATGGAGCTTGAGACAAGTTATTGACCTTTTCCAAATCTCAGCATCCTCACCTGTAAAATGGGTTAATATTAGTATCTACCATATAGAGCTGTTGTGGGGATTAAGTCAGACTGCCCACCTAGCACAGGGAGCCTGAATCACAGAACCCCTCTGTATCAGGGATATTCACAGCATGGTCTGGAGACCCCTGAAGAGTCTTGCTGGGGGTCTGGGAGGTCAAAAGTGTTTTCCTGATGACACTAAGATATATTTGCCCTTTCATTCTTATTCTCTCCTGAGTATACAGTGGAGTTTTCCAGAGGCTATACGACATGTGATAGTATCATAGACTGAATGCAGAAGCAGTTAGGAGAACCCACCTGTCTTCCTTTAAGCTGGTCATTTTAAAAAATTGCAAAAATAGAAAATAATTCCACTGTTCTAATTTTTCTTGGAAAATATAGTTATTTTTCATAAAAGTATGCATTTTTGGTTAACATGTCCTAAGCTTATTATTGCTATTTTAAGTACAGCAATCATTATTTCACACAATCTTAGTTTGAATTTCTAATATGGCAAACATCAGTAGCTCTAACTCACACAAACAAAAGCTACGTTTGGAGGTGCCAATTATTTTTAAGAGTGTGGTTCTAAAAACAAAGAAAAAATATATTCCTGCGTTAGTTTGCTATTGCTACGCAACTGCTGTAGCAAAGCACCACGAACGTGGTGGCGAGAAAACAACACCAATTTACTATCTTCCTGTGCTGGAGGTCAGAAGTCTAAAAGAGGTCCCCAGGACTGTGTTCCTTCTGGAGGCTCCAGAGGAGAATTTACTTCCTTGTCCTCTGCAGCTTGAGACTGCCTGCACCCTTGGTGCCCGTCCTCCTTCCTCCACCTTCAAAGCCAGTGGTACAGCCTCACTAAAATCTTTCCCTGCTTTTACGGTCACATTGTCTTTTGTCTCTCTGATCCCCTGCCTCCCTCTTACACTGGTTACACTGGGCTGACCTAGATAATCCAGGCCAATCTCCCCATCCCAAGATCCTTAACTTAACCACACCTGCAAAGTCCCTTTTGCCATATAAGATAACATAGGTTCAGGGAATTAGGACATGGACATCTTGGGGGCCATTATTCAGCCTACCACAATTCCATTGAGTTATTTACAAATTGGGTCCTTAACATATAAACAACAACAACAAAAAAAACTCACTAAAATTTCTAATTATAGTATATACCAAGTTGAAGGCAGATCTATCTTTTTTACTCATTTCTCTCAACAAATATCCTTAAAGATCTCTACATAATTCTTTGTCCAATCTTTCAATCGGCAGCTTAAGAGCCCTCTCTTCACGATATCTTCTTTGCCTCCCTCAGGAGGGATCCCTCTTCTCAGCATCTGCATTGAGCCTGGTCCAGAGTAAGAACCCCATAATTGTCAGCTGACATTTTTTCAACTAGTTTTCCATGTCTCTCCCCTCTCCTAGCCTCTAAGCCACCATCCCCTAAAGCATGTTCCACAAAATACTTGTCCCATGAGATTACACCACATAAAATAGCTCCATGGTCACAACATTTCAGGAAACACTACATATGAATCAATCTCCTCCCTTGTGGGGATTCATGGTACACTTCGGCATATTAAAGGCTCTGAGAAGTTCTGCAGCGTTCAGGGGTGGAGGTGGGGTTAGTGTAACACAGTGTTTTTCAAATTTATTTGCCCAAGGAATCTCTTTTTCCTATAAAATTGATTACCATTCTATTTTTAGAAACACTACTCTAAGCTCCTTGGAGTAAGGACCAAATTGTATCCTTCTTTGTGTCTTCTGTGGGCTGTCCCTGGGAGGTACTTGACAAGTATATGTTATATGAATGTATTGAAAAGAGGAAAACAAAGTTGATAAGACAAGATCTCTTCCTTTAAGTTGTTAAAAATGAGTAAGACAGATGTATAAATAACCATTTATATAGTCGTAGGTAAGTGAAAAAGTGATCTAACCCAGGATTGTTGATAAGAAGGAGAAAATCAAATCCAAATGCCGGAAACCAATCTACGAGTCAAACAAAACTGAGGTAGGTAATTCAAGCAGCCCTTTGAACTTGGTGGACTGCACTCTCTACAAAAGGAAATAAGAAAATTAGATCTGTGTAGCACAGAGCAGAAGAGAAAGAAAGAGCTGTCTTCAGATACAGAATGAAAATTATTATAGAAAAGATTAAGCCAGCATTAAAGCCCCAAGTCAGGTCTCTATTGTGATGGCTGAGAACCCAATACTCACATCCAATTGTCCCTGTGAACTGCAGGCAGTCAGTTTGAGGGAGTGAACCTGTAGCTCACTGCCAAAGGCTGGGCATGATTTTTTCAATCCCAACCACCGTCATTTCTCAGAAATAAAGGTTCTCTTGACATGAGAAGCGGCACTGGCCCCACCCTGAGATGGCAGCAAAGGCCAGGTCAATCACTGGTTGGACCAGCCCCTCCAAGAGCCGCTCCATGGCCTCGCTGGCCTCCTCTGTCGGTTGACTCTGAGAGCTAATTCAACCCAAGTTTTGAAGGGGCAAAAGGCAGTCTTTCCTACATGCTCTGATAAAGCCATGATGTACGGGGAGAAACAAACAATACTAGTTCAAGCAAGAAGAGAAAGAAGTTGGTATGGCTCAGTGGAAGGGGCAAAGGATTTGGGGGCCCCCAGAGTGATTTGGGTTTGAAATCCTGGCTCTGTCAACCCTGACCATGAGCAAGCTACTTAACAACTATAAGCCTGTGTCTTCAGTTGATAAATTTGAATATACCTTCTGTGTAGGGTTGTTGAAAGTACTAGAAATAAGGTTTATGAAGTGCACACAGCAGGCACTCAAGATATAATAGTAGGACAGCATTTATAATAAACAACGTTTATTAGTTAATATATAGTGATATGTATTATATTAATGTAATAATAAAATATAGTAAAATATAATAAATACTAAATGCTATGTTTATTATAAATACATCATGCATAATTTATCAATAAACAATGGCAGGGTAACATCTATGAATTACTAATCTTTGTTTCCACATCCCTCTCCAAGTGTTTCCTTCTATCCCATGTTTCCCATTTGGGAAGTTGTCTATTCTGGGTTCACTGCCTCAGGGAATAAACGGACTAGGAGAAAAGCAGATAAAAAGGTGGTGGTTCTGGAATTTGCATTCCAAAAGTCAGACAATGAAGGAATAGCAAAGAAGACTCATGGCATAAACTTGTGTTGACCAATATGGCAGCCACTGGCCTTAAGTGGCTACTGAGTGCCTGAAATGTGGCCAGGCTGTGTGCTGTAGGTACACACTACACATTGGATTTCAAAGACTTAGTACAAAAAAAGGGATGTAAAATACTTCATCACTAATTTTTAAAACTGATTACATGTTGAAATGATAATATTTTATAGGGTTAAGTAAAATATACTCTTAATATTAATTCTATCCATTTCCTTTAAAAAAATATAGCTACTAGAAAATTACATATGTAACTCAAATTATATTTCTGTTGAACAGCACTGGCCAAGACAATGATGGAGTAGAAAAGCCTCATGGTATAGAGAATAAATTCAGGAGAAAATGTATTCAGGTAGAGCAAGTTTTTTTGCTCCTGAAATTAGAAAGAATTCCAGGCCTGCGTGAGAAAGGTCAAAGGCATGCCATGAAAGCTAAGATGCAGGTTCATTTCTTTGACCTGGATGACCTCTAACTCTCTAGCCTGCCCCCTGGAGAGGGGAGGACACTTTCCCCAGATAGGGTTTCAGGACCAAGAGGCAAGGGTCCCCAGCTTTGCCAGACAGAGTTCTGTTATGGCAGCAAGGTTCTAGAAAACAGATGACCATATGGTCGCCCCAGCAAACTGGGTCTTGGCAACCCCATTAGGTTCACCACAGTGCAGAAGAATTCCCCCGCACCTCGAAGTGGTACAGACACAGGAAAGCTACACATCAGAAGAAGCTTTACAGGTAGGAACAGGGGCCGACACAGCAGTGACCTTAACAGACTGTTAGCCTGCGGGGCCCCTAGGTGCTTTGCACAAGTTCTCTTCTCTGGCTACTGCTCTCATCAAGCTGTTGAAAGTTCACATTGCATCCTTCTCAGGAGGATTGCCCTTCACTAACTGGAACCGCTTTTCCTAGAGAAGCCTGGAAGTTATGGAGGAGGCACCCAGAGCATCTGCTACATGGACAGGAGGAAAGTGGGGAGCAGATGAACTTCCTCCATGGCCTTGGCACTGTATCATTCTCATCCTTAGAATTTAGCAGCAACCCTGGGGAAAGAGGGAAGACCCTAAACTGGTGGAGAGTAAGTTACTTCCATCCTTGTGGAAAAGAGATTTGAAATAGTAATTAAGGCAATATCTAAAAAAATAAAATTCTATTCCTTGCATACCTGAATCGTTAATTGAGATTCTCTCTTTGTTATAATGATTAGTAAGGCACAGTAGGCTAATATAAAGTTGGGATGAGGTGTACATGAGAGAGAAAAAAAGTACATCTGATGACAAATATATATGACTTTCTTACAAAATGAAGAAAAAGAAAAGGGAATTACATGGTATCGGTCCAGTATGAGCTATTGGTAATGCTGGTGAGAAATATTTACACATTCCAATGGTTACATGATGCAATGTCCAGGTGGATATTAAATGTTCTGTGACGAATCTGGAATGATGGTACTGATATACTATAAATATCTCGTTAACAGAGTGGCACAACCTATAAAAAGAAAGCTGTTACTGACTTTATTCATGTGGTCACCATATTTTCTTGAGAATTTTACAAACATTTAGATCTGCTTAATTCAAGGGAAAAACAATCTGTCTTGGGGGAAGTTGCCAAGAGCTCATGGGTCTTTCAATTCTTCATGTGTGTCATAAGAGTCCATGTAATTCAATCAATTCCAGTTTACATTTTTATCCCATCATAATTTATAAAGCACCAAATAAGAACTTAAAAACCCCCAATTCAAAAACAACAAAAAATGTCCAACTCCCAAGGTTGTTTAAAAAATAATCACCATTTTGCCAAATATTTGCCAGCATCAAATATGCTAACCAGCTCTTCCTCCCACTGCCACGCCCCACCCCCCAAACTCTCCTGCTCATTTCACTACTTTCCCCCAAACTTGACTGAGAACTTTCACACACTCTCTACAATGATGTCCTTAATCGTTTTCTGCAAAATTTATCGAATCCGTTTGGGTCATTCACTCATTTAGTTCAAGAAAGTTTTCCTGAGAATTAATATTGTTAAAATGGTCATACTACACAAAGCAATCTACAGATTTAATGTGATCCTTATCAAATTATCCATGATATTTTTCACAGAACTAGAACAAATAATCTTAAAATTTATGTAGAAACATAAAAGACCTGGAATTACCAAAGCAATCCTGAAGAAAAAGAGCAAAGCAGGAGGCATAACCCTCCCAGACTTCAGACAATACTACAAAGCTACAGTAGTCAAAACAGCGTGGTATTGGCACAAAAACAGACATATGGATCAATGGAACAGAACAGAGAACCCAGAAATAAACCCAGGCGCCTACGGTCAATTAATCTTTAACAAAGGAGGCAAGAATATACAATGTGGAAAAGACAGTCTCCTCAGCGAGTGGTGTTGGGAAAGCTGGACAGCCACACGTAAATCAATGAAGTTAGAAGACACCCTCTCACCATACACAAGAATAAACTCAAAATGGCTAAAAGACTTAAACATAAGACATGACACCTAGAGGAGATCATAGGCAAAACATTCTCTGACATAAATTGTACCAATGTTTTCTTAGGTCAGTCTCCCAAGGTAACAGAAATAAAAATAAATAAATGGGACCTAATCAAACTTACAAGCTTTTGCATAGCAAAGAAACCATCAAAAAACCCAGAAAGAAAACCTACAGAATGGGAGAAAATATTTGCAAATGATGCAACAGACAAGGGCTTAATTTCCAAAATATATAAATAGCTCATACAACTCAACAACAAAAAAACAAACAATCCAATCGAAAAATGGGCGGGAGACCCAAATAGACATTCTCCAAGAAGAAATACAAATGGCCAACAAGCACATGAAAAGATGCGCAACATCACTAATTATTAGAGAAATGCAAATCAAAACTACAATGAGGTACCACCTCACACTGGTGAGAATGGCCATCATTAAAAATGCTACAAATAACAAGTGCTGGAGAGGATGTGGAGAAAAGGGAACCCTCCTATACTGTTGGTGGGAATGTAAGTTGGTACAGCCACTATGGAAAACAGCATGGAGGTTCCTCAGAAAACTAAAAATGGAGCCACCGTACGATCCAGCAATCCCACTTCTGGGCATATATCCACACAAAACTATAATTCAAAAAGATAAAGACTCCCCTATGTTCATAGCACCACTATTCACAGTAGCCAAGATATGGAAACAACCTAAATGTCTATCTACAGATGAATGGATAAAGAAGATGTGGTCTATATACACAATGGAATACTACTAAGCCATAAAAAAGAACGAAATAATGCCATTTGTAGCAACATGGATGCAACTAGAGATTATCACACTACGTGAAGTAAGTCACAAAGAGAAAGACAGATGCCATATGATATCACTTACATGTGGCATCTAAAATATGACACAAATGAACCTATCTACAAAACAGGAATAGATTCATGGATATAGAGAACAGACTTGTGGTTGACAAGGGGGAGGGGTTGGGGGAGGGCTGGAGTGGGAGGTTGAGATTAGCAGATGTAAGCTATTATGTATGGAATGGATAAACAACAAGGTCCTACTGTATAGCACAGAGAACTATACTCAGTACCCTATGATAAACCATAATGGAAAAGAATATATAAAAAAGAAGCATGTGGGGCTTCCCTGGTGGCACAGTGGTTGAGAGTCCGCCTGCGGATGCAGGGGACGCGGGTTCGTGCCCCGGTCCGGGAAGATCCCACATGCCGCGGAGCAGCTGGGCCCGTGAGCCATGGCCGCTGAGCCTGCGCGCCCGGAGCCTGTGCTCCACAACGGGAGAGGCCACAACAGTGAGAGGCCCGTGTACCACAAAAAAAAAAAAAAAAAAAAGAAGCATGTGTATATGTGTATAACTGAATCACTTTGCTGTACAGCAGAAATTAATACATTATAAATCAACTATACTTTAATAAAATTAAAGAAAAGAAAGGTTTTCTGAATACCTATCATGTGCCAGCAGCTGTGTCAGGCACCAAGGATCCAATGGGGAACAAAACTGGTCCTGCTTCTGTCTTCGTGAAGCAAACAACAGGCAAACTGTCATCAACTGGGCTAACAGGGAACACTGGATCTACATTTTGAACCTGCTGGCTTTTGTTCAACCTAATATTTGTAGCTAGTCATAGAAACACTGAGTGATGTCTACTACCCATCAAGGCAGGGGACCTGGGGCTTTAAAACATGCTCATTATTTTATGACCCAATTATTCCTCTTTTACATATGAGGAAAACTGATTCCAAGTCCACGTAGCTGACCAAGATTGGTCCTAACTTCTCTGTTTTACTGCTTTCCTCCCTGAAATTACTGGGTGGGCCAAAAGGTTCACTCACTTTTTTCTGTAAGATGGCTCTAGTAACTTAGTTGTCTTTAACTTCATTTGAAACAATTTTGTTAGATTGTATGTGACAGCTGTCATATCAGCATGCATTTAAAAAAAGACTTATCAAAATTGGTGAATTTTTGTGTAGCCATTTTAATATTGAAGATGGAAGAAAAAAAAGCAACATTTTTGGCCTATTATGCTTTATTATTTCAAAAAAGATAAAAATGCAACTGAGGGCTTCCCTGGTGGCACAGGGGTTGAGAGTCCGCCTGCCGATGCAGGGGACACGGGTTCGTGTCCCGGTCCGGGAAGATCCCACATGCCGCGGAGCGGCTGGGCCCGTGAGCCATGGTTGTTGAGCCTGCACGTCCGGAGCCTGTGCTCCGCAACGGGAGAGGCCGCAACAGTGAGAGGCCCGCGTACCGCAAAAAAAGTAAATAAAAAAGAATTAGTCAACAGAAAACGCATAGTCTTCCATCAGGATAATGTAAGACCACATGTTTCTTCGATGACCAGGGAAAAACTGTTACAGCTTGGCTGGGAAGTTCTGATTCATCCCCCATATTCATCAGACATTGTACCTTCGGATTTCCATTTATTTCAGTCTTTAGAAAATTCTCTTCATGGAAAAATTTTCAATTCCCTGGAAGACTGTAAAAGGCACCTGGAATATTCTTTGCTCAAAAAGATAAAAAGTTTTGGGAAGATGGAATTATGAAGTTGCCTGAAAAACGGCAGAAGCTAGTGGAACAAAATGGTGAATATGTTGTTCAATAAAGTTCTTGGTGAAAATGAAAAATGTGTCTTTTATTTTTATTTAAAAACCGAAGGCACTTTTTGGACAAGCCTGTGTTAAGTGGATGGTATCTATTTGATGTCTTATTCCTTCTGGTGTTTGAACCCCTCTGTCTCCTACTGGTAACCTTCGCTCTGGTCTTAACATCCCCTTGATCTTGATGTCATATTGGAAGGGAAATGATAAACCAATGCCTGCTGAGGAATCACGATGGTACCTAACAGACAGAGTTGGGTCTGTTGCTGAAAATCTTTCAGGACAAAAGGTCTGCATCGCCAACAAAGGGCTTTCAGATGTTGCAGCAAAAGTTGATCGTTTTCCCATAAGTGAATTTGTCCTTTCCTTAATAATGGAATATCTATTCATTAGCTGAGACCATGACTGCCCTAAAGAAAGATTACATCTGCCAGTCTCTCTTGTAGCTATGGAGGCCATGACACTGAGTTCTGACCAATGGTATCCAAAGAAAGTGGTCTGTGCAACTTCTTGAAAGTGTCTTTACTGGAAAGTAGTCTGAACTTTTATGTCCCTTCCTATTGGCTGGAACACAGACACGAAGGCTGGGGCTCAAGCAGTCAGGTTGCATCATGAGGTCAGGTGGTGGAAGTAGTGTGTTGATGGTGATGGAGCAGGAAGCTGGAAGAAGCCTGTGTCTGAGAACCAGGGAGCATCCCAGCAGTCCTGGGCAGCTTACCTTGGGATGTTGTTTATGTAAGACAGAATTAAGCTCCTATCTAGATTTCTGCTACCTTGGGTTTTATGTCATATTAATCAAATTTTAATGAAGCAGGCACTATGACAGGCTGGTGGGGAAATGAAAATATAGACCAGAGACTTCCTGAGTATCCCTGAATCAGGGGGTTACTGATTCTCTCTACTTGTAATGCTTGTCCATATACTGTCCTTAAGCCAGAATGAAACTTGAAAAGAAAACAGTTTATTAAAGATCAGAATGCATTCTGGCAACCACAGTTCAGGGCAAAACTCCTGCTCCAGGGGGATCCTGGGAGATCCTGGGAGAGTCCTCCTTCCTTCATGGCTTTTCCCCAAGAAGCAAGCCTATGTTTGCGACAGCAGTCTCTGCTCACCTCTATTGCCCCAGCCCCTGAAGTCACTTAGCCCCAAAGAGTTATATCTACCCTAATTGCCTATACTCAAGATAACTTTGTAAAGAGAAGCCTGGAGGACAGAGAACAAAGAACAAATGGGATCAAATTTGCAATTTAGAAATACTGGTACAGAACAAATTGAAGGCGTGATGTGAAATTGGGAGGAGGGAGAAAAATTAGGAAGGCATTGAAATAATGCAGGAGGCAAGTGACAAGAGCTGGGGCAAAGGCATTGCCAGTAAGAATGTAAAGGAAGCTACAGCTTCATTATAATTGTCACTGGTATGAGATTTCCTAGTGATTATTCATGGGGGGGAAAGTGTGGCTGATCACTAATGAAGTCCGGTTTCAAGTGGGCAGAAGAAGGAAAGTGGGCAAAGGAAATGGTGAAGTGTAACCACAAGGACAGAAGGAAAACCAGGAGAGAGGGGCATCACAGAATAGAGGGGGTGGTAAACAGAGTAACAATTACTAAAGAAGAAGGATAAGGAGGAAAACGTATCTACTGGCTTTGGCAACATGGTGGTCACTGGAAACACTATCCCGAGTGACTGATGGGTGTGGAAGGCAGACTGCAGCTGAGGAACTCAGCCTCTTTTCCATTCCTGTAGTAATGGAAAGTGTGGGATGAAGGGTTGTTTCTATGGAATTATGGAAACTGCTGGAACACAGAAATCAGATGAAGGGAATTCTTATAAGAAGCTTGGTTTGATAACATAGAACACTTCCAATTCATACTCATGTTGTCTTTGGCTCAGTGGAAATGGTAATGAATACAAAAACTTCAGCACTGTGACTGCCCTCGACTGTTTGGACATCTTGACTACTACCCAGTCAGCCAGGCCAAAATCAACTTAGCAGTTATGCACAGGGGCATGATAGCAATATGCCAAATGTCTACTGTCTGCAACCGAGAGCTAATAGTGAAAAGTTCTGCTAATTAGGCTCTGTTTATATTTCCATAATCGTGGCTAATTACCTGTTTTATTCAATGATATGCTTTATTAATTACCATGGGTGCACTTGTTTCTCAGCATATTTTAAGCATCTTACAACGCATGTTCTATCTTCTGAGTGTCCTTACCAGCCAAGATTTTGTTTGTATTGAACAGCAACAGATACATGGAACATGATGTATAAACTACAGAAGCTATTCCCCCCAACCCCCTTTGATCTTTCATTGAGAAACACAGTAATAGGCTGGTCAAATTTTAGTGTCAGGAGAGATAAAATGAAAAATATTATTATGTGGAGCAGTTCTCACCCCAGGAGTGGGGAGAAGGTTTCTTGGTAGAACATGGGAATTTTATTCTAGTTACAAGACAAAGTTGGATATCACCATCTAATCCGTTTCTATAGGACAACTACAATTGAGGTCCTTAAAACTTTGCATATGTGGCTGCTATGACAAGAGAATGCCTATAAAATTGTGTTTCTCAGGAAAAAAAAAAAAAAAGGGAGACTTGTTTTTTATCATGATAAGTTCCAGGTCTTCGAAAGAGTGATTGGTGGTTTGTAAGAAAATTAGGGCAATATCTCTAGCTTGGAATGGGAGAGACTGAAGTCCAGATGGGGACAAAAAACTATCATAGAATTGCCAAGTGTGGAAACAGCAAAGTAAGAGCTGGAATTCCAGTCTCCTGCTTCTTCCCACTGATCTCTGCCTCAACTACTCCATGCTGGAAAGGCACGTGTGATGGTCACTTTTTTTTCTTTTTTCTAATAGATCTTTATTGGAGTGTAATTGCTTCACAATACTACTGTGTTAGTTTCTGTTGTACACCAAAGTGAATCAGCCCTATGCATATTCATGTCCCGATATCCCCTCCCTCTTGAGTCTCCCTCCCACCCTCCCTATCCCACCCCTCTAGGTCAGAACAAAGCACTGAGCTAAATCTCCCTGGGCTATGCTGCTGCTTCCCACCAGCCAACTATTTTACATTCGGTAGTGTTTATATGTCGATGCTACTCTCACTTCGCCCCAGCTTCCCCCTCCTACCCCGTGTCCTCAAGTCCATTCTCGATGTCTACATCTTTATTCCTGCCCTGTAACTAGGTTCATGGTTACTTTTAATTGTCAACTTGACTGGGCTAAAGGATGCCTGGATAGCTGGTAAAACATTATTTCTGGGTGTGTCTGTGAGGGTATCTCAGGAAGAGATTAGCGTTTGAATCTGTAAATGGAGTAAAGACGGCCCTCACCGCTTCAGGCGGGGCATCATCCAATCCGCTGAAGGCCTGAATAGAACAAAAAAGCAGAGGAAGGGCAAACTGGCTCTCTTTTTGCTTGAGCTGGGACATCCATCTTCTGCCCTTGGACATTGGTGCTCCTAGTTCTTGGGCATTCAGACTAAGACAGGAACCTACACCGCTGGCTTCCCTGGTTCGTGGGCCTTTGAGCTCGGGCGGAATTACACCACCAGTCTCCCTGATTCTCTGTTGTAGACGCAGATGGTGGGACTTCTCAGCCTCCACAACTGCATGAGCCAATTCCTATAATAAATCTCCTCGTATGTATTTATATACACCCTAGTGGTTCTGTTTCTCTGGAAAACCCTGACTAATATATCCAGGTATTTCAGGCTCTGGGGTCACTCAGATCTCACTTTGAAGCCTGAATCCACTGTATACCTCACTTGTCTCATCTGGAAAATGGGGTCACAGAAGTTACCACTGTACTGGGATTGTTTTGATTGTTAAATGAGGAAATGTATGGGAAGCTCCCACACAGTGCTTGGCGCATGGTGACTACCCAACAAATGTCAGCTGCTTTTAACAGCACAGACCCTGAGCAAGCTGGCTGCGGCTTTGCTGGGTTTGACCCACTCCCAGGAAAAAAAGGCTAGTTTGCACCTGCTCCTGATCAGTTTCAACTGAGACCCAGTCATAGCCATATTCCAACATCAAAGGCACGTGGGCCATAACATACTCCCTTTTCTGTTGTTTTCCATATATGTGTATCTGGCTGAATTGATTGATTGGCTACTACCATATGGAGTCCTGTGACTACGTGGGGCCACAGCTCTGAGGCTGCCAAGCAGAACAGTGAGGATACAGTATGGTGCTTCCATCCCACTGTCTGAATTCTCTGGTTAAATCACTCAACCTCTCTGTGCCTCTGTCTCCTCATCTACAAAATGGGGATAAAAGAGGACATACCTCTTAGGTTCTGAAGATAAAATGAGATGCTGCACATAAAGTGCTTAGCCAAAGAGAGCCCCTCCTACGTCCTCCATTTTTAGGCCATTAGTATGATTTGTATTTTCTCTGCCATCCCTACCGTCTCACTGGGCAGCTTGGTTCTAATCAGGAACAGGATATACAAATGTCACCTGCAGTTTATGGTGTCCTAAAGTTGTATGAACAGCGACAGGCAGGCTGAAAGGAGGTCCAGGCTTTCTCCTCTACTGTAACCTGTCCATCTTGTGACTAAGTAGGTGGGATGGGAAGGGGGAAAAGACCTGCATCTTGGGGTCTCTGGGCCATTGAGCTTATAGGCTTGGATTTCTTACATAAACCGAGTTTCAGAGGATTAAAGCATGACGGAGACCTGGTCTCTCCTGGCTATAATTTCCCATCCTCTGCTCTCAACCCTTCCTTGACTGGTGGTAAGAGATTACCTGTTGTCTGATTGTTTATGTGCAAAGATCTCCATTCTGTGTCTGGTTCTAAAGATGATGAGGATCAGAAAAAGTCATATAGGTAAAGCAGAAGTTCCAACCTATACTGTGCCTGTGGATGCCAAGGTGAACTTGTCACAATGTGGATGGCTGGCTCTGACCTCCAAATCTCTGACTTCAGTCAGTCCTGCCCAGCAATCTGCGCCTTTTCTAATTACCAGCCAAGAGGATTTGATGCAGAATCATGCCTGAACCTCACTGTAAGAAACACAGTTCTAACCCATGCCTGCATTAATATTCCTTTGCTTTGAAACTTGTTGCTTAAGTAAGAAAACATTGGCTCTGGTGTTGCAGGGCCTGCCTGTGTTCAACCCACGTGAGTACACACCCACCTTCCCCTGGCCAAGTCATTGCCTGAGATAGGCTTTAATATCAAGAAACGCTTTTAAAGACCACTATTAAAATCACTTTAACTTTTTAACCAAGAGAAGAAATAGAAAAAAGCATAGCATTTGAGAAAAAAGACACCGTTTAAGTAAAGAAATTAAAAAATCATGATCTTAAGACGTCAAGCTTACTGATTTGGTCAACTCAAGAACACAAGCTGTTCAAAACCCACTGGCCAATTTCGTGAAAATTTAATTGAAAAGTGATTTCTACCATGTAGACCAAACTCCTGAAGGAAGGAGGTAGCCTAGTGTAACAGAAAGAGCACAGATATTTCTATCAGACGACTTTGCTTTGAATTCTGGCTCCATCAATCCAACCATGTGATCTTAACCTCCTTGAGGCTGGTTTTCCAATGGGAATAAGGGTGTGGTAAACATTAGTGATAACGTATACAACCCGCATAGCCCAGTTATTTGTATTATTCATGATCATTGCTATTTTCATTTATCTCTTCTTACCTTCAATCAATAAGACGGGAAACATGATGGTATTAGCTTATAATTTTGTTGTGAGAATCATTAAATTAGATAATTCAAAGCCTACACGTTTAGTGCGTATGATGTTCTAAGTACTTTATATGCATTAACTTATTTAATCCTTGCAACAACCCTGTGAAGTTCTCCCCATTTTTACTGAGGATGAGGAAACTGAGGCTCAGAAAGATTAAGTACATTACCCAAGGTCACACAGCTATAAGGGGTGAAGCTGGACTATTATATGTGAAGAGCTCAGCTCAGTACCTGGCACACAGTAGAGTCTCAATAATGGGCAGTATTTATGGTGTCATGCGTAGAGAGAACCTTTCCTAAGGGGTTGCCTTGGGGAGTATGACAATCATGGCTGGCTGGAAATTCCACATTGGTCAGTGCGTTAGTACTGATGGCAGTTCATTCTTTCATGGAGCATGGGTTCAGGATTGCCATGGTGGACAAAAAAGAATTAGCCCCGAGCTATGAGCTACAAAGAAGAGTGGCCATATATTTAAATAAGGGGTCAAATTTATCCCATGTGGTTCCCATATTAATGATACCTATCTACAAAGGAACTGAATAACTGTCTTACTTAGAAGATTCCTTTTTAGTCCTGAGAGAACAGTTATGCTGCAAAGAAGCAGTTGTTAAGACTGGCTGGGAAAAAAAAAAAATCTTCTCTTGTAAGTTATATTTTGATGGGCCCGCATTAGACACAATAAAGGCACTGATATTTAAATTGATCAGGGACAGATGTTAAACCTATTTTATGTAAGAATTATAGACAAAGTTAACTGCCAAAACAGACTGTTTCCTGAAACATTGGACAGATGGAACCAAGAAGATGTACTCTTGAGGAGTCTGAACTCTTCAAAGTGACCCTAATCTTAAAAAAATCGTTTTGATCAAAGCACTTCAGTGACTTTTAATTCTTTTGTTTCTGTACTTTTTTCACTTTGTCACGGCTACAAAGGTATTTGGGACGCAAAATTTTTCTCTCTCTCCCTCTCTGTGTATGTGTATGTTACACATGTGTGAGTATTCCTGGTTTCAAAAGCATGATTTGTTTTATTTTCTTTCTATCACTCACTGTGGGAAAAGTGAGTGTGCTGTACACATTGCTGGCTGTCTCCCCAGCATCTGCTCCCCTCCCTTCTCCTCAACAGTCCCTGATTTCCATTTGGGGATCTGGGGTTCCAGGGATGTTGATTCTACTTCCATCTCCAGATCTCGTCACTATTTGCTGGAAAGCCTTTGATTGTTCCTTTTCTTATTCAGAGCAAAAAACCCCAAAGTGTTTCCACTGGGCTGCAAAGCTTGATGCAGTCCAGCCCTGTTACGCCAACCTCATCTCCTACAGCCTCCCCACCCACTCTGTACTCCTTTACAAGGACCCCCTTGCTTTTCCTTAAATATGCCAGGCACTTTTATGTCTCCCAATATGCTCCCACCTTTCGGACTTTAACTCTCTGCTCTGTTAGAATAAAGCAAATGAAGACCGATTGAGTTGAAGGGTTTTCCCCAAATCCCTCATTTTTGGCTCAGAGAAAAAAGAACCCCAATACAATCAGATTCATTTTAAGCATTCACCATTAAATGCTTCAAGAAGAGTGTTCACCAACATCCTGCCCTGCTAAGCACTGAAGAGGATGTGTGTGAAGTCTTTCTTCTTGTGTTCCTAAAGAACAATATGCGGTTCACTTGTGCAGAGAAGGCTTGGTTGAAAGCAATTGCAAGTTATTTACCGGGTGGGGTTTCGGTCTTGCATTGGCTATTCTGCTGATACTCACTTAATGAAACTTAAAAATAAAAACATCTGGAAAGTATGCCAACCGATGCCTGCTTCACCATTTCAGCTTTCTGGCTTGCCTCAAGTAATTTTAATAAAATACGTTAACTCTACTAGTGTCTTGAAAGAATTCATGTTCTATGATCTGGCCCTCTCAACTGCTCCAAGTTTTGGAAATAGGCCCATGAACTTAATGAACTACTTAAAATAATACTCCAGGAGACTTAAATCTTGATAATTATGCAAGGAGTAATATTTCAGGTATATTACATGTTTTGAAAACGACGCATTTTGCCTAGAATTCTGATTGTTGTACTTGAAATGAGCTATGGTTACCAGGATCAAATTTAAATCAAGTTTTCAATTCATAGATGACCTAAAATGAAGTTCATGTAACTAACAGTAGGGAGGGATGGTGCTACCGCTCTCTTGAGTTTGCCTTATAATGACTCTGTTTAATTTCCTGTTTTAAGGAAAGAACTTGAATGGAATTTCTTCTTCAGGGACTGTTTGGTTTAAACCTGATCCTCTCAAATGCTTTCCTAAATCCCTCCTTTGAGGATTTGGACTCCGGACTCACCTGAAGGTATCATTTCAGTTCTTGGATGAGAGACACGCTTTTTATCATTCCGAAGCAATCCAAGAAAGTCCTTCTCTGCCACAAATGGCACCAGCAAGTGTACAAAGCCCACTTTGTTCTGTGGGAAAGTAAAACATATTTTTAATAGTGCATCCTTGGACTGAAATAGGAAGACCCTCCACCGGGACATTAACATAAGTCAGAATCATTAACGTTCATAACAACAATCACCATTGCTATTTATGCAGTTGGTGTTCAATGTATCTGGGTCTCGTTTCATTCAATAGCATAATATCTACATTTGCCAGCAGCCCTGATCTGGACTTTTTGCTGTTAAACTCAGCTAGGAAAATTAGTAGCCAAGCCAGAGAATGTAAGGTCAAGGCCTTCATTACTTCTTTTGCCATGACTAGTTAGTAGAGCAAAAGATCTCCCAGCCTATCCACCCAAGCTCTTCCCACTTTCCTGTGGAAAGATAGCTCACTGATAACAGTGAAGGGTCAGTGTCTAAGCAAATTCTTTGGGATTGGGTATATGTTGGTTTTAGCAGTTCAGGCGAGGATGACTTATTTTGAACCGCAACACAAAAGATTATGTGCAAGTCGAGTTATTGGAAAGTTTATAGGCTAGATATGCTGCTTAGACAAATAGGAATTTCTATACAGTGTCAAGCTAAGCAAGCAACCCCAACAAACTCAATCATTGTGAGGCTAAACTAAGAGTAATTTAAGAAAAACAAAACCAAAAACACCACTAGGAGAAAGTGAAAATTACAGTCAGGTAAGATAACAGTGTAATGTATTCTCCATAGCTCAGGGATTCCAATGATTATGTGGTGCCTACGTGCACAGCAAAAGCTTCACAGCTCTGTGAAACCCTGCCCAGCAGACAGCTTTCTTAGAAGAATTCAGAATTAAAAGCCAGAGTAATCCATTTCTAATTAATGAATATCAAGTTTTAAGAAATCTGAATAACTCACTTATTAGGTTATTATGAAGTAACCTTAATCATACGTTGAAGTGACAGTCCATGGAATTTCAAATCATTCACCCAGAAGCCCCGAAAGAAAAAAAATATACATTAAAAAATTTAACTTTTTATTTGAGACAATCACAGATTCGTATGCAGTTGTGAGAAATAGGATGGAGGGGTCCAGTGTAGCCTTTACCAAGTCTCCCCCAATGGTAATATCTTGTAAAACAATAGTACAATGTCACAACCACAACACTGACACTGATACAATCAAGATACAGAGTATTTCCATCAACACAAGCATTTCTCATGTTGTCCTTTTGTAGCCATACCCACTTCTCTCCCACCTCCATCTTCTTCCTCACCCCAGGCAACCAGTAATCTGGTCTCGATTTCTATAATTTTCTCATCTCAAGAATGTTAGTCAATGGAATAATATAGTAAGTAACCTATAGTAAGCAATATAGTAAGTTAACTGCCAAATTGTTTTTCAGAATGACTGTACCATTTTACATTCTCACTGAAATGTATGAGTGATCCATTTTCTTTACATCCTCTCCAGCATTTGCTGTTGTCTCTATTTTTAATTTTAGCCATTCTGATAGGTGTGTAGTGACACCTTACTGAGCTTTTAATTTGCATTTCTCTAATGGCTGATGATGTTGAACATCTTTTCATGCATTCACTTGCCATCAGTATAGCCTCTTCAGGGAAATGTCTTTTTATGTCTTTTGCCCATTTTCTAATTGGATGCTTTGTTTGTTTTTTACTGTTGAGTTTGAGAATTCTTTTATAGTCTAGAAATTGGTACTTTGTTGGATATGTGTTTTGCAAATATTTTTTCTCACTTTGTTGCTTGTTTTCTCATCTTCTCACAGTGTATGTTGCAGAGGAAAGTTTTTAATTTTGTTGAAGTCCAATTTATCCTTTTTCTTTTCCTTTTATGGACCATACTTTTGATCTCAAGTCTAAGAACTCTTTGTCTAGCCCTAGATACCAACTATTTTCTCCTATTTTTTCATATTGATTTATAGTTTTACACTTAATTCTGCAGTCTATTTTGAGTTTGTTTTTGTATAAGATGTGAGGTTTAGGTTTAGGTTCAGTTTTTTGCCTGTGGTTTGCCTATGGTTGTCCACTTCTTCCAGCACCATTTGTTGGAAAGTCTATCTTTTCTCCATTGAATTGTTTTTACTCTTCTGTTAAAATCAGTTGGGCATATTTGGTTGGATCTATTTCTGGGTTCTTTTTTTGGTTCCACCGACCAATGGTGTGCCTATTTCTCTGCCAGTATCACACAGTCTGGATTACTGGAGCTATATAATAAATTTCTAAATCAGGTAGACGGATTCTTCCCACCAATTCTTCTCAAAATTATTTTAGCTATTCTGGTTCCCTTGCTTTTAATATAAATTTTAGAATAATCTTGTCTATATCTACAAAAAATATGCTGGGATTTTGATAGGAACTGCACTAAACTTCTGTAAAATTTGGGGGAGGACTGACATCTTTTCTATGATGAATCTTTCAATCCATGAACATAGTATGTCTCTCCATTTATTCATATATTCTTTGATTTCTTTCATCAGCACTTTGAACTTGTCAGCATATAAGTACTGTACATATTTTATACAATATTTTAAGTGACTTTGAATGGTATCATACTTTTAATTTCAGTGTCTACATGTTCATTGCTAGTGTATAAAAATAAAATTAATTTTTGTATATTTATTTTGTATCTTGTGACCTTCCTAAATTCCCTTATTAGTTCTAGAAGTTTTTTGGTAGATACCTTGAGATTTTCTAAGTAGACAATTGTGTCATCTGCAAAAAGGAGACAGTTCTATTTCTTCTTTTCTGTATTCCTTTTCTTTCCTTATTGCACTGGATAGAAACTTCCAGCACCATGCTGAGTAAAAGTGGTGAGAGTGAGCATCCTCGTCTTGTTTCTGATCTCAGGGAAAAAGTATTCAGTCTTTTCAGTCATTTAAATGTAATGTACTTATTGATGTGTTTGTATTTAGGACCACCATATAATTATTTATTTTCTGTCTTTCTGTTTTTGTTCCCCTATTTCCCTTTTCCTAACGTTTTTGTGGTTATCTAAATATTTCCAGCATTCCATTTAAATTTATCTGTTGGTGATTTTGGCTATAACTCTTTACATGGATTTTAAGTGATTGCCATTGATTTTAAGTGATTGCCCTAATGATTTAAGTATATACATACTTGATGTTCCATAAAGTATATATATACTTGATGTCCCACAATTTATGTAGAAGTAGTATTTTATCTCTTGAATTGGAATGTAGAAACCTTACAACTATGTAGGTCTTATTACATCCCCCCTTTATTTTATACTTGTGTTATATATCATATCCACATACATTAAAAAGCCCATATACAAGGTCATAACTTTGCTTTCAGTCATCAAATATATTTTAAAGAGCTCAATTGAGAGTTCATTATATTTACCCAAATATTTACCATTTCTATTGCTTTTCCTTCATTCCTGATGTTCCAATTTTTTCTTCTGGTGTCATTTCCCTTCTGGTGAAGAGCCTCCTTTGGCAATTCTTTTATTAGAGTAGGTAGGATGGAAATGGATTCTTTTACTTTTCCTTCACTGAGAACATCTTTATGTTACCCTTATTCCTGAAGGATGTTTTCACTGGATATAGAATTCTGGGTTAACAGTTCTTCACTTGCAGCACTTTAAAAATGTTGTGCTACTTTCTTCTGGCCTCCATGGTATTCTGATGAGAAATCTGGAGTCACATGACTTATTATTGCCCTCTGGGTAATGTATTGTTTTTCCCTGGCTGCCTTTGATAAATTTTCATTGTCTTTAATGCCGTAATTTGGCTATGTTTAGCCTTGAATTTCTTTGGGTTTATATAGTTTGAGTCTTGAGGAGCCTCGTGGACCTGTAGATAAATGTCTTTTGTTAAACTTTGGAAGTTTTCAGCCACTGTTTCTTCAAATAATTATTCATTACTGTACTCATTCTCCTTCTCTTCACCTGATGACATAAATGACATAAATGTTAGACCTTTGTTAGTGGCCCATAGGTCCCTGAGGCTTTGTTCGTTTTTAAAAAAATTTTTTTTCTATTGCTCTTCATAATTTCTACTGACCTAACTTCAAGTTCACTGACTCTTTCCTCTGCCATCTCTAGTCTGCTGTTGATCTATACAATGAGTTTTTAATTTTGGTTATTGCATGTTTTTGTTCTAAAATTTCTACTTGGCTCTTCTTTATATTTTCTATTTCTTTGCTGAGACATTCTATTTTTTCATTTATTTCAGGTGTGTTTGTGATTGCTTATTGGAGCATTTACATAATAGCTGCCATAAAGTCTTAGCCAAATAGTTCCAATATGTGTGTCATTATGGTGTTGAGGTCTGTTGATTGCCTTTTCCATGCAGTTTGAGGTTTTTCTCATCCTCTATATGTCCAGTAATTTGGATGTATTTTGAATACTATATTATGAAACTCTGTGTCTTCTTTAAATCTGATGAAAATTATTGATATTTTTGTTTTAGTAGGCAATCAAACTGGTTAGGTTCAGATCACAAATTCCAACCTATGAGCACTGTTTCCAAAATCATTTCAACTTTCAAAGCCTTTGCAGTTCTATTAGGATCTGTCCCACATCTCTGTCACTCAGCGGTTAGTTTGGGACCTTGGCCACGGTCTATCAGTTCAGTTCTCATAGTCTTCATTTGCTGATTAGAATCAGACTCCTGCATGCATAACTCAGGGGGAGCCCATTTGTTCATAAATCACTTTATGGGGTTTCCTTCTTGAGTTCTCCTCTCCAATCTCCCTGGGTGCTTTCATTTCCCTTGTGTTCCTCTTTTTGGCCCTCTGGTCTGAGAGTTGGGCTTTAGTTACCCTTTCTGTCATGCATATCTGTGACTGCACCCATGTCTGAGCCCAAGTGGCAGAGGACAGAGAAGGAACCAAATGCAATGGAGGGGTTGCCCCATTCTGTAGGGATCACATCTCCACCTGTTGAAAAGAAAGGTGCCCCTCCCTCAGAGTTTTGGCTCCTGCTAGTTCCAGGTCAAGTTTTTGTCATTGCCACCATGGGACTGCCTTGGGGACATGGTGGGAGAGAACCAAGAGAAGGAAAAAAAGAAGGCAAAACAGATTTTCACACTGTCTCCAAGCATTAGGAGTCCAAGCATTATGAGTCCCCTTTTTCTTCTTCTCAAGCTGGGACTAGGAGGCTTCTTCTGGAGCACTGTCTGCACCGCAGGGCTTTCTTTGGGGTTTTAGGCTGCACTGTGTTCAGGCCAGGGGATGTTGAAAGGGAAAAAAAAATAATAAACTCACAACAATTTTGGTGGCATTTCAAATTCTAGTCTTCTTCCCCAGTCTACCTGCTACTAATTACTTTTCAGAGTTCTCAAACTGCTCTATGCATTCTGTCCATATTTCACAGTTGTGTTCAATGGGAGACATAGGGTACAGAGTGCTTATTCCACCTTTACTGGAACAAGAACCTTAAAACATGCATATTTTGATAGACTGAACAGCTATCATAAAAAGCCCTACACCATATTTGAGAATCACCAGTCAAAAGCAAGGTGGCTCAGTCTCCATGTTCTTCTAAGAAAAGAACAATGATATGTTTATCAGTCTTTTAGTCATGACACAGGTACAATTAATTAAAAACTTACGGCTGAAGATCTTAGATTTGCTAAGTATCTTTATAAAACTATATACCTGGATGATATTACTTTAGCTCGTAGTTGAAATATACTCAAGACAGTGATTAAAAACAGACTTTGGTTTTTATCCAAAGTTGAGATGAGAAAAAGTAATCTAAAGTTTGCTTTGTTATCTTTTGCAACTCTACTTTGGAGGACATTGCCCATTTTGTTCCATGTTGTTTAAATAAAACATTCCTCTTTGAACTTCATGTAAAGAAAAGGTCCATCACTTCTTATGAACTCACATGCTTCTTATACAACTTAGGTTTTCTTTTTGTCCTGCCTTTCAGGAATATCAGAACCTCATATATTCTGGTTCTTCTGTTACTGGCTCTCCTTAGCTAGTATTCTTGGAACAGCTATTTTTCCTCCACCACATTACATGGGTCTTACTATTTTATACTTATTTTATTGATAGAAACTAAGTCATAAATGAATAAGATGCAATGGTAAGATTATTAGTCTCCTCTCTCCTTTTCCTTTGCCATTTCTTTTTTGCTTTTTTATCATGCTTTAAAAAAAATATAGTGTTGAATCTGGGTGATGAATACCTAGGATTTTATAATATAATCACACCTATTTTGTATATTCTTGAAATTTCCCACAATAAAAAATTAAAAGTTAAAAATTAATGAAATTATAACAGTGTGGCACTGGTACAAGAAATAAAAAGATAATTATTGAAATAGAATAGGTAGTCTTGAAGCTGACCTAGCTAGCACATTGCATTCTGACTTATACATTAAAGATGCAATCATATATCAGTGGGAAAGTTACAGCTGCTATGGAAAACAGTATGGAGGTTCCTCAGGAAATGAAAAATAGAATTACCATATGATCCAGCAATCCCCCTCCTGGGTACATATCCAGACAAAACTCTAATCCAAAAAGATACATGCACCCTTATGTTCACAGCAGCACTATTCACAATAGCCAAGACATGGAAACAACCTAAACGTCCATCAACAGGTGAATGGATAAAGAAGATGTGGCCTATATATACAACGGAGTACTGCTCAGCTATAAAAAAGAATGAAATAGTGCCATTTGCAGCAACATGGATGCAACTAAAGATTCTCAAACTGAGTGAAGTAAATCAGAAAGAGAAAGACAAATACCATATCATATCACATATGTGGAATCTAAAATATGACACTAATGAATCTATCTATGAAACAGAAACAGACTCATGGACATAGAGAACAGACTTATGGTTGCCAAGGGGGAGGGGGTTGGGGGAGGGATGGATTGGTAGTTTGGGGTTAGCAGATGTAAGCCATTATTCATGGAATGGATAAAAAACAAGGTCCTATTGTATAGCACACAGAACTATATTCAGTATCTTACGATAAACAATAATGGAAAAAAATATTTAAAAAAAGAATGTATATATGTGTATAGCTGAATCACTTTGTTATATAGCAAAAATTAAAACATTGTAAATCAACTATACTTCAATTTAAAAACAAACAAAAAACAAAACAACAAAAAAATAAATCAGTGGGAAAGGTGTTTTTTTTTTTTTTTTTTTTTTTAACAAATAGGTACCTGGTAATGCATTAGTTATTTGTGGGGAAAAGTTTACTTTTCACTGAACACAAAACCTCAAAATCAATTCTAAGTACAGGTAAGAGTTAAATGGAAAAAAGTCAGACCATAAAAATCTAAAAAAATAAGTGATTACTGACTATTTGGGGAGAAACTTTTTAAGGTAAGAACAAAAAACAACAATCCCAAAGGTTAAAGATTTTATCACTGAAACATTTCACACTTTACATTTTGAAAATAACAATAAAACAAGAATAGGGGAGGAACTTCAAGATGGCGGAAGAGTAAGATGTGGAGATCACCTTCCTCCCCAGAAATATATCAAAAATACATCTACATGTGCAACAACTCCTTCAGAACACCTACTGAACACTAGCAGAAGACCTCAGACCTCCCAAAAGGCAAGAAACTCCCCACGTACCTGGGTAGGGCAAAAGAAAAAAACAGAGATAAAAGAATAGGGACGGACTCGCACCAGTGGGAGGGAGCTGTGAAGGAGGAAAGGTTTCCACTCACTAGGAAGCCCCTTCGCGGGCGGAGACTGCGGGTGGCAGATGGGGGAAGCTTCGGTGACGCGGAGGAGAGCACAGCAACAGGGTGCGGAGGGCAAAGCGGGGAGATTCCCGCACAGAGGATCGGTGCCGATCGGCACTCACCAGCCCGAGAGGCTTGTCTGCTCACCCGCCGGGGCGGGCGGGGCTGGAAGCTGAGGTTCAGGCTTCGGTCGAAGCGCCGGGAGAGGACTGGGGTTGGCGGCGTGAACACAGCCTGAAGGGGGCTAGTGCGCCACAGGTAGCCGGGAGGGAGTCCGGGAAAAGGTCTGGACCTGCCGAAGAGGCAAGAGACTTTTTCTTGCCTCTTTGTTTCCTGGTGCGGGAGGAGAGGGGATTAAGAGCGCTGCTTAAAGGAGCTCCAGAGACGGGCGCGAGCCACGGCTATCAGCACGGACCCCAGAGACGGGCATGAGACGCTAAAGCTGCTACTGCAGCCACCAAGAAGCCTGTGTGCAAGCACATGTCACTATCCACACCTCCCCTCCCGGGAGCCTGTGCAGCCCGCCACTGCCTGGGTCCCGTGATCCAGGGACAACTTCCCTGGGAGAATACACAGCGCGCCTCAGGCTGGTGCAATGTCACGCTGGCCTCTGCCGCCGCAGGCTCGCCCCGCACTCCGTACCCCTCCCTCCCCCCAGCCTGAGTGAGCCAGAGCCTCCAAATCAGTTACTCCTTTAACCCCGTCCTGCCTGAGCAAAGAACAGACACCCTCAGGCGACCTACATGCAAGGAGACAAATCCAAAGCTCAACCCCAGGAGCTGTGTGAACAAAGAAGAGAAAGGGAAATCTCTACCAGCAGCCTCAGGAGCAGTGGATTAAATCTCCACAATCAACTGGATGTGCCCTGCATCTGTGGAATACATGAATAGACAACGAATCATCCCAAATTGAGGAGGTGGATTTTAGGAGCAACGATATATTTTTTTTTTCCCTTTTCTCTTTTTGTGAGTGTGTATGAGTATGCTTCTGTGTGTGATTTTGTCTGTATAGCTTTGCTTTTACCATTTGTCCCAGGGTTCTGCCTGTCCGTTTTATTATAACTTAAAAAAATTTTTTTAATAATTATTTTTAAAATTTTTTTATTTTAATAACTTTATTTTTCTTTCTTTCTTTCTTTCTTTCTTTATTTCCTTCTTTCTTTCTTTCTTTCTACTTTTCTCCCTTTTATTCTGAGCCGTGGGGATGACAGGCTCTTGGTGCTCCAGCCAGGCGTCAGGACTGTGCCTCTGAGGTGGGACAGACAAGTTCAGGACACTGGTCCACAAGAGACCTCCCAGCTCCATGTAATATCAAACGGCGAAAATCTCCCAGAGATCTCCATCTCAACGCCAAGACCCAGCTCCACTCAACGACCAGCAAGCTACAGTGCTGGACACCCTATGCCAAACACCTAGCAAGACAGGAACACAACCCCATCCATTAGCAGAGAGGCTGCCTAAAATCATAATAAGGCTACAGACACCCCAAAACACACCACCAGACGTGGCCCTGCCCACTAGAAACACAAGATACAACCTCATCCACCAGAAAACAGGCACTAGTCCCCTCCACCAGGAAGCCTACACAACCCACTGAACCAACCTTAGCCACTGGGCACAGACACCAAAAACAACGCGAACTACGAACCTGCAGCCTGCAAAAAGGAGACCCCCAAACACAGTAAGTTAAGCAAAGTGAGAAGACAGAGAAACACACAGCAGATGAAGGAGCAAGGTAAAAACCCGCCACACCTAACAAATGAAGAGGAAATAGGCAGTCTACCTGAAAAAGAATTCAGAATAATGATAGTAAAGATGATCCAAAATCTTGGAAATAGAATGGAGAAAATACAAGAAGCATTTAACAAGGACCTAGAAGAACTAAAGAGAAAACAAACAGTGATAAAAAACACAATAAATGAAATTAAAAATTCTCTAGAAGGAATCAATAACAGTAACTGAGGCAGAAGAACGGATAAGTGAACTGGAAGATAAAATAATGGAAGTAACTACTGCAGAGCAGAATAAAGAAAAAAGAATGAATTGAGGACAGTCTTAGAGACCTCTGGGACAACATTAAATGCACCAACATTCGAATTATAGGGGTTGCAGAAGAAGAAGGGAAAAAGAAAGGGACTGAGAAAATATTTGAAGAGATTATAGTTGAAAACTTCCCTAATATGGGAAAGGAAATAGTTAATCAAGTCCAGGAAGCACAAAAAGTCCCATACAGGATAAATCCAAGGAGAAACACGCCAAGACACATATTAATCAAGCTATCAAAAATTAAATACAAAGAAAAAATATTAAAAGCAGCAAGGGAAAAACAACAAATAAGACACAAGGGAATCCCCATAAGGTTAACAGCTGGTCTTTCAGCAGAAACTCTGCAAGCCAGAAGGGAGTGGCAGGACATATTTAAAGTGATGAAGGAGAAAAACCTACAACCAAGATTACCCAGCAAGGATCTCATTCAGATTTGACGGAGAAATTAAAAGCTTTACAGACAAGCAAAAGCTAAGAGAATTCAGCACCACAAAACCAGCTTTACAACAAATGCTAAAGGAAGTTCTCTAAGCAGGAAACACAAGAGAAGGAAAAGACCTAAAATAACAAACCCAAAACAATTAAGAAAATGGCAATAGGAACATACATATCAATAATTACCTTAAATGTAAATGGATTAAATGCTCCCACCAAAAGACACAGACTGGCTGAATGGATACAAAAACAAGACCCATATATATGCTGTCTATAAGAGACCCACTTCAGACCTAGGGACACATACAGACTGAAAGTGAGGGGATGGAAAAAGATATTCCATGCAAATGGAAATCAAAAGTAAGCTGGAGTAGCAATTCTCATATCAGACAAAATAGACTTTAAAATAGACTATTAGAAGAGACAAAGAAGGACACGACATAATGATCAAGGGATCGATCCCAGAAGAAAATATAACAATTGTAAATATTTATGCACCCAACATAGGAGCACCTCAATACATAAGGCAAATACTAACAGCCATAAAAGGGGAAATCGACAGTAACACAATCATACTAGGGGACTTTAACACCCCACTTTCACCAATGGACAGATCATCCAAAATGAAAATAAATGAGGAAACACAAGCTTTAAATGATACATTAAACAAGATGGACTTAACAGATATTTATAGGACATTCCATCCAAAAACAACAGAATACACATTCTTCTCAAGTGCTCATGGAACATTCTCCAGGATAGATCATATCTTGGGTCACAAATCAAGCCTTGGTAAATTTAAGAAAATTGAAATCGTATCAAGTATCTTTTCCGACAATAATGCTATGAGACTAGATATCAATTACAGGAAAAAATCTGTAAAAAATACAAACACATGGAGGCTAAACAATACACTACTTAATAACCAAGAGATCACTGAAGAAATCAAAGAGGAAATAAAAAAATACCTAGAAACAAATGACAATGAAAACACAATGACCCAAAACCTATGGGATGCAGCAAAAGCAGTTCTAAGAGGGAAGTTTATAGCAATACAATCCTACCTCAAGAAACAAGAAACATCTCAAATCAACAACCTCCTAACCTTACACGTAAAGCAATTAGAGAAAGAAGAACAAAAAACCCCAAAGTTAGCAGAAGGAAAGAAATCATAATGATGAGATCAGAAATAAATGAAAAAGAAATGAAGGAAACTATAGCAAAGATCAATAAAACTAAAAGATGGTTCTTTGCGAAGACAAACAAAATTGATAAACCATTAGCCAGACTCATCAAGAAAAAAAGGGAGAAGACTCAAATCAATAGAATTAGAAATGAAAATTGAGAAGTAACAACTGACAATGCAGAAATACAAAGGATCATGAGAGATTAATACAAGCAACTCTATGCCAATAAAATGGACAACCTGGAAGAAATGGACAAAATCTTAGAAATGCACAACCTGCCAAGACTGAATCAGGAAGAAATAGAAAATATGAACAGACCAATCACAAGCACTGAAATTGAAACTGTGATTAAAAATCTTCCAACAAACAAAAGCCCAGGACCAGATGGCTTGACAGGTGAATTCTATCAAACATTTAGAGAAGAGCTAACACCTATCCTTCTCAAACTCTTCCAAAATATAGCAGAGGGAGGAACACTCCCAAACTCATTCTATGAGGCCACCATCACCCTGATACCAAAACCAGACAAAGATGTCACAAAGAAAGAAAACTACAGGCCAATATCACTGATGAACATAGATGCAAAAATCCTCAACAAAATACTAGCAAACAGAATCCAACAGCACATTAAAAGGATAACACACCATGATCAAGTGGGGTTTATCCCAGCAATGCGAGTATTCTTCAATATATGCAAATCGGTCAATGTGATACACCATATTAACAAATTGAAGGAGAAAAACCACATGATCTTCCCAATAGATGCAGAGAAAGCTTTCGACAAAATTCAGCACTGATTTATGATAAAATCCCTCCAGAAAGTAGGCATGGGGGAACTTTCCTCAACATAATAGAAGCCATATATGACAAACCCACAGCCAACATCATCCTCAATGGTGAAAAACTGAAACCACTTCCACTAAGATCAGGAACAAGACAAGGATGCCCATTCTCACCACTATTATTCAACACAGTTTTGGAAGTTTTAGCCATGGCAATCAGAGAAGAAAAAGAAAAAAAAGGAATCCAAATCAGAAAAGAAGTAAAGCTGTCACTGTTTGCAGATGATAGGACACTATACATAGAGACTCCTAAAGATGCTACCAGAAAACTACTAGAGCTAATCAATGAATTTGGTAAAGTAGCAAGATACAAAATTAATGCACAGAAATCTCTGGCATTCCTATACACTAATGATGAAAAATCTGAAAGTGAAATTAAGAAAACACTCCCATTTACCACTGCAACAAAAAGAATAAAATATCTAGGAATAAACCTACCTAAGGAGACAAAAGACCTGTATGCAGAAAATTATAAGACACTGATGAAAGAAATTAAAGAAGATACAAATAGATGGAGAGATATATCATGTTCTTGGACTGGAAGAATCAACATTGTGAAAATGACTATACTACCCAAAGCAACCTACAGATTCAATGCAATCCCTATCAAACCACCACTGGAATTTTTCACAGAACTAGAACAAAAAATTTCACTATTTGTATGGAAACACAAAAGACCCCAAAGAGCCAAAGCAATCTTGAGAAAGAAAAACGGAGCTGGAAGAATCAGGCTCCCTGACTTCAGACTATACTACTCCAAGGCTACAGTAATCAAGACAGTATGGTACTGGCACAAAACTGGAAATATCGATCAATGGAACAGGATAGAAAGCCCAGAGATAAACCCACGGACATATGGTCACCTTATCTTTGATAAAGGAGGCAAGAGTATACAGTGGAGAAAAGACACCCTCTTCAATAAGTGGTGCTGGGAAAACTGGATAGCTACATGTAAAAGAATGAAATTAGAACACTCCCTAACACCATACACAAAAATAAACTCAAAATGGATTAAAGACCTAAATATAAGGCCAGACACTATCAAACTCTTCGAGGAAAACATGGGCGGAACACTCTATGACATAAATCACAGCAAGATCCTTTTTGACCCCCCTCCTAGAGAAATGGAAATAAAAACAAAAGTAAACAAATGGGACCTAATGAAACTTAAAAGCTTTTGCACAGCAAAGGAAACCATAAACAAGACAAAAAGACAACCTTCAGAATGGGAGAAAATATTTGCAAATGAAGCAACTGACAAAGGATTAATCTCCAAAATTTACAAGCAGCTCATGCAGCTCGATATCAAACAACCCAATCCAAAAGTGGGCAGAAGACCTAAATAGACATTTCTCCAAAGAAGATATACAGATTGCCAACAAACACGTCAAAGAATGCTCAACATCATTAATCATTAGAGAAATGCAAATCAAAACTACGATGAGATATCATCTCACACTGGTCAGAATGGCCATCATCAAAAAATCTACAAACAATAACTGCTGGAGAGGTTGTGGAGAAAAGGGAGCCCTCTTGTAGTGTTGGTGGGAATGTAAATTGATACAGCCACTATGGAGAACAGTATGGAGGGTCCTTAAAAAAACTAAAAATAGAACTACCATACGACCCAGCAATCCCACTAGTGGGCATATACCCTGAGAAAAACATAATTCAAAAAGAGTCATGTACCAAAATGTTCACTGCAGCTCTATTTACAATAGCCAGGACATGGAAGCAACCTAAGTGTCCCTCAACAAATGAATGGATAAAGAAGATGTGGCACATATATACAATGGAATATTACTCAGCCATAAAAAGAAACGAAATTGAGTTATTTGTAGTGAGATGGCTGGACTTAGAGTCTGTCATACAGAGTGAAGTAAGTCAGAAAGAGAAAACCAAATACCGTATGCTAACACATATATATGGAATCTAAAAAAAAAAAAAAATGTGTCATGAAGAACCTAGGGGCAAGACGGGAATAAAGACACAGACCTACTAGAGAATAGACTTGAGTAAACGGGGAGGGGGAAGGGTAAGCTGGGACGAAGTGAGAGAGTGGCATGGACATATATACACTACCAAAGGTAAAATAGATAGCTAGTGGGAAGCAGCCACATAGCACAGGGAGATCAGCTCGGTGCTTTGTGACCACCTAGAGAGGTGGGATAGGTAGGGTGAGAGGGAGATGCAAGAGGGAAGAGATATGGGGACATATATATATGTATAACTGATTCACTTTGTTGTAAAGCAGAAACTAACACACAATTGTAAAGCAATTGTACTCCAATAAAGATGTTAAAAGAAAAAAAAATCCAGGAATAATATTTGCAGTACATATCACATTCTGCTAATAATTGAATAAAATGAACAGCAAGACTCAAGAAGATAAACAGTCAAATACGTTGATAATTTACAAAATAAAAATGGCTATCATATTAAAAAACCCAAATTCTTTATTAATAAGCTATTTTAGAGAAATCAAAACTGGTAGATATAATTATCTATCAAATATGATAAATAGTCCTAGAGAGAATGTGGTGAAACAGTCTTTTCCGATAATTTAGATTTAATCAAGCTATTTGGTTAAGAACACTAAAGCTTTAAAATACTGGACATATGATCTAGTAAATTCACTTCCATGAGTTTATTTCAAGGATATAATATAATGTGTGAATTACATATTATATAATTATATGTTATATATGAATTATATATATGAATATAAATATGGAATTATGTGATAAGGACTTCACAGCAGCTATTATACAAATGATCCAACAAGCAATTGTAAACACACCTGAAACAAATAAAAAATAGAACGTCTTAGCATAGGAACAGAAGATATAAAGAATCAAATACAGGCTTCCCTGGTGGCACAGTGGTTGAGAGTCCACCTGCCGATGCAGGGGACACGGGTTCGTGCCCCGGTCCGGGAAGATCCCACATGCCACAGAGCGGCTAGGCCCCTGAGCCATGGCCGCTGAGCCTGCGTGTCTGGAGCCTGTGCTCCTCAATGAGAGAGGCCATAACAGTGAGAGGCCCGTGTACCAAAAAAAAAAAAGCATCAAATAGAAACACACACAGACACACACACATACACACACACACACACCCCGACGTTTAAGTCTTAGAAAGAAAAATCTGGAAACAACATAATTGTCCAAAGTTATAACGGTTCAGTAAATTATAGCATATCCATATAAAGAATATTTTGTAGTTAATATGAAACGATGTTTAAAAATACGATTTTTCTCCAGGGGCTGGGGATATGGGAGGCATGATTATAAAGTTTCTTTTTGGCATGATGAAAAAGCTCTGGAAACAGAAAGTGGTAATGGTTACACGACATTGTGAATGTACTTAATGCCACTGAATTGTACACTTAAAAAGGGTTAGAGTGATAAATTTCATGTTATGTATATTTCACCAAGATAGAAAGGAATTATTTGATGATATAGGAAAACACTTATAATTAAAAAAACCCAGATGATATGTTAAAAATGAGGATATTTCTAATCATATTATAGGGAATCCATCGCTATATTTTTCTTTCCATTAGAATGTACTGATTCACAATTGGTGATATGGATCTGAATCATCAGAGGAGCTTAAAAAATCTAAAGATGCTCAAAGCCCATTCACTTCACATATACTAAATCATCATTTCCAGGGAAAGGCTTGTTTTTATTTGAAAATTATGTTTTAAGAAATAAAATCTACAATTGACTTTTATGTACATCCTTGAGTAAGAACTCTTCTTTTAGACTATAGGTAAGATAGTCTAAAAGATATCGACTTTAAGATAGCGACTGAGAAGAAACACTAATTATAGTATAATTCCAGCTGTATCCCAGGGGAAAAAAAATAGGCCCACAAACCAAACATACACAGAGATTTACTGAAAAGTTATCCGCAGAAATATCTGTGAGATGGGATAAAAGATGTCTGATATTTCATTATTTATTTTTGTGTGTTACTTCAAGTTTTCTACATAAGTATTAGATACATAATCAGCAAAAATTTACAGTAAGTAAATTAGTCAACGAATTTCTTTTGAAGAAGAGAGGGTTCCCATGTTAAAAACCAGAGATTTCCCCAAATCCCAACTTCCACTACACTGAGTATCTTCCTTGTCACTAGAACCAAATGTGTTGTGTCTGTACCCAGAGTCAGCTGAAAAGTGAAAAAAAGTATTTACCTTTGCTGGGGTTATAAGATGACAAGTGACCAATCCCCCCCCCACCCCCAATCCCCTTTCTTTCTTTCCTTCTCTGCCCTTGCCCATTACAACCATTCAATTTATGGACTATTTTGGTTTCAGTCTTATGTCTAGGGTCACAGATGTATCTACACAGGCCCTTGGGGCTGCTCTGTGAGGGTGGCTTCTTCATTTTTTTTGTTTTGAGGTACGCGGGCCTCTCACTGTTGTGGCCTCTCCCGTTGCAGAGCACAGGTCCCGGACGCGCAGGCTCAGCGGCCATGGCTCACGGGCCCAGCCGCTCCGCGGCATGTGGGATCCTCCCGGACCGGGGCACGAACCCGTGTCCCCTGCATCGGCAGGCGGACTCTCAACCACTGCGCCACCAGGGAAGCCCTTCTTCATTTTCATTTAACCTCTTTCTTACATTAAGGGCTTAAAATTAGTCAGGCAGAGCCTCAAAAAAAAAAAAAAAAAAATCAGGTCCAGAGACTAAGACATTTTGGCCAACACTTTGGTTTGTGTGAAATATATTCCTCTTGTTCACTGTAAAATCCCAAGCCCACTTCCATCAGATTTCCATCATATCAAACCCTTTTTCTTGGTGTAAATCACTTCTTTCAGATGACTGTGAACCATTTCCCAACCTTATTTATGCAATGGAAACCTAACCTGGTTTTCCATTATAATATGTCATGGTAACATTTACGTTTACATTGAAAATGATGAACCTCAAGCTCAATTTGTTCCTTTCCTTAGAAGACAGAGCCTCTGGGGGCACAGACGGAGGGTTAAGCTGTATTAACTGCCTAGCACCATGCCTGGTTTACTGTAGGGTGTTTGTTAGTTCTCTTGTACTTGTTTCTTAAGTCATACATATTTTTGCAGAGCTGCTATAACGTGCAGGCTGGAAAAAGTCATTCAGGAAGAAAGACATCTGGAAAGGAAGAGGCCTTTGTGAGTTAGCGAGTACATTAGAGATTATGAGTGTGGAACTTGAAGGGCAATGGGTTGGTCACGCTCTCTTCCAAAACACCTTCCAAGAGATTTACACTCCCTGACAGGCAGGGTGGATGCTCCTACACAGCCCTGAAGCAGCTAGAGAAGACAGACCGTCGCCCCTCTGCTTCCCATAAGATTATGGGAGTAAAGTCTCTGATGGGGGAATGAGACAGGAAGGGAGCAAGGCATAACCTTTAAAAGAATGACAGCCATTGAGGACATGACATAAACTGGTTAGGACCAACTAGGCCCAAGATGGCAGACGACTGACTTCCACTAGACCTTGAGCCTCAGTCTATGCTCATTGTAACACATTAGTTATGTGACACGCCCACGGGCTCATGACAGTTCTGAGGCCGAACATAAAAGGCCAAAAAGTGGGCGGTGGCCCAATTCCTGGAAATCCCCGCCCCTTCCCCGAAATAGCTGTAATACTCCTCCCACTCATTAGCTTACGAAATTACCTACCCCTATAAAAAGTGACAACCCCCTACCCTGGTGCCTCTAGCCTTCTGAGATGGCCCATGCTTTGTCTATGGAGTGTGTATCTCTCTGAATAAAATTTCTTTCACTTTAAACAAAACAAACAAACAAAAAAACCCACAAAACACCTTCCAAATTTAGGAGCTAGAGAGTCAGTCACCAAGGAAAGGTTCTGAGATCCAAACCAAATGATACTTTTGTGGTGGATATTTTCCATTTGCTCCTCCACTCTGAAATCCATTTGATCCACTCTCTATACTTCTTGACCAAGCTCTGTGCTCCCGGGAGGCTGATCATGGCCTCCACCAATGGGAGGCCCTCTGACTTTGCCCTCTGACCCTGTGTTTTGTTTTTTTTAATTAATTACTTTATTTATTTATTTTTGGCTGCGTTGGGTCTTCGTTGCTGCGTGCGGGCTTTCTCTAGTTGCGGCTAGCGGGGGCTACGCTTTGTTGTGGTGCACAGGCTTCTCAATGCGGTGGCTTCTCCCGTTGTGGGGCATGGGCTCTAGGCACGCGGGCTTCAGTAGTTGTGGCTCGTGGGCTCAGTAGTTGTGGCGCACGGGCTTAGTTGCTCTGCGGCATGTGGGATCTTCCCGGAACAGGGCTCAAACCCATATCCCCTGCATTGGCAGGCAGATTCTTAACCACTGTGCCACCAGGGAAGTCCCCTTCCTGTTGAATGCAGCCAATCAAGGACATCATCAAGAGGTCTGAGAATGAGGTCATCATGCTTATTTCCCTTCTTCTGTCCTTGTTCCTCCCTCTACAGTTGGGTTGTCTTCCCACTGAAGGCCCCATCTCCCATAAGGCAGCTCTCTAATGTACCTCGAACACCCCTCTCCAGCTCCAGTGATGGTCATGTTCTGCCTCCTTGCTCCTTCAAGTCTGGGCTGATACAGTCCCTCTGTAGCTAAGCACAACGTTCTACACCACCCCTTGTTGGTTCCCCTTAACCCTACCTACACTTCTATAAAGAACTCTGCGCTTTTATTCAATTCTCCTCAACTCTCCCATGGGAGGGAGCCAGGTGTGTCCTGCCAAGACTTCGAGCCACACTGCTCTTGAAGTGCAGCAAGGTTTTTCCCATTAAGCCTTCACTGAAGAGTGAAGCATGCTCTCTGCCCGCCGAATGGAGGCAATGGCTGCAAGAGGAGGCCTCTTTCTGGGATTCTGTGGGATGAGGAATGCTTCAGAGCAAACAAGAAGCATGTGAAGCCAGATGGGCACACTGAAGTCAATCAACATGCACAAGAGGCACGATGCCACTGATCACCCCAAACCTTGATGATTTTTCTGATCTAAGTACGCACAGCTTTAAGGCTACTGGCCCCTGAGAGTGTCCATCCAAACCTCACACCAACATCCAAACAACTCAACATCCCCCTTGGGAGCACGGTAGGCATTCTGGCTTAGGCAACCAACACAGAGTATGTGTGCTATTTGTGGAACACTCTGTTAGTCAGTCTACAAACCCACCATATTTAACCTCCCCGACTCCCCATGAGGCTGATATTATTACCACTTTACAGATGAGGAAAGCAAACTCAGAAAGGTCAGACCCAGGATACAGAATGAGCAGCTGAACTGGCCCATTCACACGCAGGCCTGAGGCTCTGAAGGCTTAGAGAATGTTATTAGAGATACAGCTTTGGAGATGAAAGCCTTATTGGCTCTCCTGCTCCGGTTGGGTGACCTTACCCAACTTTTACGAGCCTAAACGTTCCTCATCCACGAAGAAGAGAAAACATTTTCTACATTACAGGTGAATTTTGACTCTTATAAAGAAATAACATGGAGGAAAGAATTCTTTAAAAGCTTAAGAGCTGTAAAAGTATGATTGATTCCTTCAGTCGCCTTCTTGTTAATTCTCCTCCACCTTGGAGGTAATGAAGATGATTCCAGTTTCCATTTGCATGAGAAATCAGACAGGCCAGTGAGGTCTGACTTTCTCAGTAGAAATGGTAACAGTAATGATGGCACCAGTAAAAACAGTAATAATTTCACTTCTAATAACAGCTCAAATTCACTGACCACTTGCCACATACCAGGCACTTTACTTGCATTATCTCATTTAATCCTCACACCTACACTGTGAGTAGGCATCATTGTCACTTTCCTGGATGAGAAAACCGAGGTGCGGAGAGTTGAAATAACTTGCCCAAGGTCACACTGCCATTAAGAGGCCCCGTTGGGATTTGAATTTACCTCTACCTGTAAAGTTGCACTCACTAATACTGTAATCACAAATCACATGTCACAGAGCACTTGAGATGTGGCTGGTCTGAGCTGAGATGGGCTGGATTTTGAAGACTTAACATGGAAAAGGGAATGAAAATATCTCATTAATAGCAGTATACTGATTACATATTTTGGAAACCTTGGTTTAAAAATATATTATTAAAATGAATTGCAACCCTTTTTACTTTTCAAAATGTCTACTAAAAAATTTTAAATTGCATATATGGCTCGACAGCTCTGGAATAGAGCTAAAGGTCCAACGTGCTTCTTCATGAGTCTTTGTTTGGCCTGTTTCAGTAACTCTACCCCCTACAGCAGTAACGAAGAAAAGAAGACTTTTGCTTTCAACAACATTTACCGGGAGCAGCGGTAAAGGAAGGAACCAAACCCATATTTGTGTGGCTTGGAGAAAGCTACAGCTTTGCAGGTTTATCTTCACCAAGAGAGAGATCCGTTTTGTGGGGCTACGGCATGTGCTTCTCTAAATATTCTGATGGTTGAGTCCAGCCTGAAAGCAAACATTTCAAAGCCTTTGGCAGAAGTAGTTTAGAGACAGGCTTCCAAGCCATCAGGCCAGCAAATGATGTTTGCTTGTTGTGACATAATAGTCAAGTCAAATTTTATTTCACGGCAGTCACTTCCATGTCCTGAGAATAGAAAAATCCCTTCAGATGACCAAAACACCCATGCACAACCCAAATCCCATTAAATAAATCTGTGAGAGGCTTTGCCTCTTTGGTGGAGAACAGTCAAGACAAGTCCTTTAACCTCCTAAGATGCTTCCTGCATTAGCAGGAGTATGTGTGCCTGTGTGTGCACGTGTGTGTGTGTGTGTGCGCACGCGCATGTTTCTTTACACAGATTGATTACGGCCGGGTTCCAAGGTGTGCCACCAAGTTCAGTAGGATGATTTGAAGAGCCCAAATGCCCTCCCGTAAAACGCTTGGCAGAGGAAAAAGACGGGTAGAAACATGAAGCAATATGTGCTTTCGCAAAGCGTTTTACATTTTCCAGAGTCCTCATGCAACCATGGTTTCATTGTCTGCCCCCAGTCCCAACTTCTCAATGAGGGAGATAAGGAAACTGAGGCCAGGCAGTGTTCTAGCTCAGTACTGGAGAGAAAGGATAAGATTTGGCATCAGTTGACTTGCACTTAAACTTTTGCTCTGCTTTTCTAGCTGGGTGACCCTGGACAAGTAACTGAACTCCTCTGAGCTTGCCCTGACTTTTTCACACAATGTGGCTAATACAGACGCAAAAGCCTATGTGCTGTATGATTTCATTTATATGACATTTCAGAGGAGACAAAACTGCAGGGACAGAGAAACAGTGGTTCCCGGGGGATAGGGCTGGGTGAGGGGAGAGTTGGACTACCAAGTTTTAGCCCAAGGGAAAGTTTTGAGGTGACACAACTGTTCACTGTGGTGGTTACACGGCTCCGTGCACTTATGAAAACTCACAGAATTAACTGTACAGAAGAAAAGTGAATTTTACGGAATGCACATTTGAAAAGATGACAGAAAGATAACGGGACTAATAAAGATGCTTCTCCAACTGGGTGGCTGGGCGTTTGCAGAGTCAACACTAGAGTAACAACCAAAACTGCTTCTTTATATTTCTACCTCGCTGCTTCTAGATTTGCAGCTGCTGAAGAGAGACATGAAATGGAACCAACCAAATTTAATGCCAGCTCTTAAAAATGGTGAAACGGAAGTTGGACAAAATCCCGGGCTCTAATTGGAATGCTGATGTGGTGAGAGTTGAAAACAGGCAGGAGACGGGAATCAGGGGACGCATCCATATAGATTTCTATACAGTGACTTTACCAATAAGAGAACTCGAAAACCTCTTTGGCCTCCCTGCTCACCCATTTTCTCTTCTCCCAGAGCCCCCCTTCCCTGCCCCACCAACTCTAAACTTTCTCACACCGAGTTTCACATAGATCTAGTTGTTTCTTGGTTATTTGTTTCGGGCACATTGCCAGCTGGCTTGAACTGCTTACTGCTACAGAAAACAAACCTCTCCTCCATTTCTCATGTGTTACCAGCCTAACAAATAAACTACTGTCTAAGTTTTACACTGATTCCTGCAAACAACCCAGCCCTTTCCACTCGGAATGCTTTTTGCAGGCTGGGATTTTTAAAAAGATGAAATATAACTGACAGGCAGCAGTGGGGTCCTCAGAGCTGGCAAAGGGTATTTTTAGCTGCTAGGTTTTCATTAATTACACTGGCTGCTTTTGGCTATGGCTCTTGGTTTCTGCTGTCTTGCCGAGGAGAGCATGTGGCTTTGAAATATAATTAAATCTGTCTGAAGGGTCCCAGCTCCGATGCTCAGGGATTTCATCATACATCTTTGTCTTTAGGATGTTCTGAATTTTAGATGTGTTTGTGGTGGGATACAGGGAGAGAACGGTTTTCCTCCCCTCTGCACAGCTTGAGCTCTCTTCTGCCTTAGCCTGGGAGATTGGCTCAAGCTTTGTAGCTTCTCTCCCACCTTGTTTTAAGGGCATGATTATCCATGCACAAAATGCAGAGGTTTTATTTTTTTCATATTCTTTTCCATAATGGCATTATTATAGGATACTGAATATAGTTCCCTGTGCTATACAGTAGGACCTTGTTGTTTATCCATCCTATGTATACTAGTTTTCATCTGCTAATCCCAAACTCCCAGTCCATCCTTCCCAATCCCCCCCACCCCACCTTGGCAACCACAAGTCTGTTCTCCATGTCTGTGAGTCTGTTTCTGTTTTGTAGATAGGTTCATGTGGGTCACATTTTAGATTCCACATATAAGTGATATCATATGGTATTTGTCTTTCTCTATCTGACCTACTTCACCCAGTATGAAAATCTCTGGGTCCACCCATGCCGCTGCAAATGGCATTATTTCATTCTTTTTTTATGGCTGAGTAATATTCCATTGTATATACGTACCACATCTTCTTTATCCATTCATCTGTCAATGGATGTTTTGGTTGCCTCCATGTCTTGGCTATTGTAAATAGTGCTGCTATGAACATTGGGGTGCATGCATATTTTCGAATTAGAGTTTTCTCCAGATATATGCCTAGGAGTGAAATTGCTGGAACATATGGCAACTCTATTTTTAGTATAAAACGTAGAGATTTTAAGGCTCCAGTATCCCTCTTTCTGAATGGCAGCTGGGTGTATAGACTTGTTCTGGTGATGTCAGGGGACGAAACTAGGAACTTGTTGTGGAGGCTTCTAATCGGGAAGTGCCCTGAAAGGCTGTGACAGGCACTGATCTCCCTGTCACAAGGGGTATTCAAGTGGATGGCCACTTGCTGAGGATCCCTGAAAGAAGTTTTATGCATTCCAAAGGGGTTGGTGCTTTCAAAATTTCCTCAAGCCCAAAAGTCTGAGAGTCCACATGACTGCTTCCCTTGAAAAGTAAGGCGCCGATTCAGGGAGGGTGTAGAATTAACTCTTTCTGGAGAGTAGTTAACACGGTACTGGGCTGGATAACTTTTGTCTGTCCCTTCAGCTCTACTTTCCACTCTTGTAGATTCTTCTGTGTTCCCGGAGGCTGACAAATATGAATTACATCCACAGGTCTCTGAGCTCTCCGGTTTCCAGGTGAGTCTAGCAGCTAGGGAGCCCAGGAAGGGGATCAAAGGAGAGTGAGGTTGGGGTTTTCTTTCCCCCACTCTCCCACTGTGGATGTGATACACAATGGATGTATTCCTTGGACAAAGGTAGCTCATCTCTCCCTCTCTGTTCTCTCCACTTCCTCATCATGTCCTTTCAGGCTTAAGGATAGTTCTCCTGTCACTTCCCTGAGGTCCTGCCCTACCTCCTCCAGTTTTTCTACACCTGCCTACACCTTTGCAGACTGTCCCTCTGCTGGCTCTCCTCCAGGGAAACAATTTGAATAGGTCACCTCTTTGCTGGCAAGACCCCAAATGACACAAATATGAAACACGTACCGTGTGCAATGGAGATGATCACACAGTCTTGCCCTCAAGTGCTTTCCAGGGTAGTTATGGAGATAAAGTGAAGATATTGGGGGAAAAACAGACCTATGTTTATTGTGGTGGTCGTTTCTCCGTGAGCTCTTGTAACCCTGGGAGACGAGAACTGTGCTGAGATACGTAAGCTAACAAGACCGAATTCCGCTCAGAACAAAACCAACCAATTCTTACACGAATCCAATGAAACAAATGTCTTAGTTTTTGACTTACTGACAAACCAGACTGACCGAATGTTCCTACTGGACTAGTTGTTTTGACACGGTGTTCAGACATGGCCTCTGACAGCATCTGTGTAATGACAAGGTTAACTCTGGTAGAGCAACACACAAGGGGGACTGGTGGTTTCTGGCAGCCACAGGGTGACCTGGGAGAGTGGGGATCAGAACACACATGGTGGGGCTGGATCCTGGCATAAGGTAAGGATACTGCCCTGCAGGACCGCGCAGCTGCCTGATGACAAAGCGGAGCGAGGCTGAATTCCCTGAGGAGGGAAGCACCTACAGAATTGTTAACAGGAACAGGAAGTCAGTGCTCCTCCTGGGAAGAGTGCATCGGGGAAGAAAGATGTCCTCGCGTCTTCATGAGACAAGCGATGCAGCACAGAGGTGTCGCACTAACGCCCCGCTTCGCGGAAATGGGCAAAGTGCTTTGTACGTAGTCTGTACACAAAAACTCCTGCGTGGACGGCTTTGATTTTTCTGTCCAGCCCTTTCACTTTTCCTCTAGACTAAAATCTATATCAAGTCAGGGGTTATATCACATGTGTTTACTTTTCTTTTTCTAAGTCTCCAGGTCTTAACACAGTTTCTGATACATAGAAGGTGTTTAATAAATAATTGTGGAATGAAGGAAAAATTGATAGGCCTTCCTTTGCCTGTGAGGTCACATTCCCCTTCCTAGTCAAACTGCACAATTCTGACACCCCTTCCCTCATCTGAATATGTCTAAGGAGTTTCTGGGATGAGTCTGAGAATCCTAGAGGTGTTCACTAGCAAGAGGGGTCCTTCTTTGTTTAAAATGTTTTTTATTATTAAAATAATATGTGTTCATTAGAGAAGACTAAAATGTGGAAAATACAGAAAGGCACATATAAGAAATTGCAAATCACTTGTGATATTACCATGAGAAATAACCAGAATAAAATATTGATGTCTATTTTTTTCATATATATGTTTTAGATAGAAATTTTGGAAGTCATTCTTGTATATTCTTTTGATTTTAAACCTTTCTGATGTTTTAATATATGATTTTAAAGCTACAGATTTCCCTCCAAGGATTGCTTTAGCTGAATGCCGCAAAATTTGAAGCGTTTTGCTAACATTCGGTTAAAAGTATTTTCTAAATTCAGAGGGGTCCTCCTTGATTGCTGCCCCCTACTGAGAAAACCCTGGAAGATATCATTCCTCTGCACATGTAGCTCCCACTGTGCTACTGTTTTCGTCACTATTACCACACAGCAACTCTTGAAATCGAGAGGTCCAGAAATGTGGAGATTTAAACCACTGAAGAGAAGCTTTTAGTTATCAGGGCACACGCCATGGTTGGCCCAGTAGCACTCTTGTTGGGTCTTAGAAATGGGGAAATGAAGCCTTTCTCTGCCTTAGTTACGTTCATCGTATCCTGTTCTGTCCAGTCTAGAAGAGTGCCAGCCCGTCTACTCTAGTCACTTTCTATTCCCTAACATTGCAACCAAACTCTACATTCTTCATAGCACTCACGGCTATTGAAATCATTTATTTATTCTTTATCCCTTCTTTCCCTGGAACCTAAGCTTCAGGGCAGGGAGAGCTGTATCTCCAGCACCTAGAATATGCTGGGCGCACGGTACTCAATTCAAGCTTTGTTGAATGAATGAATGAGTGAGAGGGTCACTTTATGGTACTGTGTGGTGTTATGCTGGGGTACGGGTTCCCAATAATATCTACAATTCTTTTTTTTGTTTTTTGCAGTACGCGGGCCTCTCACTGTTGTGGCCTCTCCCGTTGCAGAGCACAGGCTCCGGATGCGCAGGCTCAGCGGCCATGGCTCATGGGCCCAGCCGCTCCGCGGCAAGTGGGATCTTCCCGGACCGGGGCACGAACCCGTGTCCCCTGCATCGGCAGGCGGACTCTCAACCACTGCGCCGCCAGGGAAGCCCTATAATTCTTTATAACACAGCTCTTTTGATATACGGGAATTCACTCATTTGGATAAGCAGAGATTTCTCACTTTAGCCACATATGATGTTTGGAACTAATCTTCTCCCACGAAAAACATGATCCTGGCTTTGAGGTCAATCAGTAGACAAGTCTATCTCATCCCTTAGGATGAATTCTCCTCTGGGCTCTCCAGCCTCCTCTGATCTATCCTAGTTCATCAGAAATACTATATAACGTAGAACCTCGGAAGGTAAGGGGTATAACCACTTTTTTCATAAAATTCACCTTGGTCCCTAAGTCAGAGATGACCACTTGTCTACCGAACTCATTAAGCTATCTTTCTGGGCACACAGGTGCTCCGTCTGCCCTCCTCACGTGCAGGTAAGTGTGGTCACATGACTCAGGCCTGCCCAACGCCATGTGGGCACAAGGGAAGTCTGTGGAAAGCTCCTCTCTCCCGTCCTCTGTCTGTCTACTAGACTCAGAAGACCTACCAGGTGTTATAGGAGAAGGTGGACCCACAAGAGAGCAAGAGCCTGGGTCTCTGATGAAGGCCCCCGAAAGTTAATCTTTATGCAAATGAGAAAATTACTGAGTTGGGCCACTGAGATGTTCAAGTCTACCTGCTAGGGCAGGTAGTTAGTTACCCTAACTAATACAGTTCCTACACAAATTTCTCCTCCAGCCCTTAAATATTCTACGAGCTTTGCAGACCAGGAGACGGGGGAGTGTGAACCTTTTTCAAACCATACTTGCCTTACATCTGCTAACTCCAAAATGCTACCCTGAGTTCTCCCCAAGAAAAGAAAGTATGACTGGATGGTTCCACTACTACAAAGCTTCTGGCAAAGACTACATGGAAATTTTTTTTTTAAGTTTCATCAAACTGAAACCTCACAGCAAATGAATCAATGTACAAACTTTCAGTGCTGGAAACACCTGCTGTTGGACAAAACTGTATGATATAGTGAAAAGCATCTTTGGACCAAGAGAGATACTACCTGTTTCTAGCCCTTACGGTTCTACCCTAACAAGCTGTGGAAGCTTGGACCCCTCTCTTGCTCTCTCCAGGCTTCATGGGGGTATTGAAAGGATCAAGCAAGACAAAATACTTCAAAATAGGTTCAGGTTTTATCAATTGTAATGGGAGAGGTAATGTGATTTAACAGACCTTTAGCAGGATTCGTTAGAGGGGGTTGGTTTAAATGTGAGAAAACATAGCTTCTGCCCTCGTGTCTTCTGGTCGACTGGAGGGAATAGATCACTGAATAAAAAATGAGCCCTAATAGGGCCAAATGACAGCAAACTACCAGCAATGTGATCTGGGTGTGTAAGAGAAGTGATTAACTTTGACCCTGAGAGTGAGAAAGCCTCCAGTAGTGTTCTGAATGTTCCTAAGAAAAAGGGCAAAATTTCTCAACATAATTTACAAGGTCATGTATGATTTGTGCTCTTACCCACCACTTCTTTGGCTCCATCTCTTGCCACTCCATAAACAATATTCTACGCTCCAGCCATAGCCCCCAGTTTTGAATTCTTAAACTTGCCATAATCTCTCCTTCAAGTCTTTGGATCCTCCTTTACCACCTCTCCTTCTATTACAAAATATGTACGTATCTTTCATGCTTTAGTGCATAAGTCATCTCCTCCAGGAAGCCTTCTTTGCTTGCCTCAGTCCAGGTTAGATACGCATTGTACCAATTTGCATACTACTGGCTATAAGTAACAGATAATGAAATATGACGGTATTATCACATAACTGGATGTCACATTCTGGAGATATACAGATCCAATATTAGTTCTGTGCAATGACAATGTCAGGAACTGGATTCAACTTTTCCACGATTCTCTTAGCTTTTGCCTCATGGTTATAAGATAGCTGCTGCAGCTCCAAATCATGCCCTCTCACAAAACAACCGAGAGCAGGAAGGGAAGAAGGGCCCCTTCTGTGATGATCTTACTCTTCAAGGAAAATTCTTCCCAGAAGTCCTTTGAAGACTTTGCCTTAAATCTCCCTGGTCAGAATGGGCCCATATATACATGCCCTAGCTGCAACAGAGGCTGGAAAGTGAACGTCTGGCATTTTCAGGGAAAGAGTCTCTTCAAGCATGGAAGAAATGCAAAGGGCATGATTATTGGGTAAGCCAACAACAGCACCTCTCTTTGGACTTCCACAGCTCCCAGTTCCCCCACGGGCCATCATCATATTGTATGTAATTGCTTACTTGACTACTAGCCTATAATCTTTGTTAGGGAAGGGAAATTCTATCGAATGAGTGAAAAAGAAACATAGCATTATTATTACCAATACTTCTAATAACAAAACAACACATTGAAATCACTTTAGCCTGTGAACAGCTGCTTTAGTAACTCTTTACTGACCAGTGGCTCCATGGTGCAATCCTAACAGGTTAAGACCTCAACCTTAAGGGCTATAAGTTATGAAAAAAACAAAAATAAAACGAAACACAATTCCCAAGTCTCTACCAAGTGGTAAGATGAGGTGGGGACAGTGAAAGCATAGAACTTGAGAGCTGGTGGGAGCAGAGAGACCTGAACTGACCTAGGGGAGACGAAACAGGAGTGTGTATCATTTGGGGTTCTACTGGGTGTAAGAAACAGAAAATCCAAGTTAGTTTACATAAAAGGAACATTTATTCTCTCAACAGCAAGATGTCTCAAGGCAAGGAAGCTCCAGGGTTAATTCTGCTTTGTTATCCATAGCTTGGCTTTCCCTAGGGTTGCAAGACGGCCACCATAATTCCAAGCTCTATATCCGGAATGTCCACAGAAGGACATATTTCCCCCTATGCCTCTTCTTCAGGGAAAAGATACCTTTACCAGGAGCTTCCCAGAAGACTTAATTTTTTCATTAGGCAGCACTGGGTTACGTGCTCTTCCATAAACCAATCACTGGTATGGCCAACGAGATGATCGCAATTGAATGAAACCAAGTAAGATTTATCTTTTTTACATGTGGACACCCCAACATAAGTACGGGCTCTTCTTCAAGGTAAAAAGGAGGAATTGGAATGGCTGCAGGACATGAAACCAATGACATCTGTTATAAATGGCTACCTTGCAAATTCCAACTTTGGAATGAATAAGTCTTACAAGGCTGAGTCTCAACTCACACCTGGCACTGTAAAACGCTTCACGTAAGAGAACAGCTTGGGTCATAATGTGTGTCAGCTGGTTTCTTCTGCTGCAGTCTCATAGAGAGATTCATATCATTACTTTAGAATTCCTAGGACATAAATACAGGGCAATTTATTACACTCACACCCTCTAGGTTACTTCTTTGCATAAGGGACTGTTTAGTCATTTCTAAACACTGGGAGTTACGTGCCCTGAATTATTCTAGAAAAGTAAGACACTGGTACTCACTTTCTACTCTTACGGTTTAAGTTTGGGCCCTGCTTCATTGGGATCTAAACAGCATCTCCATTTCTAGCTCATTTTTCAGAGGAAGACTTCCTTGTTCCAGATTTGGAACTTGCTTTGCTTTGTCCCAAATTGTGAGGCAACACCTTCATTAAAAGTTTTTAAATTGAGGGACTTCCCTGGTGGCACAGTGGTTAAGAATCCGCCTGCCAATGCAGGGGACATGGGTTTGAGCCCTGGCCCGGGAAGATCCCACATGCCGTGGAGCAATGAAGCCCGTGCACAACTACTGAGCCTGTGCTCTAGAGACCGCGAGCCACAACTGCTGAGCCCGCGTGCCACAACTACTGAAGCCTGTGCGCCTAGAGCCTGTGCTCCACAAGAGAAGCCCGCGCACCGCAACAAAGAGTAGCCCCCGCTCGCCGCAAGTAGAGAAAGCCCGCACACAGTAACGAAGACCCAATGCAGCCAAACGTAAATAAATAAATAAATTTTTAAAAAAAGTTCTAAAACTGAGAGGTGTTTTCCCACCAGGTGGGAGCAAACCGGTTTCACGGTCTTGGTCCAGTTGGTCTGGAGGGACAGCTGGTGTTGTTTATCCTCCATTACCAAGGCATGGCTCAGCTCAGGCCAAGAGCTACTTCTAAGCCAGAACTTTACACATGAATGGACACCGAGTTATTCTTCTGCCTGGTTGTCTGGGTCCTTTTCATTTGATGTTTTGAGATTCTAAGTCAGAGGTCTGCAAACCACAGCCAAAATCTGGGGCCAAATCTGGCCCACCACTTGTTTTTGTAAATAAAGTTTTATTGGGACACAGCCACACTCATGCAGTTACACATTGTCTATGGCTGCTTTTGAGTTACAATGGCAGAACTGAGTAGTTGTGATAGAGACCCTGTGGCCGCAAAATATTTACTATCAGGCCCTTTCTGTAAAGGGCCTTTCTGTAAAGGGCCTGATAGTAAATATTTTGCTGCCCTTTGTCTAAGGGGAAAAGAGCAAGTGAGAAGCAAAAAGTCTATCAGGAAGATAAATGCCCAAATGCACATAAATAACTCCTGAACAAAAGGTGCAGAGAAATTAGAATGGATTCAGATGGTTTGGAACTGGCCACAGTGGGTCACGCCGGGCCTTATTGGGACTCTGTCCAGCCCCTGATATATATGGGCACTTCCCAGGGAGCTGAAGCAGTGCCACATCTCCCTGGGAAGAAGCATTTCACTTCACAAGTGTTTGTGTTCCCAAATGAGAAACCTGGAGGTGGTTTTCTAAACCGTCCAGTTTAACTGCTCCAGGCAGGGGTGTTTTGCAATCTGACACACACATCCATCAGAGCTGTTCCTATGGAGCCCCTGCACTGGCTGTAAAACAGACACAGACAGACCTCCTTGGTTTTCAAACGGGAGCCCAAGAAAGACCATGGCAGAAACCTGTTTATACAGTTCAGATTTTCTTAGTAACATAAGGCGGCCGTTGGACAAGACTTCATTGCTAACCGTAAGCATTGATTTCTGCTATAATTTAAGGCAGAGTTAGCTGTTTAGGGTTCTGGCTTCTTACCTTTTCTTAGCCCCAAATCAAGAAATAAAGTCATGGAAGATAATAATTATGAAGCACACTTATTTTAGACTTCACATTAGGTACTTTATGTATACTGTCAATATCTCACTTAATCTTTACAATGATACTGTGGAAAGGGTATGATTACTACATTATCTCCTTTTTATCGATGTGGAAGGTGTGGTCCAGCATAATGTTTCCCAAACCGGGCAAGGTTGTTGAAACAGAGATTGCTGGTCCCTGTCCCTAGAGCTTCCTATTCAGTCAGCCTGGGGTGGGGCCTGAGATTTGCATTTCTAACGAGTCCCCAGATGGTGCTGAGGCTGCTGGCCAGGACCACACTGCGATGACACTGGCCAAGCGTTGAAGTGAACAACCAAGTGTCATGATCATCGTGGCAGGGCCGGCTCTCAAACCCAGATTTGAATGTGTGATTCTTTATCCATTTTGTAATCATTTCTGATAAACTACCTCCCATGAGCTCCAAAAAGAAGTGAGTGAAAAACATTCAAACACACACTCAGAAAATCCTATCAAAAATTCAATGGATGTCATTTCCCAAATGACTCAAGTCTTTCTCATTCGGGGTCTTGCATTTTGGGCCATTTGGGGAATGGATGTTTGCATACTACACAGCCACACAGCCATACAAATGATCTAATTGGCACAATCCTTTGGCCTAGAATAGTGGATCCCTCAAAATTGTCAGTTCTAAGAAGTCTTACCCAAATAACCTCACCTCCATGCCTTTTTTTTTTTTTTTTGTGGTACACGGGCCTCTCACTGTTGTGGCCTCTCCCGTTGCGGAGCACAGGCTCCGGACGCGCAGGCTCAGCGGCCATGGCTCACGGGCCCAGCCGCTCCGTGGCATGTGGGATCTTCCCGGACCGGGGCACGAACCCGTGTCCCCTGCATCGGCAGGCGGGCTCTCAACCACTGCACCACCAGGGAAGCCCCACCTCCATGCCTTTTTAATACACTTTCAGGGCTTGAGAAAGAGGCTATCGCCGCACGTTCTTGCTGCAATAGTCCCAGCTCTATACATCTTACCTTGGCTTCCCATACAGAATAGAAATTGCTTAAAGGGATTCGTTTTTCCTGTCCTGATATCCTAATGTTGTACTGCACCTCAGTGTACAATATTCAACGTTCACTACCATGTAGTATGGCACAGTGTTTGAGAATGTGGGTTTTCCCTTCAAATTTTGTGTTTGTGTACTATCACTGTTCCTCACTCGGTGACCTTGCTTAAGTTCCTAAATTGTCTGTTTCTCTATTAATGAAATGGAGGTCAAAATAGTCCCATAAAGTTGCTCTGAGTATTAAATGTCTAGCACTCAGCCGTGGCATATGGAGAGACCTCAAAAATGCTAGTTATAAATTATTATATACATAACGATATCACATAATTATGTATTAATATTAACAAATACATGATTAATATTATTAATCACATTGCCAATATATTAATTATGTAGTATAATCATTAATTATAAATTGTAATATCAATAAAGCTATAATAATTATATAATTATTATAAGACATACTATGTAATATACAATGATATATACTTATGTAATTATAAATTATTATTTAAAGCTCTAGAGAATGGGCTAACTAAATGCATCTTTTCATTTAGTGTTTTAGCAGAAGAAACACATAGCAGCCCTGGATGTATTAGCCAATATTTGTTAGCTACTGGCAAGGATGTCGTGAACAAGGTTCCAGGCTCATGAGTCCTTTACTCCTTTGCTCAGATCATTTTCTTTCTGGAACAACCTCTTTTTCACTCTTTGCCCCTCCTGTCTTCAAGTCTCTGCTTTGCTTGCTATGAGACCTTCTCTGACCACGGCCATACCCTCGTCTCCCTGAACCCACTACCTTTTGGATAAATCATACAAATGAATTTATCCTCTTCCCTAGTTTTTGCTGCGTACAGTCTTGTCCTCTAGCCAGAATATAATCTCACTGAGAGCAATTATTCATGTCTGACTTGTTCTGTGCCTGCCACACTGCTTGATAAATACTTGAATATAAGCAGGGAGAAATACAATCAGTTTAAATGTATTCTTCGAAAAGGAGCAGAGTCTACACGGTGACGCAAAACATGTGAACTCCGTGCAGAATAATCACTAGTCCTATTTTACAAAATAACGTTGCATTCAAACAGTGGGAGTACAAAGCGTGTTTAGGCTGTACAGCTCCAAACAGGTTGGAGAGAGAAATAATGAGGTCATTCTCCTGCCCACAGCAACTACACAATTTGGCACATGCTGGAGACGGGTGGGATAAACATTTCTTAACGCAGGTCTTAAAAGGGCCTGTAATCCTCAACTCACCTCCCCTTTATCAAAGTTATTCTGTTTTGACATTAGGCTAGATTAAAATGTCACATCAATTTAGCAGCTGAACTTTGGCTATGGTAGCGATGGGCGTTAGGGGCAGGCTCTAGAGACCACAATGAATTTTAAAACTCTCCTTAGACAAGGTTTTATATTTTCATTCTAACGCATGACTCTCCAGCTAGAGAACTTTCAGCTAACTTGGAAGAGTGATGTTGAGAAAGGAGACTGAACACCTGGTGGGTGGCAGGATGATGGGCCACATGGTGACTTCACTCTGATTCACTTGAATCCGGGTCTGATCCATTTTGACTTCTTTACTAATAGCTGCAGGAGAGAGAAGTTCCACTTTATGTGACAGTGACAAGCAGGGCGGTGCTTCTCAAACTTTAATGTGTACACGAGTCACACAGGGATACAGTTAAAATGTAGATTCTGATTCAGCAAGTCTCAGGGAACCTGTGACTCTGCATTTCTAACATCTGAGCTCATGCCGATTCTCCTGGTCCAAGGACCACATTTTGAGCGGCAAGGAGGTAGAGGATGGTGGGCTAGTTAACGAATGGCTGCATAGACCAACCAGCCTGGGTGTGACAGCGATGCATGTGCACTGTTCCAAAGGCCACGGAAACCAGGACCTTCTAGAAATGAAGACCAGAGAAGGAATTCAGTCAACTTTATAACAAGAAACCTGCTCCGTGTCTCTTGTCAGAAACGTCAGATTCACCATTGAATTCACCACTGAATTCACCATTCACCATTCACCAAGGAAAGAATACACTTTCCTTGCTAAATCTGCAAAGCAATAACTCCTGAAAAGTTGCTAGTTAAAAGGATGGAGAATGAGTGCGATTAGAGGTAGTCACAGGTTCTAGAGACAGCCTGGGTCTGACTCGCAGCTCTGGCACTCACTCACTAGCTGAGACTTTTGGGAAAGTCACGTTCTCTTGCTAAGCCTCAGTTTCCACAATTGGAAAGCAGGAACAATACTCACAGGGCTGTTGTAAGGATCAAAGAAAGAACACGAGGAGTACTTCATTCTATGCATGGCCCATACTAGTCGATATACTGTAGCTTTTATTTTTTTATTAGGAAATTAATCAGCCAAGAATGATGGAGAACTTGCTCAGTGAACACCTTTGAGGTGTTCCTAGGGAAAAGAAAAAGGAAAAGAAGAGGAGGAAAAGGACAAGGAGATGCAATCACATTTCTTAAGAAAATTCCAAAATATACCTGGAGAGGCAAATGCATACACATGTGGAATGATTTAATATTTCCACAGTTACACGCCAAGAAGCATTGCAAGTAGAATTACATAGAACACACAAACCATTTGGAGAAAGCGATGTTTAAAATGATATCACTGGAGACAGGAAAAGTGGAGGAGCCCGTAGACAAAGTCAGAGCTGTAAAAACTTTTGAAAAATGTTTCACATCTTTAGCAGGATATTGACATGAGCTGCTGTCATATGGAAACTATTTTTTTTTAGAAACACCTGGTAAGACTAATTTGGAGGACTGATTTTTTTTTTCACACAGATTGAACACACAACAAAATACAAGGTGTGTCTGAGATGCAAGCCCGATCAGAGATTAGATCACTAAAGATAAATGATGGCGACTGCCATATTATTTCTGATTATGGGCTGAATGGGCCTGTTGGGTCATGAGCCATCATTTGCAAAGAACCCAAAGAAATTCTTGTAAAGCTCACAATAGTCTGAAGACTCTCTGTTTTGATATTTTTCTCTTAAAGGCAACTCTACAGAAGAAAAATAAGAAAAGCTCATTATTTTCATGAAATGTGACCACTTTCCTGGTCACACAGGCCAGCCTGCTTCCTGTAACAATGAGACAGACCCAGTCTCTTGAGGAAGGTAGAAACAGGAGTCTTCAGGGAAGGAGTGCTGTAGACTGATTATTCTAATGGCTGTGCCTGAGTCTGTAGATATACATGATCATTCTTCCCCGGAGAAAATAGCATGAGAAGAATCACACTTCCAGTTGACTCTCAGTTTGATTCCATCTACTAGATGGGACCATTCGATGCTACTTCAGTTAAGTTTTTCAAGATTAGTGGTTTAGAGCCATTGTTTTAGTTTTATTAAGGAAAATGTTAAATTTCATCTTAAGAATACTTTCACTACCTCTTCTTTCTCTTTCTGTTTAAGGCCCTATCCTTAGCTTCTCTCTTTTCCCTCTTCATTTGGCAACTGCCTAGAGCTTCACCTGGATATTCAACAGGCACCGCCAACTTAGCGAAGCTCAACCAATGTGTATTGACTGAGTGTCTACTGGGTGGTGAACTGGCTCAGATGACTTTGAGGTCCCTGCCCTCAAAGAGCTGATTTTTAAAAAAGCAGATAAAAAATAGGCCATTTCAAAACAATATGGTAGCTACTAGGTTAGAGTTACACTCAGGAAGCCACGGGCATCATGGAGGAGGGCATCTGTCTTTAAAAGGATGAAATTTAGTGGAGGAGATGGTATCTGAACTTAGTCCTGAACAAGGAAGAGTTGTAATTGCAACAACTTTTATAGCTCTAACCCTATGCACCTTAGCTTCCTCATGTGTACAAAGATGATGATAATAATCTACCTTTAGGTCGTGGTAGGGATATGTAAGTTAATATATGCATATAAATAATTTGACCAATACCCAGCATATAGTTTAAATAACTGACTGAGCCATACAGTGAGTGAGTGGTAGAGCTGGGGTTTGAATCAGGTGGTGGGGCTCCTGAACCCATGCTCTGAATCACAATGCTATCCTGTAACGTTGGGGAGAGATGAGGAACCATATGGCAGGTAGAGGGAAGAGTATGGCTAAGGCATGGTTGGGTGAAATAGCACAGATAGAGCTGGAGACACAGAGTCCCAACTTACTAGAGTGTGAAGTTCAAGGCGGAGGGTGTCAGGGGAGGAGGCTGGAGCATTAAGAGGGACTGAGGCACAGAGGGACTCATAGCCACGCTAAGGAGGTTGACCTACATCATGTGGGCAATGGGTTCCAAGCAGAGGGTGCAGGAGGGGTGTGTGTTGGTGCAGGGATAGGCAGATGTCCAGTTTTGAGTGATCACTCTTGCAGGGGTAAGAAGGATGAGGCTGTGGGCAGAAAAGCCCAAAATAGCATGACCTGTTAGACTGAAATTACATCCTACTAAACCGGAGATAAAGACATTGCACTGGAGCAGCGGAAGTGAGATGGAGAACAGGGGCCGGCTTTAGCAAATATGGAGGCTGACTGGCAGGGTTTTCTGGCTGTGGAAGCAGCCTTGGAGATGGCCCCTGATGATGCCTCCTCCTGATATTCATGCTCTTGCGTAGTTTCCTCTCACATTGTGTCAGGGGTGGTCAGGATGACCAACAGCACATGGTAGAAGTGATGATAGATCACTCCCAAGATTAGGTTACAAAAGACTGTGCTTTCCATCTCGAGCTCTATGTCTTGGATCACTTGCTGTGGGGAAAACCAGCTGCCATGTTGGGAGCTGCCCTAAGGAGACGCCCACCTGGCAGGAGGCTAAAGCCTCCAGCCAGTAGCCAACAAGAAACTGAGGTCTGCCAACAACGTGAGGGAGCTGGGAAGGGGGTTCTCCAGTTCTAGTTGAGCCTTGAGACGCCTGCACCCCTGGCAACAGCTTGACTGCTGCCTCATGAAAGACCCTGAGTCAGAACTACTCTGCTAAGTCTTGACTGGATGCCTGACCATCAGAAATGGTGTGATATGATAAATGGTGGTTGTTTTATGCTGCTTAAATTTGGGGGTAATTTGTTAGGCAGCCGTAGCTAACTAGTACAATAACTTAAGGAATGGTAGAAAGTGGGAGACATCTGTGATGGCATCAGGCTTGGGTAGGTGAGTGGATAGTAATAACAATAACTGAACCAGGCTCAGAGCTCACAGTCTCCCTCCTCTGATGGGCCTGACTTCCCCATCCTATTAAAGGTACCACTGTTCTCCCACTGACCCAGGCTCATAACTGCAGAGCCACCAGTGTCTGTCACATAAGTGATATCAAGGTCTGAAGATACCATTGTTCAACGATTTCGACTTCTGTCTCTCCGACTGTCCACCACTCCAACTAGACTTCACTTCTTTATTACTTTTCAACACATTTTAGTTGTAAAATTGCAAAAGCTTCTTAACTGAATCTCCTTGCCCTGGGTTTCTCCTTGCTTTATACTGATAAAAGCTGATCTTCCTAAAGTACCATCTATCAATGCCTTATCAAATAAAGTCTAAGTTCTGTAAGCCTGTGTTCAAATCTCTCCATTTTTCCCCTAATCTCTCAGATCAGCCTTCTCCCTTCATGTTCCCACCGTTTGCCCTGTATCTACTCAAACTGAAAAAATGGACAAAAGCTTTGCTCCTATTGTTTCTGCCTCTTGCAATGCTCTTTCCTCCTTCTGTTTAATCCTTCAGTTCTGTCATAGCCCACTTTGAAATTCACCTCTTTCATGAAGACTTTTGTGTCTCAATACCTAAATATGACTTAACTTTCCTTTGAGGTCCTCATGCGACTTTTGCATCTCTTTGGGGGCACTTGTATCTGCTGTATATGTGTGTTCTTCCCTTTTCTCTCTTACTAGATTTCAACATCTTCAACGTTGGGGTTACTTCTTATTCATCTTTGCCTGGCATGTGGAAGAGTGCTTAATAAATATTTGATGAGAGAATGAATTTACTTTCATGGCTGAGCCTCCCTAAGTTTACCCAAAAACTGAGGCAACTTACCATGATTTGCTATGTTGTTTCTTACCCTCTCTTTGGTCAAAACTTTATCATCCAACTACATAAATAAACTACATGAATAATCACATGAATGCAACTCACTGTATTTCCCTGAACTCAGTGTCACAGCATTTTACATCAAATAGAAAAAAATAAAACCAATTTAATAGGTTTTTTATAGGTCTAAAAAAATCAGATCTGTTGATACACATGGGTAATGTAGTTTTTCGTGACTCACAGCTGCCATTTATAGACTGTTTCCTATGTCCCTGGCCTCTGTGGTTGCTGCACAATTCTCATAAATCCTACATTTAATTCCCATATGAATCCCAAGGTACAGGGACTACCGTCATTTCCATTTCATGGATGGAGAACTTGAAGCTGAGAGGAATTGAGTAACTCACCTAAAGTTGCACAGCTAGGAAGCGGTAGAGCTGGGACTGGAACTAAGGATCTATGCTCTTAAAGGCTACCCTCTATACTTTGATTTCTGTAGACCAGCGACTTGCTTTGTACACGTTTTGGGGGCGGGGTTGCATGCTTTTACTTTTCACGAGCATTTGCTCTAGTCAGAGACAGGACCCACAAAAGAAGAGGTGGGTTTCTATCTTCCTGGGCTTGTGCGGTATGTAGGAATGCTCTTCTCAACATCTCTGGTATGTCTCTACGTGTCCACCTTGGTGTGCCCTCCCCAACACAAACTCTCTCCTTCATTTTACTTCTGTCTCTCTCCCAAACTTTCCCAGAGAACAACGGAGTATATCACAAGCCTGGTGCAAGAGTGCATCTAGAAAGACCCAACGTTGGGACACTTGCAGTCATCTTATTTTCCTCTCTCTCCAGTAAGAGGTCTGAGGGTCAGTGTGGTGGAGGAGAGAGTGAGCAGGGTTCTGGCGCCCGTCTGGCTTTGTCTGGACAAGCAGAGGCTGGTCTGGCTAGCGCAGCAGCAAACAGCCTTGATCGTTCCTCTCCGTGTTGGCTACTAATCCCCTTTTCTGTTTATCTCCTCAGGAGCCCAGGCTCTAGGCATGGGCTCTAGGCCGTGGGGCTTGGGGAGAGAAAAAGCAGATGTTCCCGGGACTTTCACTGCCACGGGCTCCGGCCATGTTTGTGTTGGTGTTACTGATACGGTCCCGAGATGGCACAAGCTTCAAGCTGCCAAGGACAGCTCCCTGGCTCTAGTTACTGAAGCTGTCACCAACACTTTACACTTCCCCGCAGGCTTCCAGCTTGGGAGAGTTCAAATCGCTGGAAAGAAGTGCCTTCTTCCTCCCAGCGGTGCTGAAGCAAGAGAGCTATTTGCAGTGTCTGGGAATCTATCCCAATTCTCACTGTTTTATGGTCCCAACTTTACCCTGTGATGATTGTGCAGGTCTCTTCTGCAGGAGGGAAGTGGAAGAAAAGGGCTGGGGTTGCTTCTTTGGCAAATAATTGATGAGGGAGAAGCAATGGCAAGTGTTGATAGTTCTGGAGTGAGCCTGGAAGCCAATCACTTGGCACCTTATTATATACTGACTTGTTTGTTTATTGGCCACCTTTGCCAATAGAATGTTAAGCTCCATGAGGGCAGGGATTCTGTCTAGTTTGTTCATCACTATATCCCCAAGTCATAGCACAATGAAACTCCTGAATGAATATGTGTTGAGTAAATGAATGATTCTCTCCTTACTGACGAATTTTAAATTAATTTAATTTTTTCTGTAAAAAGGGTTTTTTATTTGCAGGGGAGTGGGACTCCTGTAATAGTTTCTGCTGTACAGCAAAATGAATCAGCCAGATGAATACGTATATCCCCTCTCTTTTGGAGTTCCTTCCCATTTGGGTCACCACAGAGCACAGAGTAGAGTTCCTTGTGCTACACAGTAGGTTCTCATTTAAAGTAGGTTCTCAATCCAAATCTCCCGATTTATCGCACCCCCCCCACCCCGCCTTGGTATCCATACGTTTGTTCTCTACGTCTGTGACTCTATTTCTGCTTTGCAAATAAGATCATAAAAATTAGGAATGCTTCATGAATTTGCGTGTCATCCTTGCACAGGGGCCGTGCTAATCTTCTCTGTATTGTTCCAATTTTAGTATATGTGCTGCTGAAGCAAGCACACTTATTAATGAATCTTTTTTTTTAACTGAAGTATATAAGTCAGACAAACATCATATGATATCACTTATATGTGGAATCTAAAAAAACGATACAAATGAACTTATTTACAAAAGAGAAACAGACTCACAGACATAGAAAACAAATTTATGGTTACCAAAGGGGAAAGGTGGAGGGGAGGGATAAATTCGGAGGTTAGGATTAACATATACACACTACTATATATAAAACAGATAATCAACAAGGACTAGAGCTCAGGGAACTCTACCTAATACTCTGTAATAATCTATATGGGTAAAGAATCTGAAAAAGAGTGGATATATGTATAACAATTACTCCGCTGTACACCTGAAACTAACACAACATCTATACTCCAATATAAAATAAAAATGAAAAAAATTGAAGTACAGTTGATTTATAATGTTTCAGGGATACAGCAAGGTGATTCAATTATGTGTGTGTGTATATATTTCAGATTCTTTTCCATTATAGGTTATTACAAAGTATTGAATATAGTTCCCTGTGCTATACAGTAGGTTCTTGTTGTTTATTTTACATATAGTAGCGTGTATATGCAAATCCCAAGTTCCTAATTTATCCCTCTCCCTCTTTCCCCTTTGGTAACTGTAACTTTGTTTTCTATGTCTGTGAGTCTATTTCTGATGAATCTTATAAACTAAACATGTAACCAGAAAGCCCTTGACTATAAATCTACCTGTAAAAGAACCAGAAGTATCGATCTGGCAAACACATTAAATCACTGACTCAATGATGCACCATAACTTTGCTCTTTCCTCCTTTCCTCCCTCCTTCCTTGCTCCTTCCTCCCTTTCTTCCTTCACTTGCTCACTTTTTCATTCATCTAATATTCACTGAACACATGAGTAGCAAGTTACTCTGTAGTGTACATTGATAAACTCGCTTGTCTTTGTTCAACCAGTGCATTTGAAAAAAAACCTCTCTACTGTGTGAAAGACGGAGGTTTATTGGTGCTTGGAGAATGTGTTGAAAAATAGGATTAAAACTAGAGATACAAGTTGAACTAGGCGGTTTATAGCCATGTCCTGAAGATGTCCCAAGGGGAAAAAATGTCAGAAAGGAAGAGATAATCTTATTGTGCTATTTTTATGGTAGGAATATTTCCTGGACTAGGTCACAGATTCGAAACACCCAACACAAATCCATTGTACTCAAAAGACAAACTAAATTCTTCTTGAACAATAAGAATATGAGGTCAGCCGGTAAAATAAGTACTTTAGGGTCTGGGGTGACCAAAATAGAGACTATTGGTCCAAACCAGGAGTCAGCAAACTATGGCCCATTGACTAAGTCTGGCTCATAACCTGTTTTTACAAATACATTTCACTGGAAGGCAGTCATGCTTGTTTGTTTACGAATTATCTCTGGTTGCATTCACGACAGCAGAGTTGAATAGTTTTGATAGTGACCGTATGGCCTGCAACGCTGAGAACGTTTACTCTCTGGCTCTTTACAGAAAAAGTTTGCTGATCTCTGGTCTAAGGAAAAGATGTTCTGATGCCAAATGAGAGCCTTTAAAAGAAAACACTCCTCACATTGAGCTGGGTTCATGGATATTTATACACCTGCTTTCCCTATCAATGAAAAGCAGCCAACAGTTCATATCATGACGTCATCAACCCCCAAGATGTTACTGCTCACTGTAACTCCTTCTGCTGTACGGCCACTAAGTTAATGATCTGAGATAATTTTCCATAAACTAAATTGTTGACCGATCAAAGTATTCTCCCTCCAGGCTTCCTACTGCACTGCCCTTCCCCTCTCCCAGGCCAGAGCTATATAACACAATCTCACTGCCTCAAGTTTATCCTGAGGTTTTGACTTGGCATCCAGCAGCCTTATAACTGAAGATTTCTTCACCTGTGCTTGTTCTGCGGTTACAGGTCTCAGAATGCCCATAAACTTGACAAAACTTGTCCCCTCTATGCCTTCGCATTTCACATGCGGATTGTTTATGATTTGGAGTTACATAATTCTTGTTTTCCCAATAAAGAAATCAGCAGGTGGTGTGCCTTTTTTGTTTTTAAAGTTACCTCCCTGCGTAAAAATTTGGAGCCAGGTGTCTCTCACTGAGTTCATCAGACCCAAGCGTCCAGACCTCCTAGGGCTTCCTTAAAACCCAGCCCTGACTTCCAAAAATTTTAAATAAATATTTTCAAAGACGGGTTGAAGCTTCTGGCGATCCTCTCTCCTCTTACTGAAATGGAGAAACTGAAAAATGGGATCCTCCTTCACTGTTTTGGCAACACGGCCTTGCTGGAAAGGTAATAATTTAAACAGCAGTTTCCAGATGCTCATTTAATATAATCCTCACAATCTAATAGAGTTCTTTTCACCCTTCTACAAATGAGAAAATGGACACTCAGAGAGTTCCAATAACTTACCCAAGGACACACAGCTATTGAGATGCACAGGCAGGATTCAAATCCATGCTCTTTCCACTCTGCTGTTCTTCCCAACAAAAGCACAGGAATGCGGACCACAGAGTTCTCAGTGATCAAGAGCTAGAGAAAGAGTTGATATCCTGTAGTCAGAATTTTAGAGAATCCTATTGTAAGCCAAAGTTGGTTTACATAATCCTAACCAGTGTGCGATGAACAATTATTTTGTTTGTCATTTCCAATGGAAAGGGAGTTGGTGGGCATTTGGAAGGTGGTGGGAGAAAGGGGAGGAAAGAGTAAATTAAATTTCATTTTCATTGGAAAACCACGTACAAGAAGAAGCCAAATGTGGATGACAAGGTGAGGTGTGGTCAAAGTTAGCTTTAAGAACACAAACATTCTTTAAGTCATGGAGAGTTTGTTACAAAGTAATGGATCTCACCCCAAAGTGGGTGCTAACTGCTCTATAATATAAAGCCTCCTGCCCTTTGACCCCCTTGCCTTTCCCCTTTTCGTCTCCTTGCTTCTCCCATCCATTCACACATTTACTGAGCGCTGACTAAAGGCCAGGCTTTAAGTGGGATCTTGAGGATATAAGGACAACGTGACATTGATCTTGCTCTCCAGAATCTTAAGTTCAGGGCTTTCATGTTGAAACTATTCTCCCCATTTTTCCATCTGTGGGTATGGAGAATGCAGAGGATGCCACTGAAATACAACCCAAGGTATTTCTAGGGTCTAAAACATCATGGCGTATGCCCCAAAGTTTGCCCCTACAATTTGAAGTTTTGTCCTAGGAATTGCCAACTAGACCTCTCTTTCTGCCTTATCATTGCTCTTTCTTATCTTCCCAGCCCCTAAAACCACAACTCCAAGTTCAGCTTCTTTTGATCCACGGGGACACAGGCTAAGGGAAAGGCAGGGAGTAGCTGGCTTACTTAAGCTTCTCAAACAGCCCAAAGGCAGGGAGAACATGTATAAATAAAATATTGCTGTAGTTAAACCCACCCTCTCCCTTTGAATGACTCATCCTCATTTAGGAATCCCAAAGAGATGGGGGTAGGTGGAGACAGGATGACAGCATAAACATCCGGTTTCTAGTGATAACTCAGAATATTTCATTAATCCATAAAACCTTTAAAATACTTTTAGTGGTTTTTTTGTTGTTCTTTTTTTAAAAAAATCACAACCATAGAATGCATAACACCAAGAGTGAACCCTAATGTAAACTATGAATTTTGGGTGATGAGGATGTGTCAATGTAGGTTCATCGATTGTAAACATGTCCCCTCTGGTGAGGGATGTTGGTAGTGGGGGAACTTGCATGTGTGTGGGCAGGAGAAATGTGGGAACTCTTAGCTCAATTTTGCTGTGAACCTAAAACTATACAAAATAAAGTCTGGTTTTAAAAATCATACACATTCATAAGCTCATTAAAAATTTGTCAAACTGTAGAAAAGTACAAAGAAGCAGGTGAAAATCACCCAGTATCCTTCTGTCCCTAATGTGAGATGAGTAGAGTCAATGATTTAGTGACGAGCCCTGAAGGCACTTCTCTGGCCATACCTGCATGTGTACAAATTTCCATAAATAGGGATGGATGTATATGTGTGTGTAAGTGTGTGTGTGTGTGTGAATGTGCAAATATTTGTGTCTCACCAGACATGTTTTTGTCTCAATTAATATTTACATAATTTTTAATAGCTGCATGGTACTGTTGATATGAAATGTATCATAATTTACCCAACCAGTCTCTCTCTCTCTTTTTTTTTAAAGTCTTTATTGAATTTACAATATTGCTTCTGTTTTATATTTTGGTTTTTTGGTCACGAGGCATGTGGGATCTTAGCTCCCTGACCAGGGATCGAACCTGCACCCACTGCATTGGAAGGCGAAGTCTTAACCACTGGACGGCCAGGGAAGTCCCTAACCAACCAGTCTCTTATTTGACAATCATTTCAGATTTTTTTTTTCTCATATAAATAATGATGCAGTGAACATTCCTGAATTTACATCCTTTGCCTATTTTGATTTTTTTGAATCTGTGTATCTTTCCAGTCCATACCGTATCTTGGGAGAGGTTATGCGTTACATAGACTTCATACACACTGTGTGGGTAGTTCTTTTTACACAGTAAACTTTGCGGCAGAGACCCATGAATAATTCTAACATTTCTATTAGAAAAAAAGGGGAAGAAGGTTTGACTATGACATCACATACAGAATGACTGTAGCTCAGAGCATCGCACATAGTATATGCTCAGTAAGTAACAGCTGCTAATAGGATCATTGTTGTTGTTTCTTTTGTTTTGGTTCATGTCTCTTTGCTGAAAAAGATCTGAGTGTGGCACACGGAGGCCTGAACCACAGGAAATGAAAAGTGAACCACATTTCTATTCCTTAAAAGTTTCTGGTTCTGGCTGTCATCAAGTGTGAGTTTTAAAAACAAATGGTCAAGCCAAGGATGCAGTTCATACAACCACCCTCTCCAGACACTCAGTGAAACGGCTGTAAAACAGTCACAATGTAGACCCCATACTCAGTGGTGGCCGTAATAACAGTCAGACGTATTCTCTCGTTTGTAATAAAAGAAGGGAGTACAATTTTTCTGGTTTTTATACATCATTATCTCTGTTCTGACTTTCTTATTCAAAGGCATGTTGGACTTTTATAAATATTATTTCCTGTCAGATTCTGAGGGCTATCACTCTTAGAGCTCAGGGTCAGCCCTAGATTAGTTCCAGAGCCTTCAACAAAAGCCTCGAACTGTCTGCTTAATCCTCTTCAATTATAATGCAGATGTAAAAAATACACAAAAAAACAAAAAATCCCCCAAACAAAAAACAACTAACACCAAACTGCTTCTGCCCAAATCTACCATGCTTTTCATGAGACTGTGTGTGGCCCTGGCTGGGCTATGATTTTGAACATCAACTTCAGGAAAAAATTCTTGCTATAGGTTAAGGCTCAGATTTATGGCTCTGTTCTTTGCCCTGAGGTGAGATGGAAGCAAAATCAATGAGGTTATTAGTTTTGGGGGCTGCTAGAAGCAAGCAACATGAGCCAATTATCAGCGACCTGAGATCAGTGAAGCAGGAAAAAAATGTCGGATGAAAAGAGAGAAATCAAGGCGGCACTCTATCTCTTGTTATTGTCTACGACAGAATTCATTTTAAAATTATAATCATGTTTTATTAGCACTATAGAAAACAGAATAGACAGCATTAAATGTTGTACTAGAAATATTTGAAATAATATCAACCAAGTTTTGTTCCTTGACCCCTAATTAATAACCAGTCTCACAGTCATGGCACCTCTATCACCTCCTTTGCGAACATAGGGAGATTTTCTGGATCAGAATCTTCTGTCATCTCGAAGAAATTTAATTAGAAATAATAATCATGACTATCATTTCACGAGCCCCTATTGAGTGCCTGGCACTGTATGAGGTCCTTGGTACATATGAGTCAATCAGTAGTTCCTGAGAGCCTCCTGTGTACCAGGCATCATTCTAGGTGCTAAAGATACAGCAGTGAACAAGACACATCTGCTTTTCTTGAAGCTTCTATTCTAGCAAGAGGAGACAACCAACAAGCTCATAAACAAACAAACACACAACAGAGTCAGTGCTACGCAGGGAATTAAAACACAGTAATGTGACAGAGAACCACTGGGTAGTTAAGAAAGACCCCAGTGGTGGGGGCGTAGATTTAAGCTGAAACTTTAGTAAAAGGAAGATCCACCTCAGTGAAGGTGAGGGGGTGGAACTGAAACCTCAGGATGACCCTAGCAACCCAATTGCAAAGAGGAGGAAAATGAAACTCAGATAGGCTAGGCAACTTCCCCACGGCAGGGTCGGGATTCAAATATTGTTCCTGTGTCTGCGAAGCCCCAGTATGTCAGGAATAATGATGGTGTGATCTGTTCATAAATGTCTCTCTCAAGAGATCACAGTGAGCGTGGCTGCCACAAAGTAGGAGGGAAATAGGAAAGACAGGTGTTTGGGACATGGAATCTCAGAGTTTATTGTTGTAGGTGTGACCAGCTTGAGTGAAATACACTTGAAAAGGAAGAGTGAACTGACTTTCTGGTGGGCCTCCTAAGAGCTTGTCCAGTCAGAGAACAGGGGATGGCCTGAGTCCACGCAGGCAGGGCCAGGCCAACATCCAGTGGCCAGTGTTTGAACTGGGCTCTCTGTGGGTTTGGTACTATCCATGTGTGTCACTGGAGGTCACGCCTTTGAGCTTCTGACCCTCACGTTTAATATCAGTCTCTTTAAGAGGAACAATCCCTAAGAAGATTGGCTGCCTTTTGGTAGTTTCATGACCTCCCTGCTTTAACTCATTAGCTTATTGCCCCAAAGAGTAAAACATGAAAAAAAAAATCTCATTAGGTTCAAATTCTCACACATTCTGGACTCATTGGCCATTTCTATCTTCTTCTGGGGATGCCTTTCTGTTTTCTTGCAAGCTTGTGACCAGGGATTTGTGATCAACTTAGACAACTTTGTAGAGCAGGGACCTGTTTTACTACTCTTTGCATCATCATCTGTGGGTTTGTATCAACACGTTCAAGTTTGAGAATCTCTGGCTCAGGACAGCGGTTCTCAACTTTGGAAACGTATTAGAGCCACCCAATGAGATTTAAAAAAAACTTAATGCCCAGGCCATATCCCAGTCCAACCAAATTAGACTCTCCAGGTGGTGAAGCTTATGCATCTGTGATTTTTAAAGCTCCTCAGGTGATTGATTCTAATGTACAGTCAAGATGGAGATGCACTGGTCTGGAGCCTCTCTGCAATATAATATGACACAGAGCAAGATTCAGTATAGGAAAATCAGCCGTGAATTGTGTGTATAGAAATACATAATTCCAAGTTCCCAAGAGCTGCCCTTAAACGTTAGTAATACTCTGTCCTTTGATCAGAAAGGTAGCTTTACCAAATAGGTAGCATTTATGCCTGCAGGGCTTTTTTTAACAGCTATGTGAGTATAAGAATTACTTGGGGGACTTGCTAAAAGGCAGACTCCTGGGCCCTACTTCTAGGTAGTCATGGATTCAGCAGGGTCACGGTGAGGCCTGGGAAACTGTATTCTTAACATGCACCTAGGTGACTCTGGTGCAATTTGCCCTTGGTTCAACGTTGAGAAACAATGCCTTAGAAGACTGCTTTTCAACTAAGGGTGATGGGTTTTTTTTGCCTTCACGGGACATTTGGCAATGGCATGAGAAAATTTTGGTTGTCACAACTGGTTGTGTGTGTGTCTGTGTGTGTGTGTGTTACAGGGGTCTAGTGAGTAGAGGCCAGGGATGCTGCTCCACATCTCATAACGCAGAGGACAGCCTCCACAATGAAGAACTTTCTGCCCAAAATGTCAACAGCGCCGAGGTTGAGAAACACTGCCTTAGATTAACATCTCTTCTGAATCAGCCTCCTTCTCTGCTAGCCTCAAAGAAAACTCTTTAGACCCTGATAGAAGAAAACTTTCCCTGGGCCAGGATCCTTGCTTCATTTATTTTTGAGTCTGGCCTCATCCACACTCCATGAATGTTTATGCTGTTTCAAATAAAATTCATTTAAAATACCCTTGGGACTGACCACAAAATAGCTCTGCGAGTGGCAAGCATAACTAGTGTTTACAGGGAGAAGGAAGACCCAGGGGCCTAATTTTCAGTCTAAAAGTCTAATATAATTCCTCTAGATCTCATCTAAGGAAATCGCTCTCCATGTATTTTTTTTCTTTAACATTCACCAAATATGACAGTGGCTCTGGACCTGCCTGTGGTGTCTGCAGGTGAGTCAGCCACGTGAATATGAGGGCCACCCAAGGCGCTCCACCATCGCACGAGGAACCTCGTTGGCTGTGTCTGCCGTGCTGTCTGGCTACCAGTTGGCACCGTTGAGCAAACTAACTCGATCCCTAAGCCAACCCGGAATTCCAGGAAATCATAATCCAGCAAATAATTCTACACAGATCTGGGAGGAAACTGAGCAAGGAAACAGTGGCCTTCACGGCTCTAAAAATAGCCAGGTGATTATCCTTAAAGCTCTTTGAAGAAGATGCACTTAACTTCACTCTGCTTCACAGAGCGAAGAAGCAAAGGGCTCGTTTGTTTGTTGACAGGAGCCATCTCTATGTAGTCAGGGGACGTCAGAATGCTGGATACCCAATCAATATTGGGGTGCCATGGAGTTACTGTGCTGCTGGGCTGACCAGACCACAGTTAAAAACAAGAAACTACCCTTGGTGAGGCTGACCTGACCGCATGTTGTACTACATTGATCATGTTCATTTTCCTGACTTTGCTTTTTCTTCCAACTTTAACACTTGGCACGAATACTGTGGTGAAATGCATTCATTGCTCTTTCATTTTATGTGTTGCACCAATCTATCAGCGCCAGCAATTCTTTAAAGGCTCCCTTAAAAGTATTTCACCTCCAGCAAGGTTGGTGAATAGAGAAATGAATAGATCACGGAGTGGTGATGAATTTCAGCCAAGTTAGCAGTTTTCCTCCTGTGGTTAATCACCCACAGAATACTTTGTTTGCTCTTTTTTTTCTTCTTCGTCTTTTAATTTTCAGTCTTGGCAATCTGCGCTAAAGTGACTGGGAGTTATGAAAAGTATGAAAATGTGTTTGTTTCAAATAGTTGGCTGAGTTCTTCATCAGCCGGAGGCCCAGCACAGGTGTGAATATTTGTTTATAATCCAAACACAGCAAAGTAAACGGTTCCATTTTGCACCCTTTTTCTCCCCATACAATGCTATGAATATTTTCTTTGTGATGGTCAGTGACTTTGTTTAACTTGAAAAAAGCCTGAATGGAAAGGAAGGGCCCAGAGACTCAAAACTATTTGTATAAGGGCCTGAAGTGACTGACGGCTCAACTAATCTGGGCGTAGAGCCCTGACATTTTGTCAGCTCCCCCGAGGAGCCAGACGTGCTGTCCACGACACACCTGTCAAGTGCTGATAGAAAAACAACTCTGTCATACGTAGCCTTTAAGGCTACATATGTGACCCATAATCCTGGAACCCCTTCTGGAGTTTTCCACGGGGTATCAAAATCCTTTCAAATATTTCCAGCTGGACATCTCCCTGAGCTGTAATGGCAGCTCAGCATTTTAGCACTGTGGTCATTGTTGAGCGAATTTCCCCCCTCCATGTCCCCACCTGCCCTTGCCAAGGCCCAGTTCTGAAATCTCCTTGGTAGCAAGAGAGGGGCTGCCCTCACTGTCTAAAACTCAGCCTTTGCCTCCTAGTTGAATCCAAGTGTCTTCCTGAGAGTAGAATATTTTTGAGGCCACTCAGATTCCTGTCCTCATCTCCAAGGTCTGAAACCCTTGAAGGATCCTGCAAGACGATAAACTTTTCCAAGCTATGACGTTCAGTGTCTTCCAAGGGCTTGTTTTGGTTTCCCTTCTTGCACAAGAGACAACAAGAAAGAGGAAGAAACGCAGATGCCCCTGACGCCAGGGGTTGGTGTTAGAAAAACTCAGTACTGAATTTAAGAAAATTTGCAAGTCTTTGCTACTATCCTGATAACCACCGCTAAAGATTATGAAAAAAGAAAAGAAAATGGGGGAAGAAAACCAACACAGGAGACATATCCAGGAGGAGAGAATTCATACTTAAAGCAATAAAATCCTACAAATGGAAAGATGCCTCTTCAGTCAGCACAGCAAGAAGATAAGACAGTTGATTGAGTCCATTCAGAGTAGTAATCAATGAATTTCATGGAGGAAAACAAAATCACCATAAAACTATGTCAGTTGAACTCCAACAGGGTTCTAAGAGTCCTTGGGTTGGTTACAGCTTTTCTCAAGATAAACTAAAATGGCCTTGGATAGAGTGTCCACAAATCAACACATTAGCAACAGGCTAGTTTAAGCCAGAATATTTCCACTGCTTCTTCCAGAGATGGTTCCGTTTTTCTCTGGTTTCCCAGATTGTCAGACTAAAAGACCCAAGCATTTGCTGAGCACATGAAAACTCATATTCATAGTTCCTCTATAGAAATTTCCACTGCAACGAGCTAAAAAATAACCAAACGAAAGGAAAACCATGGACTGGATCTTTAGAGAGTATTAACGTCATTTCCCTTGTTTTACCAATGAAGAAACTGAGATCCAAAGTGAAGCAGCTTTACCCCCAGGTTGTAGAACTAGTAAATGACAAAGTCTAAATGAAAACATCAATTTCCTTCATTTCTTAAAAGCCTTGGGCACTGCGTCTTTCTAAAGCTGAATGTACACACGTTATTATAGCCTAAGGATACAAACTATTTTATAATGTGTGATTGTTTAGAAACAAACTAGTGGCTCATAATAATTACAGCTCTGGGAAAAGTAAACTCTGAAAGATTATTATTTGTTCTCAGGGTTTTTTTAAAATTTTTTTTTGATGCCATTCATGATAACGTCTCCTTAGGATAGGAATATTAATTCAGCTAGTCCCAGTGCTTGAAATAACTGAAGTCAATGTTCAGCCAAACACCTGGAATGTCATATTTTTCCGACCGTCTGTTCTAGGACAACTCTGCCTATAATAAGCTTTGTGACCCATCCAGCTTCCTTGGAAAGTCAGGTTAGCTCCTCTATCCCCCCTGTTGGAGCCTGGTCTTACTTTTTAGGCATCTTCATCATATTTCCTTTTTTAAAAAATGTTTATTTTATATTGGAGTATCGTTGATTAACAATGTTGTGTTAGTTTCAGGTGTACAGCAATACATATACATGTATCTATTCTTTTTCGGATTCTTTTCCCATTTAGGTCATTACAGAATACTGAGCAGAGCTCCCTGTGCTATACAGTAGGTCCTTCTTGGCTATCTATTTTAAATATAGTAGTGTGTACAGGTCAAACCCAAACTCCCAATCGATCACATTTCCTTGTAAGAGACTTGTGTACCATTAGCCTACAGCGGCTCAGCTTCCTCAGTCCCCAAAGCCCTAGACAGATCAGCCTACTTCTCATCACCTCGCCCAGGCACCCGCTTGAGCTGGAAGTCAACCCAACTCTCTCGTATCAGAGCAGCGGTCCTCTACCTTGTTATTCAAAGGCTTGAGTCTCAAGATCTCGGAAGTTGCAAAGGAGGGGGGAGGATCGATCTCTGCAAGGAACAGTAGAAATGTTCGGGGTCAAATAACGTTTTTGCAGATCTGTCAGTTTCTGAATACGTTTTCTGAGACTATTTAGGTTATCTTGAGAAATGCTATTAAAAGGTTGACTGCAAAGGACGGTGCACTATGCTCCCTACACCAGCAACATCAGCATCACTTGGGAGTCCGTTAGGAATGCAGCACCTTGGGCCGCAGACCCAATGAATTAGAGTGTGAATTTCAATAAGGTCCCCAGGTGACTGAGGTGCACAGTAAAGTTTGAGAAGAGCCCTGGGGTGAAGAGATCCATACGGGTCCCTCCTCAATTTTGCCTCCCTTTTCCCTGGGATTCATAGTCACTGGTTAAGAGGTGAGTCCCTTCCATACATTTCTTTTTTTTTTCTCCACCTGCACCTGGTTCATTCTTTTCCTTCTCTTTGAGTTTCCTTGTCCTGCATGTCCCCCGCCAAACCCCGTCAACTTGACTCCTTAGAATACCATTGGTTTGACATAAAATATCACTTTATACTGTAGTCTTTTTCTAGAAACCTCTCAGCCCTTAATAGAAGTCTGCTGTGCAAGTACAGGCCACTCCCTCATGCTTACTTTCTATAACCCAAGACAAAAAGTAAGACTCAGATTTCCCTTGACTTATCATGGATGCTTCCAGATCACATTCATCCGGGAACTTTTCTTTTGAGAATTTCTTAAATACAGCACAGAGAAGCTTGATACATTCGTCTAAGTTAAAATTAAGAACATAGGTTCAACCAAAGACAGCAAAGGCAAATGACAAAACAGAGGTTTTAACTGCATATATCACTCAGGATTAGTGTCTAGAGTATATAATGAAATCCTATATATTAATAAAAAAACAAATCATACAATATAAAGCAAATGGGAGCAAGATACATTGAGGCAATCCACAGACCAGGAAACCTGAACATCACACAAAACACGAGAAGATGTTCAACTCCACTTCTAATTAGGGAAATATCAATACATGCCAAAACCTTAGTAAGTACAATTTCACACTCAATTAAGAAGTTGGACAATATCAAGTGGGGACGATAACATGAAGTAATGGAAACTTAGACTCCTGGATGGAGCATAAATGCTTATGACCACATCTGAGAGCAATTTGGCAGTTATCTAGTTAGTTAAAAAAAAAAAGCCCTCACCCTAGGACCTGACAGTTTCATTGCTAGGTGAGTCCAGAGCAACTCTCACAGAGATGCACACAGATTATGCATTAAAATGTTCACTGGAGCAACAGTTTGAAATGACAAAAATTGGGAACAACTTAATGTTCACTAAAGAGAAGGATACATACACTGTATATTCATAGAGTGAAAAACAATACAGTAGTTGTATGTGAATAAACCTGAAGTAGGTATATGTGTATGTGGATATAAATATATATATATTTATATATCTCAACTTGAATGAATCCCACAATTTAATGGTGAATGAATAAAAGGAAATTGTAGAAAAATGGACAGTATCATTTCTATAAAATTTTAAAACATGGAAAACAAAGCTTTAAGGATACATGTATATGGAGGAAAAACACAAAGAGAGATTGGCAATGATAAGCATTGTATTTAACAGCAGTTACTTTCTTGGGGGCAGCAGTGGGGATGAAATCTATGAGGATTTAACCAGGGGGCTACAACGGTGCTGATATAGAGCTTTATTTCTTAAGCTGAGTGACAGATACAAAGGTATTTATTTTATTTTCTTTGTACACTTTTGGGGGTCTAAAATGCTGATCAAAGTAAATGAAAACAAAATAACTTTTCTCTTAGACCACATAACTCAGTCATGTCACCCTCTTCCCACTCTCGTCGCCATCCTACATTGATGAACTCTCACCCATACTCAGCCTACAATTTTCCTCTCCACCATCCCTACCATTACCCGCATGACTGCAGCGGCCCTGCTGCTCTTGGTCCTCTGCCCCAACAACCTTGACCATCACTTGCCCTAGGAACTCACAAGATGCATTTTGGATCTTGTCACCCAGCTCATCTCCATCCAATATCCCCTGATTATCTCTTCTTCTATTTCTTTTTTTTTTTTTTTTTTTTTTTTTGTGGTACACGGGCCTCTCACCGTTGTGGCCTCTCCCGTCGCGGAGCACAGGCTCCGGGCGCGCAGGCTCAGCGGCCATGGCTCACGGGCCCAGCCGCTCCGCGGCATGTGGGATCTTCCCGGACCAGGGCACGAACCCGTGTCCCCTGCATCGGCAGGCGGACTCTCAACCACTGCGCCACCAGGGAAGCCCTCTTCTATTTCTTCCATGTTCTTGCCCAGCTAATCTTCACTTGGACCTCCTGGTGGGCTCAACTTCCTTGACCTACTTTCTTCCTCCAATCCTCTCCTGAGTTGTTTTCTTCTTTTTCAACCACCCTGGACCCATACATAGCCAGCACCTTAGAGCTTTGGTCATACCTGTGTTGCCTAACTCCAACCATCCACTTTTTCTAATCCTAGCCTAGGATGCTGAATAATGCTAACAGAAATCATGTAACAGTGCTGACCTGAATCATTTCAAATCCATTTCCTCCAGAGAAGCTGGCCTCCAGGCTCTGAAACCAGTCTTTTCACTCACTCCTAGTTGAAATCATTCTCAAACTTCAATACCAGCACTGGCTACCATTGCCTGGAATGGTGAGTTATCTGTGTCCTGCAGAGCTAAGATTCCAGGGGGTGCCTGGGGAATAGCTTAGGAGGAGAAGTCTTCTCAGGCTGGCTCGGGGTGCCCTTCCTCATTTTAATCAGGAAAGGTCTGCTTTATCATTTAAAATATCTGTCTTCTGAGTAAGATTTTAGTTAATTTAAAAAGGCGGGGGGGAACTTCCCTGGTGGTCCAGGGGGTAAGACTCTATGCTCTCAATGCAGGGAGCCCGGGTTTGATCCCTGGTCGGGGAGCTAGATCCTGCATGCATGCCACAACTAGAGATCCTGCATGCTGCAACGAAGATCCTGCATGCCGCAATTAAGACCCGGCACGGCCTGGATGCATGCATGTATGCATAAATTTAAATACTTTTTAAAAAAAGGGGGGGGTTTCCTGCTCTTTAAACCTTTGGCTTTCCATTGCCCTGGGTATAGAAGCACAAACCCCTTGGCAAGGAGTCTGTGGGACGTGGCTCCATCTCAGCTCTGACAGCAGGCAGTGGTCCTCAACCTGGGTTTCCCACGCTGCAGTCCCAGGGCCCTTCTGCTCCCATCTCTAGGCCTATGTGTGGTTCCATCTGCTGACACACTTGTCCCTTTGTCTTGTGTGTGTCTGACTCTTCATTTTCAAATTCCATCTTAAATGTCACCTCCCCTGTTCTTCCTCATTCTTCTTTATCTCGCTACCGTCTTCATCTCCTTCATAGCACTTCTTGCCATCTTTAACCAGTTTGGGGTTTACTTCCTTATTTAGTGTCTGTTTCTTGCCCCATTAGACTGTAACTCCCTTGGAGGGAGGCAACCTGTTTGTCACGTTTAACGTTCAGGGGCAGGGCCAAAGGAGGGCTTCAGCCCCTCTTCAAGTCCTCAGAGTAGAACCTTCACCTGAGACCACCCCGCATAAGTAAGTAATTAAAGGAGAAACCCTGGCTGTGCGCCTGTGGCCTCATGGAAAGGGCCCCAGCCCTCCCCCTTCCAGCCAGATGCTACCCCAGGACCTTTGCCACAGAGAAATCTGGGAGCTGCACCGGGACAAGCATCTCCCTAGTGGATCCTGTTCCCACGCATAGGAAGCACGCAGGAAATATTTTTTGATGAATCAATAAATTTGTGATAGTTTGAAAAGCACCAGGTTAGGAAATAGATTTCAGGTCCCGTAGATCGACAGGAGCCAGAAAAGTAGTTGGAGGTCAGCCTTCCCCACCTTCTTCATCACCCACTACCCACCCACGTGCGGAAATAAGTGCTGAGGATTTTAACTGATTTTGAAATAAAATGGTTAATTACTAAAGGGTTTCTGGATACAACTTAAGCATCCTTGGTCCATCTTAAAATAAGTGGCAAGCCTTTCAAAAGGTTGGAATGGCTGTCATTATAGCAGGAAGCAACGGCACGACAGGACACAAGAGTATTTAGTTACCTCAAATACCTGAGACAGGTAGATGCGATTAGGAGTTTAAAAAGCCAAACCCCTAACCGAAAAATCTCAGTTATCCCCCTGCGTGTACATGGGTTGTCATGGCTGCACCTTTGCCTGGCAACTGCGTCCAAGTACACTTTCTCCCTAAGCTGCCTTTCTCCTGGCCTGTTGTGATTGTCTGCAAGGCTTATAATGGAACGTGGAGAGAGAGCAAACATGTGGTCTGTGTGGGTGTATTTGTTTTCCTGTGCAAACAAGATTGAGTCCTTTAGAAGAAATACACAGCAGGAGGTGGCTTCAGGTGAAACACAGGGTAGTACAGCATGGGCGAGAGGAGTCGTGTGAAGGTGGAGGTGGGCACCGGGCACTTGGGCACATGAGTCAGCCATCCGGGTCAGTACAGGGAGGTGAGGTGGAGGTTATTGTAGGAGGGCAGGTGACTAGGATGATTATGTAGCTACTCTTTCTGAATAACCATCATAAACTAGGTGCAGTGCCCTTCACTTCGAATTGCTCGTTACTTTCAGAAATCCTATGCGATAGGTACCTTTTTTCCTAACCATTTTTTAAATTGAAGTACAGTTGATTTACAATGTCGTGTTAGTTTCAGGTGTACAGCAAAGTGATTCAGTTATACATATATGTGTATATATATGATTGTGTGTGTGTATATATATATAAATTATTTTTCAGATTCTTTTCCATTATAGTTTATAGCTATGATATTCCTGGGCAGAAAGAAGGAGGTCAGCTGTTCCTCATGAAAGAGGAGTCAATAAATATCAACATAATGTGTAATACACGCCTCACTATGGGTAGAACAAAAACCTCGTCTGATGCATTATAACCAATGCCATTTCTACCTCCAGAGCTTCGCTACTCACAGTAGGCCATCCATAGGCCATCACACAAGAGCGTCACCCCAGATTCACTGAAACGGAACTTGTATTTTATTAATAGGATCCTCAAGTGATTCATACCCGCAGTAAAGCCTGAGAAGTGCTTCCCTAGAATTGAACTATGCTATCTTGGCAACTTGGTGAACTCCTATTCATCCTTGAAAGCCCAGCTCAGATATCACCTCTTTTTTAAAGCCTCCTCTAGCAACGCCTGCCGGAGTTAATCACCCCTTCCTCTCTGCTATTTCTCTGGACCTCCTACTTATCTCTATCCTATGCTCATCACACTGAGCTGTTGTTATGTCCCTGAGGAAACGGGAAACTCTGTGTCCTCACTTTTGTAATCTAGTGTCAGGCAGTTACGTTATGTTACTTCTATGAGGTAGATTCTAAAAAATATTCAATTACTTACTTTAGTTATTGTTATTCAATTTAAGTCACTCTGGGACAAAAGTTTTAAAATTTTCATATGCACAAAAATAACCTGGTAAGCTTGTTAACCTGGGGGACTGTGGACCCCACTCCCATAAATTCTGATTCTGCATTTTTAGTTGGCCCCAGGAATCTGCATATTAAACCAGCAGCCCTAAGGATTTCTGATGCAGATGGTCAATGTAAAACTCCGGTTTAGAAATATTTCTAAATCGGAGTCTGGGATGCTGGATCCTGGTCTGCTGGGCTGCTACTGCCCTGCTCATTGCACTGGTCTCTACATCCTCCACATACCAAAATGATGGACCAGATCCATCAGTGAGGATGTACATTTGGATGTACATCAGTCCAAGTACATTTGGACTATGTTTCTGTAAGGATGCCTGTATAGAGGAATGAACATGTGCTCAATCTCAGGCCGGATCGGTCTGAGTTATTCAACACTGACGAGCAGCTCCACCGTCATGAAGATCTCCCTCTTGACACTGACCCACTGGCTCTCAGGACCCACTCCAATATTCTGGAAACGCATGAATATTTTCCACATGCACAGCTCTGAATGTGTGAGTCCTGCTATGGGCCAGGCAACAGATACTATTTCATGTAATTCACACAATGCTAGGAGGCAAGGGACACTATCACCTTTTAATGATAAGGTCACCGAGCCTCAGGGACGTTTTGTGACTTTCTTGGAGTCACAGAATTAGGAAGGGGCTGAGCCAGGAGTCAAAGCCTGTTTTGTCTGTTTCCAAAGCTGTTGTTGCCATCCTGTTTGTCAAACTGTCTCTCTGTTTCTTCAGCTACACTTTCCACACAGTAATCCCCCAGGAACCGGCAGAGCTGCTGGGGACGGTGAAAGCCCTCCACAGCGTCCATTCACGGCATTCCTACCCTAAGCTGTGTATGTAGCCAGCTGTAGAGCACACCTGTAACAGTGGAATGTCTGGACCTCCTACTTATCTCTATCCTATGCTCATCACACTGAGCTGTTGATGTGTCCTTGAGGAAACGGGAAACTCTGTGTCCTCACGTTTGCAGTCTAGTGTCAGCCAGCCATGTTACTTCTATAAGGTAACTACCTCCAGCTGTAGAGTACATCTGTACCAACAGAATGTCTGGAAACACAAAGGAGTCATCTCTCTCCCTCCCTAAGAGAATTTTTAACTAGTTCGACTTTTCCCTTAACTGGCACTCTGAGTCCATATGCATACCTCCACGGAGTAACAGAAACACGGACACGTAATTTTGAGTTGTCCTAACAACTGAATCAAATCACAACGGAGTAGAGACAATCAATTTTTGCGGTTGGTTGGGAAGACAACTAAGAAATTGGATGGGTGGTACTTATTTGGTTAACTGTCTGAAGTTCTCAGAGCTTCAAAGCAAAGTTGTTTCTTGGGGGGCGGGGTTGTTATTTTGGGGGTAGGAGGAAAGAATGAATTAACCAAATTATGGTATACCCCGTAAAAGGAGAGACACCGTGCTGCTGGATTTTTTCATTGTCTACTACAGGCAGGGCACAAAGATGAGCACCGTACACACAGTGCCTTCCCTCACTTGACTGTATATTGGATGAAGCAGAACGATCTAGATCTATACATTCTGTCTGTGATCCAAAATATGTTATAAAAATGCAAAATGTGATTTGCATAGTATATAAAAAGATTAAAATGTAAAAAAAAAACATATGTGTGTATACAAATGAATTTGCCAGAGGGTTATATACAGCGTTATTCACGGCAGTTATCTTTGCAGACGAGGAATGAGTTTGGGTTGGGGATGGGGGAAGGCATGGGAATGGTGGACTTAATACATTTTTGTGGCAGGGACTGCCAACTGTCTGCCCTCAAATCCCTACTTCGGTTCAAAAAGCAAAACCGAATCTTTCCCAGACTCCTCGTGGCTCGGTGTAGCCATGTGACTAAGTTCTGGGCAAGGTGTAGGTTAGAAGTGTTGTCTAGATCAGCTAGGAAGGATCGTTAAAGGGGAAGGGACTAGCCCTTTTGCCCATGTTCCTTCCTGCTGCCTGGACTGTGGAGTCATGGTGCAGCTCCAGCAGCCACTTTGGACCATGAGGACATCTTGAGTGTAGAAGCCACAAACTGGGATATTAGGATGAAAGAGCATGACTCTCCTCCATGCCAACCGCCACTGCTCTGCTGTCTACTATGGGAACCACGAGCCATGTGTGACGTCTTAGCTTTAGATTAATTAAAATTACATAAAATTTAAAGATTCAGTCCCTCAGCCCAACAGCTACATTTCAAGTGCTCGATAACAACCCAGTGGTGGCTAGTGGCTACCAAGTTGGACAACACAGATAACAGAACACTTCCATCATAGCAGCAAGTTCTGCTGGCTACTGCCGTACTACTGCTTGTTTCCAGACTCTACAAGAGAGAATAAAGCCCCAAACATTTATGTCTTTGTTACCTGTACCTGAATTGAACATACCCTGTACAAATTCCTTTTTTTACAGTAATATATATCAGTTTTATGATATAAAACGAACAGAGTTTTAAATACACAATCGAACATCAAACATGGATTCAAACAGATAAACATATACTATAAATAATCTGGTCTGATTACTTAAAAATAGAAGAATATTGCATCAAAAATAGATTTTTTTAAACACTAGGTATATGAGAGATCTGGAAAACCGTAAACTTTACATTTGTTTCCTTGTTCAAAAGCAAAAGGCTGGACACCCAAAGTTTATACAACCGTCACTTTGAGTTGACGAAGACCACACACCAGGTAGGCATATACATTTCTATAGAGTTGTTGTCTACACACTCAGCCTTGGAGCATATTAAGAATTTTCTGAGAGATACAGTTAACATTCATGGGAGACATTTTTATAAGGATAAGATATGGTCTGGTGGTCTTTAGCTATTCCTCAAACTCTCTGCTGTTTGCATTTTGAAAATATACACTGCCGTTACATTTTAAATACACTGTGTCATACAGTGTGCTGTCTTTGAACCTGCAGCAAAATCATGATTCCATTGTGTATTTTTAAAGATTAAATATTTCTCATATTTTTGCACTACAGCAAGCAAACCAAAGGCTTTTAGCATTCCAGGTCATGTAGATGATTTCAACAAGGTTGTTTATTCTCCGTACAACGTGTGCGGGATTCAGGAGAATCACTTCCATTCTTACAAGAAGGTGCCACCCAGGTAATCTTTGGCAAATGACTGTCAATGCATATTCTGATCTGCCTGGAAAATGCAGCGTATAAACTCCATTCACCAGGCTTAGGGAACCAAGGGCAGATAAAGCAAGATTCTATGGGGAATGCTTATAACAAAGCAGAAAAACCTTAAACTTTCTTTCAACAGGGTAACAAATATACTAATTCCCAAAGCCCCCCTTATCTGGTACTCTGCCAGCACAAACCAAGGACATGTGTCTTTTTTCTCCTCTCCTTGGGGCGGGTGTGCGTGTGTGTCTGCACGTGTATTTTATCCTTCAGGTCATGATGATTTGACATATTTGCTGTTTCTGCACATTTTAACTTTCTAATTCCACTGAAAGTCTTAGAGGCTCCTTCAGATGAGAATTGAAAGCGGGGCAAGTGTGTTTTGTTTTTTTTTTTCGGTGCGGTACGCGGGCCTCTCACTGTTGTGGCCTCTCCCGTTGCAGAGCACAGGCTCCGGACGCGCAGGCTCAGCAGCCATGGCTCAGGGGTCCAGCCGCTCCGCGGCACGTGGGATCCTCCCAGACCGGGGCACGAACCCGTGTCCCCTGCATCGGCAGGCGGACTCTCAACCACTGCGCCACCAGGGAAGCCCGCAAGTGTGTTCTTGGTTGGCAGTTGGCGCTCTTACAAAAACCCTTTTTCACCCCGCTGGGAAAGGAAGTGGTTTCAAAGGTGGGCTTTCTCTGACCACCATCTCCTTTTTACCTTTGTCTGAGAAACAGAGGGATGAGAGCAAAGAGTGAAGATGGTTGAGGGGCAGAATTTGGAGAGAGGGCTCCAGATCCCACTCTTGATATTGACTTAAAATCTCCGAGTGTTGTGTATTTCCTTCTAGCTCCATCAGCAGTGGTAATTTTTTAGTGTAAACTTTAGGATCTTGGGCTACTGTTCATTCAACACAAAACCAAGTCTGACATCCAGAAAATATTAGTGAGCAGCTTCAACTTTTACTGAAGTCTCTCGAAATATCATGTGAAGGGGATTACAATCCCACCCATGGAAACTTCAGACAGTCCTCTTTCCCCTTTGTCCCACTGTCTCTGGAGTGCAGCCAACTCTTGCTGCATCTCCCAGGCCCCACGCTTTCCAAAATCCCTTGAGCCTGGCTCCTCTCTGAGATCCACCCCTCAGCTTTTCACCAAGAGGGTCTTAGTCTTTTCTCATGTAAAGATTTCTATATTTTCTGGCTATCTTTCAATTCTCCTTTTGCTATTATCAGCATTAACACAACCGAAGGCCCTAGAGGCAAACCCAGGCACCCCCTGGAAAGCAGTGGGAAGGGGAGAGCCTGAGGAACTTGCCAGCTGATGTCGATTTCTGTGGATCTCGACTACAAAACCTCCGAAGAACCTTCTAACTCATCCCCTCTTCTTCCAACCTCCTTGCCCCCTTAACCCTAGCTGATCTTCAACTTCACTAGTTCCTTTCCAAGCCCAACACTTGCCACTCTCCCGCCTCCCTCTGCTACGTGGCCTTGAGCTATTCACTCCCATGCTAAACCCTTGGTTTCCCCTCCTACACTGTTGCTGGGAATGTAAGTTGGTGCTATGGAAAACAGTGTGGAGGTTCCTCAGAAAACTAAAAATAGAATTACTCTATGATCCAGCAATCCCACTCCTGGGCGTATATCCAGACAAAACTCTAATTCAAAAAGATACATGCACCCCTATGTTCATAGCAGCACTATTCACAGTAGCCAAGACATGGAAACAACCTAAATGTCCATGGACACAGGAGTGCATAAAGAAGATGTGGTACATATACACAATGGAATATTACTCAACCATAAAAAAGAAAGAAAGATGCCACTTGCAGCAACATGGATGCAACTAGAGATTATCATACTAAGCGAAGTAAGTCAGAAAAAGACAAATACCATACGATATCGCTTATATGTGGAATCTGAAATGTGGCACAAATGCACCTATCTACAAAACAGAAACAGACTCACAGACATAGAGATCAGACTTGTGGTTGCCAAGGGGGAGCGGGGTCGGGGAGGGAAGGACTGGGAGTTTGAGATCAGCAGAGATAAACTAGTATACACAGGATGGATAAACAACAAGGTCCTACTGTAGAGCACAGGGAACTATATTCAGTACCCTGTGATAAACCATAATGGAAAAGAATGTAAAAAAAAGAACGTCTGTATGTGTATAACTGAGTCACTTTGCTGCACAGCAGAGATGGGCACAACATTGCAAATCAGCTATACTTCGATAAAAAAATATACAAAATTAAAAGTAAACTCTTGGTTCCCTCAGCTGGAGACAAGGCACCTGTTCTGCAACATCTCTGAGGTTGAAGATTCAGATCATGCTGCTTAAGAAAAACACACCTGACTTAATTTAAAATGAGCACCTGAGCACGGGTTACTCTTCCACTTTTAAACTTTTTTTTTTTTTTTTTGCGGTACACGGGCCTCTCACTGCTGTGGCCTCTCCCGTTGCGGAGCACAGGCTCCGGATGCACAGGCTCAGCGGCCATGGCTCACGGGCCCAGCCACTCCGCGGCATGTGGGATCTTCCCGGACCGGGGCACGAACCTGTGTCCCCTGCCTTGGCAGGCAGACTCTCAACCACTGCGCCACCAGGGAAGCCCTAAACTATTTTTTAATGGCACATGTCACACATGAGTATTTATTCCTGTACAAAATGAAAACATTAGAGATAAGACTTAAATGGTTCCTACCTCCAACCCTAACCCATATCACCTCCATGTTTTGAGGGCAAAGAAAAACAAAAACCCCCAAACTTGATTCACTGCACTTCTTTAGGAGTTTGATCTGTTCTTTTTCTGACGGTTTTCTGTTTTTATACACATAGGAATATCCAAAGAAACTCTATAATATTGTTTTGTGAGGTTTTAAAAAATGGATATATGCTGTTTCTGCACATTTTTATTTCCCAGTTCTATTGAATGTCTGAGATGCTCATCAAAATGAGAGTTGAAAGCTGGGCAAGTGTATTCCTGGTAGGCAATCTGATGCTGTGAAGAATATAAAAATATAAATGGAATACTGTGCTTAGAGTTTTTCACATTTTTTTGTCCTTAATATCAGTTGTTACAGAAGAACATAAATTATTCTTTTTTTTTTTTTGCGGTACACGGGCCTCTCACCGCTGTGGCCTCTCCCGTTGCGGAGCACAGGCTCCAGATGCGCAGGCTCAGCGGCCATGGCTCACGGGCCCAGCCGCTCCGCGGCACGTGGGATCCTCCTGGACCGGGACACGAACCCACATCCCCTGCATCGGCAGGCGGACTCTCAACCACTGCGCCACCAGGGAAGCCCCATAAATCATTCTTCATAACAGCTGCATAGTACTCCATGTACTGCTGCTACTACTACTAACGATTTATTGACTGTTGACAGTTTGCCAAGAACTGCTCTTACTTCATCCTCATGAAACTGCATGAAATAAGCAGCCGGCACTGGTCCCATTTCACAAAAGAGAAATCTTAGAACCAGGAGAAAAAGACCATGCTTTATTTCATCTACTGCTGGACATTTACGATGTCTCCAATTGTCTGCTATGACAAACATGCTACCAAATCTCCTTGCCCAGGTGTAGGTAGGATGAATATGAGAGGGGAAGAGCAGAGGGGGAAGGTAAGTGCACTTTTTTGGTTTGAGACATTCTTCCAAACTGCCCTGGATGATCATATCAAGTGAGACTGTGAACCCTGAGAAGGAAGAGGATGGGGTATGGAACGAGGAGTGGGCTGGCAGGACGACCAGCTCTAAAGGAGGTGGCTGAAGGGACATCCCAGATTCCAACTTCAGCCACTTTTCAGTTGCGCATAACAATCCTCGGTAAAAGCAGGGGTTTTCCACTATTTCTCCTAAGTCCCCTAAACCCCAAGGCATCTTCTCACTTCTGTTCTTTCTCCCCAGCCCCTAGGACCTTCCACCCACCCAGCGGTGCATCTGGGCGCCAGCTGTGCCAGCTTTGTGAGGCTTGGGAGAGACGTCAAGCCCTTCAGTATTTACTTTATCCCGAGAACATTCAGGAAGGTAGACAGGCCTCCGTCCCTATGCACCATTTACACAGATGTCAGGCTGGGGGTGTGGGTTCATTTTTCATTCTTTAATCCTCAGGTATGAATTAAACCATAACCTGCCTTGCCGACACCACGGCATCAATATTTTCTCAGACTGGAACATGGTCTCCCTGTTCTTACCCACCCTTTAAAAATAAACTTAACATATGGCTTTTGTCTTATGTTAAAGGAATGTGATACGTTTTTTTCTTGACATACGACTCAATTCAAACACTAGGCAAAACTTTGATATTTCAGAGGCGTCTGCAGTTGGAGGGAATATGCTTGCTACCCTCCCCATTAAACGGACTAATTCCTTGAGGGCAAACTCTCCCAAGTTTCTCAGATAACTGAGTTCCTTAAATCACAATACGGGTCATGCAGACCCTAAAGTAGTGCTGGAGACTCCACAAGACATCTTAAAATAGTCAGAACTAATAGGTAAAATGCACACAGTTTGAGAACAACTGTGATGATGTTTATACAGTTTTCTCAGTGACCATACAATGCTTGACCAATCATCAAACACACTCCAATGTCACAACAAAAACGGATGCCAAGGAAAGAGGAACTTGGGCACATAGTAAAAGCTTGCAAGCAAATACAAGCAGAACAATGATTTTAAAAAGTAACTACCACTTACTGAGATTTCATAATATTCCTGTTGCTTTGCCTACAGGCCCATATTCAGTACTCACAACGGTCCTCTGAAGTGGGAAATGTTATTACATTCCTTTCACGTAAGAGGACATGGAGATTTAGAAGGCACAGTATTTTGCCCAATTTACACAGCCATTAAAGGATAGAGCTGGGATCCAAATCCACTTCTATATGATTCCAGAACCTGGCTCCACTCTGCTAATACACAAGGAAGGCTTATTATGATATGTCACCAGAGAGAGGAGCTTTAAATCCCATCTCTCAGAGTCTAACTATAATTCTGTGAATTTTGCCTCTAAGTAACTTCACAACTTTCTAACCACCTGCCTTATTTCAGGTCTTCCTACTTACCTTGTGCATTGGAGGAGCCTCCTAGATGCTCACTCTACATCCTAATTTATTCTCCAAGGCTCCTGGAGAGAATATATTTCAGGGGAAAAAAATATCATCATGGGCTCACTTGCTCAAAAATCTTCAGTGGTCCTTATACATCTTCAGTGGCTCCTACGATGGTCCGTGTTCCACGGACAACGAGAATTCAATGGACACCTACTAATGATGAGACATTTTCCAACTCTCCTTTTCCTGACACAGCTTCCGAAATTAAGTATGTGAGGTCACACCTATAGAGCAGGTGATGTTAAATATTGGAAAAGTACTATCTTTAGAGTCCGAAAGACTTAAGCTCCATCTTTTTAAGCTCTATGACTTTGAAGAGTCACTTTACCCATCTGATTCTTTTGCCTCATGTGTCCCCCGTACCTGGTCAGTGTGAGGCTAGAGGGAGCGTCTGCCTGAGGTACACAGGATTCTTTGTTTTTTAAATCTAATTTTTATTTTATATTGGAATATAGTTGATTCACAATGCTGTGATAGTTTCAGGTGTACAGCAAAGTGATACAGTTATACATATATCAATACATGTGTCTATTCGTTTTCACATTCTTTTCCCCTATAGGTTATGACAGACGGTTGAGTAAAGTTCCCTGTGCCCTACCGCAGGTCCTTGTTGATGGTCTATTTTATGCCTAGTATGATATCATTATTAATACATATTGTGAAAACACCTCATCAGTCATTCACATCTCAGTAAATCAACAGGTCTGGACCATATTCCGTGTGACAGTGAGGTGGGAACAGGGTATTCAGGGAAGAAAGGTTTTTGCAGTTGAGGAGGAGGAGGCCCTCTTGGAGCATGAAGAAAGCTGGTAGCGAAAAGATGCCCCTGTGGTGGCCCTGGCATCTTGGGACTGTCTGTGGGGGGACAGAAGCTCCTAGAAGAGGAAGGAAGAATGCTTCCCAAACAAGTGGAAAGGCCCCACAGCCACACCTAGTTGACTTACCCATTTTGCTTAGGGATCCAGATGGCACTGTTGTTGGCCTGGGAGAAGCAGGAACACAATGTGGGGGATTCAGCTACCTTGGCCACCCTTGCCTAAAGCAATTTGATCCTGGGGACTTCGGGGGAATTTTCAGGCTCCTCTTCTTGAGAAACAAACCACCCCCAAAGAGCAATGATTTATTATTTCTCCCAATATGGTGGGTTGGCAATCTAGGTGGTTCTTCTGCTGGTCTTGCCTGGGACTGCTCTTGTAGCTGCAGTTATCTGACTGTTCGACTGGGGCTGGAAGGTTCAAATGACTTCATTTACATGCCCAGCAGTTGGTGCTGGCTGCGGATGGGCAATGCCTCAGCTCTCCTCTACCTGCCTCCCATCCTCCAACGGACCTTTACTTTTTAGAAAGTAAAGGAATTTAATAAAGCTACCTTATGATTATGCCAAAGCACCTGTGTCTGGTCTATGTCTTAGTGTGCTACTCTTGAAGTTTTAAAATAGATCTCTTTTTTAAAATGGACTTATTTGAACAATGTTCCAAGCTACAGAAAGGTGACAAGAATATTACAATAAACGCCCTTATGCTCTGCCCTACACTGGCACTATCCAATACTATAGCCACTAGCCACCAGCCACCTGTGGCAATTTCCATTTAGATGTAAATCAACTGTAATTAATTCATGGTCAGTAGCTGCATGTGGTTGGTGGGGGAAAAAAAAAAGGGACTTCCCTGGTGGCGCAGCGGTTGAGAGTCCACGTGTGAGAAGCCACACGAGGCTTCTTCACAGCACGGAGGTCTCAGGGTTCTAAGAGGCTGAGAGCTCCAGCCTCAAGGCCTCTTGTGGCCCAGGTTTCAGAACCTGTACAACATCACTTCTACCACATTCTCTTGGTCAAAGCAAGTCACCAGGCCAGCACAGATCACAGGGGATGGAGCAACAGACACTGCCTTTTGTGGGGAGGAGTGGCAATATCATACTGCAGAGGTGCATGGACAAGGAGGCATGATTCACTTGGGGCCATTCTGGTAACAGTCTACAACATGCTATTCAGGCAATCTACAACAGGATATTCTTTTCCACAGTCACTCTTTCCAGAAAGTTCTGTCCCCATCAGCCTAAAATTTGTTTTACCTACAAATTACATGGTTATTTGGTATGCTGGGGGCAACAGCATAGTTAATGGCCTTTAGTCAGTGTGGTCAGTTACTGACGAAACAAGGGGCAAGGCCAAGCCAGACACTTGCTACTAGAGCCTTTCTGGGTCTTTGAATCAGCTTCTCTGAGCTCCCTGCGCCTTCTCCTCACTGACAAGCATATGTGCTGTATATGGTATAGGTATATGATGTTGACCTAAGGCTTACATAAGGAAAAAGCAAAATTATTTTGATATTTTAAGAGGATTTTTATCATCTTTAGGAAGGGGATGTAATTCTAAGGACTATTCTGTAACCGTAATACAAGCCAGCACTCCATGGGCCCAGTCTTGGAGCGGTATCACGTTGAAAGATACTAAAAGTATAAATCATTCTAATCTTAACTTGCCTCTGTTGAGGAACCTTAAAGAAGATTCACTTCCTAAGTCAAAGCACCATCTCTCAGCTGCTAGCTCTCACCATATCCTTCTCCCTCACCCTCACTCTCCACTTTCTCCCCAGACTCCTCTTTCATACGCCTAAACGGTAGCTCACTCTTCTCTGTCCTCACTCTTGCCTCTTCCACGTGAGTTTTTTCTTCTAGAAGTGGCTCTCAGAGCTCTCTGCGACAAATCCTCACGCTGAGTCCTTCTTCCTGTTGATTAGCTTATGGTTCCTTCACTTTGGTACTCATGACACTCGGGGCGCTATAATTCCTTGTTTCGGGGCTGTCCTGTGCATTGAAGGATGTTTATCAGCATCCCTGGCCTCTACCCACTAGATGCCAGCAGCACTGCCCCTTAGTTATGGCGACCGAAAATGTCTTTGGACATTGCCCAATGTCTCCTGGGTGGCAAAAGCAACCCCAGTTGAGAACTGCTGGATTATCCCAATCTGTATATTAAAAGCCCTGGGAGATTGGGGTGGAGTGGCAAAATGCCTTGCCAGGGCAGTGGCTAATGCCAGAGTTTTCCATGGTGGGAGGGGAAGGGAAATAAACTAAAAATATATATTTAAATAAACTAAAAAATAAAGTGTGTTTTTATTATAGTACCGTGATCCGACAGTGTGGTCAGGAAATGAAAATGACTCAAATATGATTTAAATAGCGTGTTCTGAGCTCCACGTGAGAAAAGCACGAGAAGCTAACACAAGGATATCACCTGGTCCTATAAAACAATCAGGGACCTCGGGTTCAGGTCTGAGAGCTGCCACTTGTTATCAGATTCAGCAGGTGTGGGCTGGGCCTTGGGCATGAGTATCTGAAAAGGCTTCTTAGGTGTTTCTGATGTGCACTTCTGGTTAAGAAGCTCACTTTTAAAGAGTCAATAAATGGAGGCAGCTACGGTGGAGAGCATGTTAGAATGCAAGATGAGAGCCCTGGGATCTCTATCAGGTGGATCGCTAAATAGCTGTGTGACCTTGACAAAGGCGCTTCACCCTCCGGGACTCACTTTTCTCATCCTCCAAACAAGGGTGTTGGACCAAATCAGTGTTTCTTCAAGTATGGTCCAGGACCACCTGGGATGTTGGTCAAAATGCAGATATCTGGACTTCAATGAACATTGAATAAATTGGAATTGCTCAGGGTGAGGACCTAGAGAGATTTATATTTTAAAAATGCACCCTAAATTGTTCCTATGGCAAGGCACTTATAGACTATTTCTAGGTATGAGATTGTACGATAAGCTTTGTTGTCATCATACCTACCTATAAGTGTTATTATTATTATGCCCACTTGACAGATGAAGAAACTGAGAGTCACAACGATTAAGTGACTCTCTCAAGGTCTCAGGTGTAGTAAGTGTGGGGAGCCAGGTTCCAATCCAAGCGGTCTGGCTGCAGAACCCCAGCCCCTGCATTGTACACTCTGCCTCTCTTGAACACTGATTTTTGAGAACCTCTGGATCCTAACCATTTCTAAGGCTCCTGATACCTTGCAAATTTGAAGACTAATTAAAGTTCTTCCTACTGTCTGCCTCTCCTGTAAGCAGTGATGGATTCATGAAAAGGCAATTTGGGTGGGGGGAGCAGGGGAAGGATGAAAAGGATTCATTAACACAAACATGAGAAGAACGTGGATTCTCAACATGAGCAGTTTTTCTTATTAAGCACCTTTCTCCAGGCCATCATGGCTAATTCATTGCCATATTTCATTACAGAATCTAACTGAAAGGTTATAAGTAAATACTTTTCAGTCAGAGGTTGCAGTTAATTTCAACTTCAATACTTATTAATGTTTGACTTAATGCTGATTGATGATGAAATTCCAAGAAGTCACATGGAGACTGGTTTGCAGTTTTATACTCATGCCCACCCTCTCTCCTACATAAACTATTTCAAACAGCTTATTGGAGAGTCCAGGAGAGGCATTTGTTTTGATTTCCCTCATTAATGTTTTCTCCTTTCAGGATAAATGACGGAGAAGGCACAGCAGGCTGAACATTTGCAAGCAGAATCCGCAAAATAAAGTCAAATTCAGCCATAATCTGGTTATACCTATTCATCATGTCTAGTATTACTGACAATATTCAGACAATGTAATTCCTATTACACCTGCTTTCAGAAAAAAAAAAATCTAGTCAGTAACCCTAAATTAAATTAACATTTTTAGTGTACATAATTTGTAGTTCAGAATGAGCTATAATTATCATTTAGGGAAACCATATGGAAAGCATTACCAGCCTTCACTAAGTCTTGGGTTTTAACAGTGATGCACGACTCAAAATGCTTTATCCAAACAGGTTGTAAATTCTGAGACGAGCAAGACGCTTTTCAGTCATTTTTATATTAATTCCAAATGAAGAATTCATTGTCTTTTCAAATTATAATAAATTGGAGAGCAATTTCCAGCTAAGCAAATCAAGGAAATTGAAAAATTACTTCTCTGGGAGCTGTTTTCCACAGCCTTCTTTTTTTTTAAAAGGCTCTTTTTAAAAGACCTATTTTTATTATTCTTGATGCGTATACTAATAGACATTTGCATTGCTGCAACAATTTTCTTCCCCTTCTTTAAAGTGGAACGTACACGCTGAAAAATGTTTAATGTTCAATGTAATTTCATTTTGGGGGGAGTCTGGAGCCTGCAGTGAGAGCTCACATTTAAGAACCTCAAATAATATTTAGAAGATTAGCTTCCAAGCTACTGCCCTTCTCTCTCAACGATGTACTTTACTTCTCAGGGAACCACAGAACTCTTAGTGTCACCGTGAGGCCAAGGATTCACTAAAGCTGTGCCTTGTGGGCACTCAGGTATCCTTGAAATTCTTGGGATTGTTAAATGAATCTAGAATGCTGTACATAATAATCCCATAAAATAGAGAGGAACTGCTAACAAATAAAGGACAATATTGAAAACCAAAATGGGGAGAAGAAATAAAATCCAAGAAATAGTGTTGCTGCATAGAAGATAACAAAAAGCAAACAAAACAAGTCTTAAAAATGATGTTTGCTTTGCCTTTTGAAAATCGACTCCTGCCCCTGCTCTCCTCCACCCCCTACACCTGCACTATCTAGAAACATGGGAAGATTCTCTGATGAGCAGGGGGCACGTCTGTGGACTGATAGTTTTTGCTCAACCAAAGCAGCAGAACATTTTGATTTACTCTAGAGATGGACTTGGTCTCTGTTTAGGTTATCCGGACCCAGAACTCTCTGTGCAAGGCCTATTTTGATGGATCTCGACACTATGGAAGTTTCGGATTTCGTTTCACAGGGTATTGAAAATGAGTCAGGAGCTTTCCATCCTCCAGGATGCTGTTTCTGCAGAAAGACTGGTTGGTGAGTGCCAGGACCAGAGCACTCTCAGTCTGAAGAAGAGTTTGTCCGGGGGTAGGGTGCCGGCGGGGGTGGCCTCACGTGGTGGGAGGAGTTTACTGAATTTTAAAGGTCTTTTCTTATTTTTTCTTTTTAATTTATTTTATTTTTGGCTGTATTGAGTCTTCGTTGCTGGGCTCAGCCTTTCTCTGGTTGCAGAGAGCAGGGGCTACACTTTGTTGTGGTGCGCGGGCTTCTCATTGCGGTGGCTTCTCTTGTTGCAGAGAACAGGCTCTAGGCGCACAGGCTTCAGTAGTTGTGGCCCACAGGCTCAGTAGTTGTGGCTCGTGGGCTCTACAGCACAGGCTCAGTAGTTGTGGCGCACAGGCTTAGTTGCTCTGCGGCATGTGGGATCTTCCCGGACCAGGGCTCGAACCCGTGTCCCCTACATTGGCAGGCGGATTCTTAACCACTGCACCACCAGGGAAGTCCCTAAAGGTCTTTTCTGAAGGTGCCATGGGGTTTCTCTGAAGGCTGCCCTGTTAACAGGATTTGGGCTTGGGTTGGTTACTGGACATTGGCATTTATTTAATTTGGTGGTTCGCAACTTAGGGCAAATCAAGAGATGGACACAGGATATCAAACCACTGATTGACTGAATGACTGTTGCCCTTATGGAATTGTCCTGTTTCTGTAGCATGAAATAGTCTTATTTCACTTTGTTTTTATACTGTGAAGTTGGATGAAGAAGAGAGAAAGCTAGGAAGAATAGTTTTTATACCGTAAAGAAGTAACTGTTACCATGCGAAAAATTTTCCTCATTGTTTCCTCATTCCAATCAATCCTCCCAGTTTTTTTGTTTTTTTATAAATCATATATTTTTATTTATTTATTATTAATATTTTTAAGTTTGTCCACTTTTATTTTATTTTTATATAGCAGGTTCTTATAAGTTATCTATTTTACACATATTGGTGTATATACGTCAATCCCAATCTCCCAATTCATCCCACCACCACCGCCCTCCTCCCAGCTTTTCCCCCTTGGTGTCCATACTTTACTTCTCCACATCTGTGTCTCTATTTCTGCCTTGCAAACCTGTTCATCTGTACCATTTTTCTAGAATCCTCCCAATTTGTGCCAATACAAATGCAAACACAGACTTCTTAGATTTAATGGTGAAAGTCAGCAATATACCAAGGACAACTAAGTCCAAAGCCAAGTCACACATTGTCTTAGAGATCAGCTATAGAACAATGTTGCCTCCCAAGCTCAATTCCAGACAGAAACCAAAGAGGTTTGGCTTTAGCTAAGCACAAGTACGGCCTCACGCTAGCAGACAATTCCCAGTAAGATTTTATGCAGTTTGGAGAAAGATCACGAGATAGCTCATTACAGCTCTTTACCAAGCACAAGGAAGAGGACAAACTTTCCTTTTCTTTTTCTTTTCCTTTCCTTCCTTCCTTTTCTTTCCTTCCTTCTTTCTTTCCTTCCTTCCTCCTCCCCTCCCTCCCTTCTTTCTGTCTTTTTCTCTTTTTTATTTCCTCTTCCACATGTTAAGCGTGGTTTACTTATAGTATAAATTTAGAACCACTGGAAAAATGTTTAACATATTCCTCTTGAGGATTCTCAGAATAGTGATCCATCCAAAGATTCCATCCCATTTCTTCTCTGTCTATATATAAAGTAGATCATGCCTGTTACATAGCAAGTATTAGAAATATGTTTACTATTCTTCTAATGATTACTGTGAAAAATAAATGAGATGATGTATGTAAATCCTTCAGCAAAATGCCAGCCATATAATATGTGCTCAATAAGTGGCACTGGATATAGATACACATTATTATAAATTATATAATATAAATATATATTGTTATTGTTATTATGCTTGTTTTTGCTTGGCAAACTTCAATTTATCCCCTAAAACTCCAACTTGAGTTCAACCTTCAGTCAGCCCCAAATAGAATTGATTACTATTGTCTACAGCACTTGGGTACTTACATACTATAGGAACTTATTCTATTGTATTATGGTAAGCTGTTCACTGGTATATCCCCTTTGATAGGTCACGGGGTCTCTGAAGGCAAGGATTCTGCCGTATTCAGCATCACACTCCCTACAACCCACAGGGCCGTGTCTGGCCATGTGGTAGGTGCTCAATGACATCTGCTAAACTGAACAACAGTACTGGCTAGAGACAAAGGGAAAGCTCCCATCTTCATGCCCAAATGAAGATGGGAATGTAGAGAATGTTTTTCTTCGTAAAAAGAAATCTCAGGGGCTTACTTGAAAACAGGCTGAGTGCTTACAGAAACGAGTGCCAAAAGCAACGTATAAGCAACTCGGGCCTGGTGCAGCCCCAATGCCAGAAAGTATCCCAGCCTCTTCCTTTGCCTGAGCAGCTGCAACACAGACGGGGATGACCGTGTCTCAGCCACGCTGCCACTGGGCTGAGGAGAAGGGGCCAGGCTCCAAAAGGAAAGAATGTTCTTCTCTCACACGTTCGTTGGAAAACAATTTTCCTTAACGATCACTGCCACTGTACCAGCATGACTTGAAGTGAGCTTTGGTGCTCACGGGGCGGGGGGGGGGGGGGGCGGGAAGGAAGGGTCTACCGAGGGCTGAAAATGAGCCCTCACGGCAGCTGTGAGGCTGCCACGGGAGCCATCTTGCCTAAAGATGCCTTTTTATCTTCTCCGAGGTCTTACACTTTCTTCAACCCACAGGGTGATGTGATGGGGACAAATGTAGTCAGAGTGGCAGGAAGCATCTGAGCAGAGAGCTGTGGTCCAGAAAATGTCCATTCATGGGGCTGAGTCTGAAAAAAGGGCAATAGTTTGGCCCCATAGGACGGCTACACAAGCAAAATTCTGAGCAGCTGTGTGTGGTAATCCCTCCACCGACCGTCCCCCAGGCTGAGAGAATGGTCTCCATCTCCACTGCCTGGCTGCAAGAAAGTTCTGCAAGTTAGCTGGCTGACGTTACCCACATTATCAACCATCCCAGCCCCAGGCCACGAAACAGGCGGCAGCTTTTCTTCTTTCTCTGACTAATGAACTAACTGATGGATCCACTCCATGTCACCAGGGGTGCGTATCGGGCACGGTGTGAGGTGACATACAAAGTTGAACAAGTGGTCGTCCTCAAGGGATTCCCAATCTTGCTGGTGACAAGGACTGTAAACATGTGATGATAACAGCTTTGATCAGTCCCCAAAGGAAGACGGGCTCAAATAATTATCAACAGGGGCACAGGAAGAGTAATTCTGTCTGACTTTCCTGGTGAAGTGGTAAGATGAAGGTCTCCGGTCCACTGGGGGACCCTGAAGGTGATTAATACTAAGTATGGATTCTAGAAGAAGAATTCCCTATCAGTAGAGGCCATTTCTTTACAAACTGTTCAAAAAGCCAGCAATGATACGATAGGTCTCAGGGTAACAGCTTGTTTACGTTGAGCTTTTCCTCAAAAAAATGGGGGGGTTGTTTACAGGATTTTAATGGCCTTTCTTTGGCACCGTCATCACCTTAATGGCCTCTAGGTATTAGACCCCTGCACACATGGTTCCAATCCAGAAAATGTTTTCTGTGTGATAACCATGTCCCTGTGCCTCTCATTCCTTGCTTACTTCAGCAGGAAGCACATCTAAGCTTGGCAGTCCACCTCCACGCTTTCTGGAGGGCCATTTGTTCTAGCTCCGTGAAGGTGTTCCAGGCCCTGTGAAAAATGTCTACGTTTCCCCTGGGAAGCTGGTGGTCAGGGCAGAGGAAATTCAAGACAGCTGATAAGAAGAATGTGTTGTCTTGATCTCCAAACACAAACCCTGCCAGCATCCATCACAAGGGGTGAATAGAAAATGGTCCATGGATAGAAGAGTTCGGGAACCTAGTCTAACCTCTGGGGTGGTCTCAAACTATAATGGGCATGTGAAAATTGCAGATTCTTTTGTCCCTGAGAAGTTCTGATTTGTGTCCTTCAGAGTCTTTATACCGAAGCATCTTTTAGGACAAATATATCCATGGGCAGTAAGGATCGTCTTTTACAGAAACGTATTGATGGAATGTGATGTCACCATGTCTTTGTGCCTTTTCTCTCTCTTATCAAAAAACCCTTTCGCTGATGCTCAGTATCGTTAATCGTCAGGGAAACGCAGATCAAAGCCACAAGGAGAAATCATCTCACACCTGTCAGAATGGCTATCATCAAAAAGAACACAAATAACAAATGGTGGTGAGGATGCAGAGAAAAGGGAACCCTCCTACACTGTTGGTGGGAATGTGAATTGGTACAGCCACTGTGGAAAACAGTATGGAGGTTTCTCGAAAAAGTTAAAAATAGAGTTACAATATAATCCGGCAATTCCACTCCTGGGTATATATCCAGACAAACCCCAAAACACTAATTTGAAAAGATACATGCACCCCAATGTTCACAGCAGCACTATTTACAATTGCCAAGATATGGAAGCAACCTAAATGCCCATCAACACACGAATGGATAAAAAAGAGGTGGTATACACAAACACACACACACACACACACACACACTGGAATACTACTGGGCCATAAAAAATGAATGAAAGATTGCCATTTGCAGCAACATGGATGGACTTGGAGGGCATTATGCTAAGTGAAATAAGCCAGACAGAGAAAAACAAATACTGTATGATATCACTTATATGTGAAATCTAAAAAGTACAACAAACTATTGAATACAACAAAAAGGAAGCAGGCTCACAGATATAGAGAATAAACTAGTGGTCACCAGTGGGGAGGGAGGTACAAACTACTGGGTTACGATAGGCTCAAGGATGTATTGTACAACATGGCAGATCAAGCCAATATTTTGTAATAACTGTAAATGGAAAGTAACCTTTAAAAACTATGTATAAAAACGCTTTCTCTTTACCAGGGATACAGGGAGGGAGGTAGGAAGGAGTCAGATAGCTGGAAAGAAAGAGAAGGGAGAGGGACGAGAAAAAGGAGAGGGAGTGGGAGAGAGAGATTGGAGGTGGTGACAAGGGACAAAAATGCCAAGTTGCCACAAATGTATTACATGGGAACCTTATAAGCATATATCTCAGGAGGTTTTACTTTTTAAGACTAAAACTAAAAATGAGAACAGTGGGCTTCCCTGGTGGCGCAGTGGTTGACAGTCCGCCTGCCGATGCAGGGGACGCGGGTTCGTGCCCTGGTCCGGGAAGATCCCACATGCCGCGGAGCGGCTGGGCCCGTGAGCCATGGCCGCTGAGCCTGCGCGTCCGGAGCCTGTGCTCCGCAACGGGAGAGGCCACAGCGGTGAGAGGCCCGTGTACCGCAAGAAAAAAAAAAAAAAAAAAGAGAACAGCATCATTCTGACAGTTAAACATTAATAAAATTTATAGACAAAATAGACTTTCTAGTCACAGCATAGGGTTGGCACATGTTTCGTGTAAAGGACACAGAGTAGATATATTGTGGCCCTGTGGTCTCTGTCATAACTCTCAACGGTGACATGGTACCGTGAAAGCAGCCACAGACAATACATAAATGTACGAGCATGGCTGGCTGTGGCCCTCTGGCAGTCACTGTGGACCCATGCTAGCAGATAAAATAGTAACTGCTATTCCACTAGCTCAATACATCTTTCGATTCAAAAGAAGAAATTGTCTTGAGACTCATTTCCATCAACTTCCCAGTGTCGGTAGGCCACACTTTTTGTCTTAAGTCAGGAAATGTCATTTTTCTCTCAGAGATGGGAAACTCTGGGGCAGGATTCTTTCCCCCAACTTCTCACTAGTTCCATAAATTTGGATCTTGTATGTCTTTAAAGAAGGGAGGCAACTTTGTGCCTCAAGAGAACAAGAGATCAG